>NC_063349.1:9881211-9992742 GCF_021869965.1 Rhincodon typus
TCTGATGCTGCTTGGCCTGCTGTGTTCATCCAGCTCTACACCTTGTTATCTCAAATATCAGGGGCCACTGGTATGTGCTTCGTTCTGAAAAATCAGATTTCAGTTTCATCCTAGCCTGAGAATTAAATTTTTCAGCTCAGAAGAACACCCCAGCAGTAGGACATGTTAGTTTTTGTATATCTCTGTTTCTCTTTTCTGTAGGAAATTGTGTCCTTGTGACAAAGAGCTTTGGCAGCCTCATGTAAACATGTTCAGTGAGTAACCACCACAGCGAGCGACTGCAAAATTTAAACTTGTGATCGATCAAAACAGGTTTCACTCTGGGATTGTCCCTGCTCAGTATTACCATCAGTTGGGATCATAACATGTCCAATGACAAAGGAAGCATTACCAGACCCTGACTCTTCGGAGTGAGTTGCACCAACTGGATCAAATGTCAGTGGGGGAACATTTAGGAGACAGGATCATGTAACACAATGTTTAGGCTGGGTATGGGAGAAAACAAGGAAAATTCCAGTGTAAGAATAATTAAGTGGAGAAAGCCAACTTCAATGAAGTATGAGATAACAAGGTGTAGAGCTGGATGAACACAGCAGGCCAAGCAGCATCAGAGGAGCAGGAAGGCTGACATTTCGGGCCTAGACCCTTCTATGAATGGATCTGGACCAGATAAATTTGATTCAAAAGTTCGCAGGTAAAATACTAACTAAACAATGGTGACCTTTAAAGAAAAGAAAGTTTGGGCAGTCAAGGTACATTCCCACCAAGAGGACAGGTAAGGGGAAAAAATACCCAGAGCTCCCTGGACAACAAGAGAGATAGATTAAGATGAAGAAGAAAAAGTACTTATGACTGGTAGATAATGCAATCAAAAACCAGGCTGAATTTGTGCGGGTTGGAGGGAAATCAACATAGCAGGAAAGAGAAGCAAAAGAATATGAGCAGAGACTGACAGCTAACATAGAAGGAAATCCAAAAGTGCTCTATAGTCATATAAATTGTGAAAGGAGGAGGGGAATCAATTACAAAAGGGGGATCTAAACATGGAGGCAGGGAACATGAATGAGGTGAAAAATGAATACTTTTCAAAGAAGGTAGTACTGCATAGCTCATTGAGAAAGAGGAGGTAGTTCAGACACTTAAAGACTTAAGAACAATAAGGAAGAGGAATTAGATAGGCTACCTCTGCTAAATAAGGCACTCGGCCCAGATGAAGTGTATTCAAGGATACTAATGGAAGCGCACGAAAAGTTTGCAGAAACACTGATCCTAATTTTCCACAGCAGAGGATGGAGAATGATATTACAATGTACCACCCTCTGATTCAAAAAACTGTGTAAAGATCAGCCCATCATCTACAAGGCCTATCAGTTTAACCTCGATGATGGGGAAACTTCTAGAACAGTGCTTCCAAAACCTTTCTCACCGTGCCTCCATTTTAACACATCAGGTATCGCATGAGCGACAGTGAAAATTTGGAGGGGTGGTGTCTACAAGAGGTGTTGAGTAGGTGAAGGGACAGATTCAGTGGTTTAGGTTGTGGGCAGCTTTAGTTTTTGACTACAGTGGGGCAGGATGATAAGAATTCAGCATGACAGAGCAAGTTACTTATTATGCAGTTGCTAAAAACCGAATCAAATAAAAACTATTTCCAAAAGACATGAAACACAATCCTATCCATATTCCGTGTTTTGCAGCAGTGACTGGACTTCAGGGAGAAGCCTATTAGGCCACAACAAATAACACAAAAACAAACAGAAGAATTTGAAAGGAACCTCACAACTGTCAAAAATCAGTCTGAACTCCACGGCCTCAAAGCTCACAACCACAAACCCTTAGCTTGCAAATATATCAGGAAAGAGCTAACAGGTACTTGGGAAAATTTGGGCTTCTTGAGGAAAGCCAGCAAATATTTGCTAAAAGCAAATCATGTTTAAAGATTTTTTTCATGAAGTAACAGGATGACACTGTTGTGCAGTCCACCCAGACTTCCAAGAGGCATTTGATAAAGTCCCACACACCAGACGTCCCAGCAAAGTGATAGCTCAGAAAATAAATGGGACAGCAGTGAGATCGATATGAAATTGAAGAGTGATAGGAAACAGATTAGTGGCTAATGGCTGTTTTTCGACCTGAAGAAGTTTCATAAAGGAGTTGTCCAACTGTAGGCGACAAGACTCCTGCTCTTCCTGATATATTTTAATGATCTAGACCCTGCTGTAAAAGTTACATTTTCAAACCTTGACAATGACACAAAGCTTGTTTGAAACCCATGAAGACGATAGTGTACAAGTGATGGCCTAGTGGTACTGTCAATTCACTATCAATGCTATTATATAAATAAGAGTCTACATTACCAGTGATGTAAGTTCATATGACTACCCAAACAGCAGCATGGTGGCTCAGTAGTTAGGATGGCTGCCTCACAGCACCGGGGACCCAGGTTCGATTCCATCCTCGGGCAACTGTCTGTGTGGAGTTTGCACATTCTCCCCTGTCTGCGTGGGTTTCCTCCAGGTACTCCAGTTTCCTCCCACAGTCCAAAGATTTGCAGCTCGGGTGGATTGGCCATGTTAAAGTGCCCATAGTGTCCAGGCCCAGGCATGTGTAGGCTAGGTGGGTTAGCCTTGGGAATTGCAGGGTTACAGGCATAGAGTGGGGGGATGTGTCTGTTTGGAAGGGCAGTGTGGACCCCATGGGCAGAATGGCCTGCTTCCACACTATAGGGATTCTATGACTGGGAAATGGTTCTATCTAGAAGCCTCATATCAAGCCTGGTCCTGTACAGAGAAGACAATATTTAATAAAAGTTCATGTTTACTGATCACCAGGCCACCTGCACTCTGTAACAATCCCAAAACTAAAGATAACTAGCCAATCACATATAGAGATAACAAAGTCACTAGCAGTGCAAGCCCACCTGTTCACTGAGAAGGAGTTTTTATTTCAGTAAGCTCCAAATGTTAGGATACTCAGTCATCAATACTATGATTTTGTGTTGACTTACACAAACTTGCCAGTCTCATACCGAGACTTATAAAAGGCTTTAGGTTCTGTTTATTTGAGGATCTGATATGGAATTGCTCAACAGGCAGGTTTGTTGCAGAAGTGACAAGAAAGCACAGCTTATTACAAATAAGAATTTTTTAAATGAGAATTTAAGTGTCTGTATTACGTACAGGTGTTTTAACAAGATTCCTGAATCTGGTGATGGTATAACCTTCCTCAGCTTGCTTGTTCTTGACTTGTATGTGTATTGGTATCTTGCATGTTGTTAAAAATGTTGATTGTGTACTCATTGGCTTTCCATAATTCCATTTTCCAGGTTCCTGTTTGTCTGCACAATTGGAATGCTGTGTATTCTAAAGTTGCAACATTCCCTAACTTCTGTTTCTCATTAAAGTTGCAATGTTACATGTTGTGACAATGTAGGATCTAGGTTCACTGCACATTATGGACAATTCTGCAAGCAAACAGATTTCCTGGATCGTATATATGACTGAAACCCTTTGTCTTATGTGCAGACTTGGCAGTTCTATTCCTGCATGTCGATTGTGTACTATGTTCATTCCCCTTTGTGGTTTGAGAGGTTTGTCCTGTATTTTGAGAACTTGGACAGGTAATGGCTTGGCAAAGTGGTCCTAACCTGTCTTCCGAACATGATTTCTGCTGGGGACGGTAAGCCGAGATATATTGCTCCTAAATGTAGAATAGCAACTCAGAGATCTTGTTTATCAGAGATATATCATACGCCACTTCATGATTTTGATAGATTAGGGAGAGTTACTTAAACGGATGACAGTGGGTAGGCAATGGCAATGGCATGGGAGAACTGCAACAACTGTTTATTCCTGTCTGGCACAAAACCAAAAGGGGTAAGAGGGCCAAACCATGGCTTACAAAAGAAATTAGAGACAGTATCCAATCCAAGGAAGAAGCATACAGATTGGCCAAGAAAAATAAAATGTCTGAGGATTGGGAACAGTTTAGAGTTCAGCAAAGAAGGACCAAGGGATTAATTAAGAAGGGGAAAATACAGACGAAAGTAAGCTTGCAGGGAACATAAAGAGGGATGCTAAGAGTTTGTATAGGTACGTGAAGAGAAAGAGATTGGTGAAGCCAAATATACAATAGGAGACAAAGAAATGGCTGAAAACTGAATACGTACTTTGGTTCTGTCTTCACAAAAAAGGACACAAATCAGATACCAGAAACGTTGCAGGTTGTAAGATTTAGTGAAAGGGAAGAATTGAGCGAGATCAATATTAGTAGAGAAATGATGCTGGGAAAATTGATGGGGTTGAAGGTAGATAAATCCCCAGGGCCTGATCATCTACATCTCAGAGTGGGGAGGAAGCGTCTCTAGAAATAATGGGTGTATTGGTGATCATCTTCCAGGATTCTATGGACACTGGATCAGTCCCTATAGATTGGAGGGTAGCTAATGTCACTCCAATATTGAAAACGGGAGGTAGAAAGAAAACAGGGAATTATAGACCAGTAAGCCTAACATCGGTACTGGAAAAAATTCTCAAATCCATTATCAACGACATTATAATGGAGCATTTAGAAAGCAGTGGCAGGATCACACAGAGCCAGCATGGATTTATGAAGGGGAAATCATGCTTGACAAATCTGTTAGAATTCTACGAAGATGTAACTAGTAGAGTTGACAAGGGAGAGCCAGTCAATGCGGTATATTTGGACTCTTAGAAAGTATTTGAGCATTAGAGATTATTGTGCAAGATTAAAACGCATGGGATTGGGGGAAGTGTATTGAGATGGATAGAAAACTGGTTGGCTGAGAGGAAACAAAGAATAGGAACTAATGGGTACTTTTCAAATTGGCAGGCAGTAACTAATGAGGTGTCACAGGGATCAGTGCCGGGACCCCAGCTATTCACAATATATATTAATGACTTGGATGAGGGAACAAAATGTAACATCTCCAAGTTTGAAGATGATACCAAGTTGGGTGGGAGGGTGAACTGTGATGAGGATACAGAGACCCTTCAGCATGATCTGGACAGGTTGGTTGAGCCGGGAAATCAATGGCAGATGTAGTATAATTTGGATAAATGTAAGGTTGTTCACTTTGGAAGCAAAAACAAGAAGGCAGATTCCTACCTGAATGGCTGTAAATTGGGAGAGGGGAGTGTGCAGCGGGATCTGGGTGTCCTTGTGCACCAGTCGCTGAAGGTAAGCATGCAGGTGCAGCTGGTGATAAAGAAGGCAAATGGTATGTTGGCCTTCATTGCGAGGGGCTGGGATTATAGGAGTAGGGATGTGTTGTTGCAGTTATACAGGACCTTGGTGAGACCACATCTAGAATATTGTGTGCAGTTTTGGTCTCCTTTTCTGAGGAAGGATGCTCTTGCTCTTGAGGGAGTGGAGTGAATGTTTACCAGGCTGATTCCGGAGGTGGCGGGTCTGACGTATGAGGATAGATTGACTAGGTTAGGATTGTTTTTGCTGGAGTTCAGACGAATGAGGGGGGAATCTCATAGAGACTTATAAAATTCTAACAGGACTGGACAAAATAGCTGCAGGGAGGATATTCCTGATGATGGGTGCATCCAGAACCAGGGATCACAGTGTGAGGATTCGGGATAGACCATTTAGGATGGAGATGAGGAGACATTTCTTCACCCAAAGTGGGGTGAGCCTGTGGAATTCATTACCACAGGAAGTAGTTGATACCAAAACATTGAATGTATTCAAGGGGCAGCTAGATAAAGCACTTGAGGCAAATGGAATCAAAGGTTATGGGGAGAAAGCAGGACTAGGCTATTGACCTGGAAGATCAGCCGTGATCATGATGAATGGCGAAGGGCTGAATGACCTCCTCCTGCCCCTATCTTCTATGTTTCTATGATTTAACGGTGCAAGCCATTCATACAGTGACGCCATTAAATTTGGGATAGTGAGGTTGGTTTCAAATGGTTTATGCCCTATTTAGCACAAATGTCTCTAAAGGGTCTGCCAGGAAAGTCTGATCAATGTCATCGCTTTCAAATAGACTGAATTTTGCACACGTTGTGTCTGCCATGGATGCATTCAAAGTATCTTTCAATTATCTGATGACTGGTGCCTTGGAAAAGGAGACAGTGACTAGGAGAAAATCATTGCCATAAATCATAAATAAATTATAAAGCAATTGTAGACTAGGGGTACAATGGAATCTCATGAGGGTGATGACGTTCTTCATATCAATGTAGTTGGTAACTCTGGCGTGCTGTTCACATCCTCAATGTCATCTTCATATCATTGTTGATCTCTGGCCAATACACAGCATCCTGTGTCAGCGTCTGGTTTACTCAATGCTCATATATCATTGACATCACTTATCATATGTCCTGGCGAAGGGCTTTAGGTACAAGCCCCTATTTCCCTTTAAAAAGTACACTTTTATCGTAACCTTCCATAGCGCTTTCAGTCATGAATCGTTTGTGATTTCTTCCTGAAGTTGGTTGCATTTGTGCTAACCAATTCTTATTAGTTTGATCTTGAACATATCCTCTATATCGATGTCTACACCAACCATTTTTAATGCTAGTGGAATTTCTGCATTCTTATTCAGATTTGATAACCTGCTCAGTATGTCACAAGTAACCATTTTACTACTAGGTTGGTAACAGATAACCCTGTACCTTTATCAAAAGCAGTTTTAGTCTGGGTGGTGCACATTCTTCAGTAGCTTGTGCCAAATCGTCTCAAATAATTGGTGATCAGTTGGATGATGAATTGCTGACTGAGAAGGTATGTTTGGAATTTTGTGATACTGAATACCAGAACAAGTGTCTCATGCTCTATGTTTGAATAATTGGATTGCACTTGCAATAGACATTTGGATCCAAATACAATTGATTTGCCAACTTTCATGATGAACACTCCTAGCCCTTTTTTGAGATGCATTGAGCTCCAACACTGTTCCTTCCCTTGAAAAAAAAACATTCTTCTGACAATGCCTGGTCATATATCAATGGTTCTCCTGCCATACATGTGCAACAATCTGCCCTAAGAGCTCTCTTAGCAATGATGCTTTATTGGCAAAGTATAATACGCATTGTGCTAGTTAGTCAACAAGTCTAAGGCATCTCTTCAGTTGTCCTTTGTCCTTGGGAGAAGGTTGTGTTGTACACTTCAGATTTTGCCTGGGAGAGCGCATACTCCAGAATGGAAATAGATACAGTCAAAGAAGTTAATCTGACCAAAAGTCACTTGAGATTTCATGTTGTTAAAGTCCCATCATCAGTAGGTGCAGAATTTAATTGTCCTCTTCAGTGATTTTGCCCATTACCACAATATCATCAGCAATGCATATACACCCCAGCTGGGAAGAGCAATTGAAAACAAATGAGGTGCTAGACAGGCAAAGTAACTTCCAAGAAATTGGCAGTCACCTGCCATGAAGTTAATACATTATCTGAAGGAAGAATTGCTTTGCGAAGCAGTTTCTTAATGGCCATTGCTGGAACTCTTCAGCGTAACTGATCAAAGCCTTCACAGGTTTTCAGATTCACTGAAGAAATTCTTCCAGCTGTGTACTTGCCTCAGCGACATTGACAAAGTGCAGACATAGCATGCAAACTGTACTGTTAGAAAATAAGGAAGTAATGGTTAACAATGCCCTTAATTGCCTTTTTAATTACCTCAACTGCTTTCCTGTTGGACCCAATGGTTGGGAGGGAATAAATCACCACAGGACTTAGAACCTGCCCTGGGGAAAGTCAAAAAGGAGATCCAATCCAATGTCATTTTCTGGGACTACCCAATCTTGTTTGTGCCAGGCCCCTTCTTTACTAAGTGTGGAAAATCCTGGTCATTCATACATAGGAATAGGAAAAGGTCATTTAGCCTCTCAAACATGGTTAACTTCTTTTGGTTTCCTTTGTATGCAAAAATCTGTTCTCTGTGTCAAAATTGCATCCAACTGTTTGCGATGGAGCTGAAGAGAGGGTTGGGGAACGGGACATTCCAGATTTCCACTGTACTCCATGCGAATAAAGTGCCTTCTGCACCTATTAAAGCATTATCTCTGATTTAAAGATTATGAGTCTCAAAGAGCAAGATTTATGGAGTAAACAATGTTTACCAGGTACCATTTTGAAAATTGGATCTAGCAGTATGGACTTGGTTCAGAACACATACCAAATATGCCTTGATGAGAGTTCTACACTGGAGTCATTGTGGGATCAAGCACCAATTCAAGTCAATGAACAGAGATGATGGATAGGCAAGACTTGATGCAGGTTAAGACACGGCCAGTTAAGTTTTGGGTGAGATGCAGCCTCTGCATAGTACAGCATAGGAGGCTGAAGTAATAAATTTATTTCAATTGGCACATGTTCCTGTACCCATGCTGCTGAATGTTTTGTCAGAGCAGTCAAATTGTCATCACAATTGAAACACTGAAGCCTGCTATTTAAGATACCCTGCTACGCACAGCCAAGTAGATTTGGGAGGAGTCTATAGTCTTTCTAGTTTCCTGTTTTGACTCTCTGGCAGACATATACAGCCAATTACAAGTAATTTCAAAAGACCTAAAAGATGTGAATAAAATGCTTTCAATACAATCCGAACATTAACTGTTTAGCTCCCATTTCCTATTCCAGGTTTTTCTTTGCAATAATCATGTACGGCCTGCATCCAATTAAAGATCAAATATTATTGTAATTAATGTTCCTTTCATTTTGTTAATTAATACCTTACTGCTCATTTCAGAGTTCTGGCTTTATCATCAATTCATTCTTGTGGTATTTGTGGTGCCTGATTTCACCGACAGACTCTGTTGACTTCTTATTTCAAAATAAGCGGCTACAAGCCAAATTGAGTGAACTCAAATGGCAGTGCTCACAGAGATTTATTTTCATATCCATCACAATTCATTCATTGTCTGTACTCAAATTCTACAAATTCAGTATAGTGAGGAGAAATTGATGTGAAAGAAATTGAGATGTATTCTTTAATAATATTGAAGTTATTCTCAAGTATACCCTGTCGTTCTCAAAAGGTTGTTTGTGTCGGTGTAAGCAATTATCTCCCTCTCTCAGATCTATAATAATACCCAGCTTTTGTCTGTTTGGACAATTTGGTCAGTTTAAAGACATCTATTAGTGGACTGCGCCTCGTGGATGAGGAAGTACAGGCTGTGAAGACAGCAAAGAGAAATAGTGGGAGGCAAGGACAAAGGTTCCTGGCTGGAGAGAATAGTTCCATAGAGGCGAGATGGGATGAATGGGAGAGAAGGGGATGGTATAAAAGAAATTACACATAAAGGATGCAATCATATGGCCTGGCACAGTTGGCAGGCATTTGGCACAGATAATATGATGGAATTGGGTAACTGTGGCAATATGATAGGCACAATTCTTTGAATTAACAGGCAGATTTCAAAGGATTATTCCTTGAAAAATATTGAACATATATAAGAGATAGTAGGAACTGCAGATGCTGGAGAATCCGAGACAACAAGGTGCAGGGCTGGATGAACACAGCAGGCCAAGCAGCATCATAGGAGCAGAGAGGCTGACGTTTCGGGCCTAGACCCTTCATCAGAAAAGGGGGAGGGGAATGGGGTTTTGAAATAAATGGGGAGAGAGTGGGAGGCGGATAGAAGAGGGATAGAGGAGAGGATAGGTGGAGAGGAAACAAACAGGTCGAAGAGGCGGGGATGGAGCCAGGAAAGGTGAGTGTAGGCAGGGAGTTAGGAAGGGGATAGGTCAGTCCAGGGAGGACGGACAGGTCAAGGGGGCAGGATGAGGTTGGTCGGTAGGAGATGGAGGTGCGGCTTGAGGTGGGAGGAGGGGATAGGTGGGAGGAAGAACAGGTTAGGGAGGCAGGGACGAGCTGGACTGGTTTTGGGATGCGGTGGGGGGAGGGGAGATTGCTTGCACCAAGGCTGGGTTGCGGAGACGAGCTGGGCTGACGTCTTAGAACTAGAATTAGAATTAGAACTAGCTTTAATGTCACATGTACTCACAAAAGTACAGTGAAAAGTTTACAAGTAACCACTTATGGCACCATCTTAGGTACTGAGGTACCTAGGCACAGATTCTTAAATACAAGTTCTGAGGGAATAAAAATAGACAAATAAAGAAATAAAGGGTCCAGCAATAAATTAGAAAAATAGAGAAATAAGAATTCAGAATAACAATCCTTCCAACCCAGACTGGACCAGGCTTCTCCTCGAGGCCTGGAGTGCAGGAAGTCTGAGTCCATGCTGAGGCCGGGAGTTCGAATCCATGTTGAGGCCGAGAGTTCGAGTCCACAGTGAGGCCGAGAGTTCAAATCATAGAGTCATAGAGTAATAGAGATGTATAGCACGGAAACAAACCCTCATTCCAACTCCACCATGCCAACCAGATATCCTAAATTTGTTTAATCCCATTTGCAAGCATTTGGCCCATATCCCTCTAAACCTGTCTTATTCATATACCACACAGATGCCTTTTAATTGTTGTAATTGTACCAGCCTCTACCACTTCCTCTGGCAGCTTATTCCATACACGCACCACCCTCTGCGTGAAAAAGCTGCCCCTTAGGTCCTTTTTAAATCTTTCCCCTCTCACTTTAAAACTTATGCCCTCTTGTTTTAGACTCCCCCATCCCGGGGAAAGTTCCTTGGCTATTTATCCTATCCATGCCCCTCATGATTTTATAAACCTCTGTAAGATCACTCCTCAGCCTCCGATACACCAGAGAAAAGGTTCTTTACACAGAGAGTGGTGGGTGTGTGGAATGTGCTGCCAGCAGTGGTAGTGGAGTCAGATAATTTAGAGACTTTTAAGTGACTCTTGGATAGGCACGTGGATGATTGTATAATGTAGGGTATGCAGAGTAGATTGATCGTAGTCGGATAATAGGTCGGCACAACATCATGGCCCGAAGGGCCTGTACTGGCTGTACTGTTCTATGTTTTTTAAAACAGCCCCAGCCTATTCAGCCTCTGCCTATAGCTCAAACCCTCCAACCCCATCAACATGCTTGTAAATCTTTTCTGAACCCTTTCAAGTTTCACAACATCCTTCCGATGAGCAGGGAGACCAGAACTGCACACTGTATTCCAAAAGTGGCCTAACTAATGTCCTATACTACCACAACATGACCTCCCAACTCCTGTCCTCAATGCACTGACCAATAAAGGCAAGCATACCAAATGCCTTCTTCACTATTGTATCTACCTGCGACTCCACTTTCAAAGAACTATGAACCTGCACTCGAAGGTCTTATTGTTCAGGAACACACCCCAGGACCTTACCATTAAGTATATATTGCCTTTCCAAAATACAGCACCTCACATCTATCTAAATTAAACTCCATCTGCCACTCCTCGGCCTATTGGCTCATCTGATCAAGATCTCATTGCACTCTGAGATAACTTTCTTTGCTGTCCACTACACCACCAATTTTAGTGTCATCTGCAAACTTACTAACGATACCTCCTATGTTCACATCCAAATCATTTATATAAATGACAAAAAGCAGTGGACCCAGCACCAATCCTTGTGGCACACCGCTGGTCACAGGCCTTCAGTCAGAAAAGCAGCCCTCCACCAACATCTTCAGCTTTCTACCTTTGAGCCAGCTCTGTATCCAAATAACTAATTCTCCCTGTATTCCTGTGATTTAACCTTGGTAACCAGTCTACCATGAGGAACCTTGACAAACTCCTTACTCAAGTCCATATAGATCACGTCCACTGCTCTGCCCTCATCAATCCTCTTTGTTACTTCTTCAAAAAACTCAATCAAATTAGAGAGACAACTTCCCATGCACAAAGCCATGTTGACTATCAATAATTAGTCCTTGCCTTTCCAAATACATGCAAATCCTGTCCCTCAGGTTTCCCTCCAACAATTTGCCCACACAGATGTCAGGCTCACCAGTCTGTAGTTCCCTGGTTTTTCCTTACCACCTTTCTTAAATAGTGGCACCATGTTAACCAACCTGCTGTCTTCCAGACCTCACCTGTGTTTGAGGATGATACAAATATCTCAGCAAGGGGCCCAGCAACCATTTTCCTAGCTTTCCACAGTGTTCTAGGGTGCACCTGATCAGGTCCCAGAAATTTATCCACCTTTATGCATTTTTAAGCCATCCAGCACCTCCTCCTCTATATTATGGACATTTTTCAAGATGTCATTATTTATTCTCCCCAAGTTCTACATATTCCATGTCCTTCTCCACACAAATGCAAAATACTATTTTGGTATCTCCCCCATCTCCTGCCATTCCACATTTTGCTGAGCTTTGAGGGGCCCTATTCTCTCCCTAGTTACCCTTTTGTCCTTAATATATTTCTAAAATACCTTTGGATTCTCTTTAACCCTATTTGCCAGAACTATTTCATGTCCCCTTTCTGCCCTCCTGATTTCCCTCTTAAGTGTACCCCTAGTGCCTTTATATTCTAAGGGATTCACTCAATCTCTGCTGTCTATACCTAATATATGCTTCCTTCTTTCTCTTGGCCAAAACCCCAATTTTTCTAGTCAGCCAGCTTTCCCTACACCTACCAGCCTTGCCCTTTGCCCTAACAGGAACATACTGTCCCTGGATTCTCGTTATCTCATTTTTGAAGGCTTCTCATTTTCCAGCCGTGCCTTTACCTGCAAGCATCTGCTCCCAATCAACTTTTGAAAGTTCTTGCTAATACTGTCAAAATTGGCCTTCCTCCAATTTAGAACTTTAACTTCTAGACCCGGTCTATCCATTTCCATCATTATTTTAAAACTAATAGAATTATGATCGCTGGCCCCAAAATGCTCTACCACTGACTCATCAGTCACCCTGCCCTGCCTTATTTCCCAAAAGTAGGTCAAGTTTTGCACCTTCTCCAGTAGGTCCATCCACATACTGAATCAGAAAATTTTCTTGGACACACTTAACAAATCCACGCTGAGGCCAGGAGTTCGAGTCCACGCTGAGGCCAGGAGTTCGAGTCCATGCTGAGGCCGGGAGTTCGAGTCCACGCTGAGGCCGGGAGTCCGAGTCCACGCTGAGGCCAGGAGTTCGAGTCCACGCTGAGGCCGGCAGTTTGAGTCCACGCTGAGACTGAGAGTTTGCACTGGCTTTCACCCCAGTCATCAACGATGCCTCCCAAGGATGGGACGTAAAAAGAAAAAGAAAAAAAAATGTGAGAAGAGGGGAAAGAAAGCAAAGGAACAGATAGAATGGATGAACTCTAGCTCAGGAATTCTATGCCGCTGCCATCTTGGAAGACTTGATATAAACACTGGGAGGACAAAGGCTTGCCTTGGAAATAGATTGTGGTGTGGAGGGAGTGGGGCAGAGGTTTCAGAAATGAGGAGATAAGCAGAGTGAAACGACAAAAGCCTGATTTATTTCTAATTTTGAGTGGAAACTGAGCCAGCTATCTGAAATGAAAAGGAAATTCTCTTCATACAGTGGTTTCTCTTTTTAAGCAGTAATTGACATGCAGCATTAGTCGATGCAATGCCACTAAAAAAGAAACTGTTAACATATTCCTCACAGCAATCAGTCTACAGACCTGCATGAATCACATTAAGTATTCTTTCGGTACATACCAGAATTCCTCCGAGGAAATGATAGTGCATTACTTCTTCACAACAATCTGCCCCAAACATTACTGTTCACCATATCAAAGTGTAACTTTTGTTATTTTCGAGGTGTCTGAATTTGCAGACTCTTAAGATAAATAAAAGGCCTGGTCTTAAAAATGAAAAAATGTTGCAAATATGGAAAATCTGAAATTAAAAAGCAGAAGTTTACATTTCCAACAGCACCACAGTAGAGAACTGCTCCTCTGATTTGCAGTTAGCTTGGTATAGTGTGCCTTAGTGCATCTATCATTCTTCATTGTATCATCCCCATTCATCTATACATACTATTTAGACAATACTTATGACATCCCGGGAAGAGCAAGCGGGGAGGGAGGTCCTTCACTGTCTGCAGTGGTGCTGTCGAGAACAAGCAGCTGGGGATACTGAGGCCCCTGCTAGCAATCATCAAAGACCGTTGAACGTTTAACTTTATTCCTTTAATTTTAATTCACAGGATGAGGGTGTCCCTGACTAGGTCAGCATTTATTGCTTATCCTTAATTACCCAGAGGGCAGTTAAGAGTCAACCACATTGCTGTGGGTTTGGAGTCACATGTAGGCCAGACCAGGTAAGGATAGCAGTTTCCTTCCCTAAGGGACATTAGCGAACCAGATGGGTTTTTCCGACAGTTGACAATGGATTCATGGTTATCATTTGACTCTTAATTCCAGATATTTATTGAATTCAAATTCCACCATCAGCCGTGGTGGGATTCGAAACCAGGACACCAGCACTCCTACAGAAGGGTCTTAAGAAGGGTCCCGGCCCAAAATGTCAACTCTCCTGCTCCTCTGATGCTGCCTGGCCTGCTGTGTTCCTCCAGCTCCATACTGTGTTTTCTCCAGAACTCCTGGGTCTCTGGATTAACAGTCCAGCGATAAAACCACTAGGCCATTGCCTCCCTTTATTTTTCTAATTTGTATTGAGAAGGACTTTACTGTTAACTATTGCCTTATTTCTTTATTTTCTACTTAATCTTTGAAGGTCTATGATGCTTAACCTTTTAACTTTTACAACTTTATAGTTGAGTTTTTTGCATCTAGGTACCTTTGAACCTAAGTTGGCTCTGTG
The DNA here is from genome assembly GCF_021869965.1 of Rhincodon typus. NCBI lineage: Eukaryota > Metazoa > Chordata > Chondrichthyes > Orectolobiformes > Rhincodontidae > Rhincodon > Rhincodon typus. The sequence goes on from NC_063349.1 coordinate 9,895,866, forward strand.
TGTGGCCACATTTTACACTTTTCACTGTACTCCCGTACTTCTGTTCTTGAGTACACGCGACAATAAAATCTAAATCTAAATGTTTTAGCTTTATTTCTTCTTGTTTGTAGAAATAAGGTCTTGAAATCGTAACACAAGACAATGAGTAATGCATGATGCATGCATCTGTCTGAAACTTGCTCGCCTTAACTGATTGAAATTGGGTTAGTGCCTCAACTAACACAGTGGCTAAAGAAATTTTAGACAAACAAGTTGCAGGTTTATGTTTAATTATCACAGAATTGTTGCTGTATCAAAAAATCAAGAGACAAATTGAATGTCCTCCTCTGAGGGATTCCCAAAGGAGAATGGGAAGTAGGGACCCTGAAGGGATGTGACCATTGCCAGGGGTGAGGAGAGGAGGTGTACATTTTTGGGAGCAAGGGAATATGGTTAGTCTTGTTCGGGTGTGTGGCAGAGGATGAACATTATCAGCGGACAAGGGGTGCAGGGGAGAGAGGTGAACATTTTCAGTGGGTGAGGTGGGTATGCATTGTCAGCAGTGTGGGCGAGGCAAGGTGAACATCATTGAGAGTGGGGGAGGGAGGGTGAGCATTGTCGGTTATTTGGCACAGGGGTAATTACTGTGTGAGCACTGTTGAAGGCTGAAAGAGAGTAGATCAGCAGTGTTATAGGGTGTGGAAAGGATGTGCACATCAGGGGTTGTGAGGCTGGGATAGAGGGGTTCCCCTCCAAGGAAGTGGTGGGGAAGGTGACATGCAGGGCAGATCATTGGGCAGGATGGCACCAGGGAGATACCTGTCCACTTTCTGCAAGTCCCATGGTTGACATTTTCAACCTGTTTTCAGTAAAAGATCATGAAGTTGTCAACTATTGACCACTGGAAGTGTTAATTTCACATGGGCTTATGTTACTTCAGGTCCATGTGAGATGAGAAAGAGTTGGCTGATCCAACTAGTAAACCAATGTGGTCAGCTCGGGACTAATTTGTGCAAGACTGAGGGTATACATATTAGGATGGCCATTAAGAGTCACATCCTTTCCCTTGCTTCCCAACCGTCTTCACCCCTGGTGTCCCAGCAATGCCCATAACCTTTGCCATAGTTCTACAAGTTCCAGGCTGAATCTTCTGGACTGGCTTTGCCATTCTGTTAGAAGGTCCGCCAGCAGCTCATCAACCATTTACGTGACTTTTGATCTGCTGCGATTTCTGAAGAGGGTAGGCCAGCAGAACTATCCTGCTTTCAAACATCGTCTGAAAAGGGGCAAAAGCTAGGCATGGATGTTCAATTTCATGACAGTTTTGTATGAAAAGTTTCTCTTGCTGATCATTTAAAAAAAGTGATAACAGCAAACAGGTAATTCAAGGGTGGGCTACCAATGAAAATTATTTATGTAAGTTTTTGTTTTAAATGCGTTGAGAGCTTTGTAGAAGTACATAATTCCAAGAGAAAGTTTTATTGAGATTGCTTCGTACTGTTCAACCATCAATGAATGAATTATAAAGATACTCCCCCTCCCACTCCCTGGGCGACATGTCCATCCTGGGCCTCCTCCAGTGTCACAACGATGCCACCCGGAAACTGAAGGAGCAACACCTCATTTTCTGCCTTGGGAGCCTTCAACCCAATGGTCTCAATGTGGACTTTACCTGTTTCAAAATCCCCTCCCTCACTTGCCTCATATTACATATACTAAAGTCCTTGGTTAACACAGTTTCACCGTAAACCCATGATACCAATAACACACACTTGCTTATGGTTAGGTCGTCCTTAGTTGACTCCCAAATGCATAGAGGAATAAACATGTACTAATACTCAGCGGTCCTGGGCTAGTTCCTGCTCGTTCAGCTTATTTTGGTCATTGTTTGAGCGATGTGTCTGTCTATCATGGCTCCTCAGCACTCTAGCTATGAAAGCAAAGAAAACTGTAGTGAAGAAAAGCAGGAAATCAATTCCATGGATGTGCTCTCTATATTTGAGCATGGTGAGTGAAAGGTGGATATCTAAGGAGCTGTGGGACTCACTGATTTCAACTTTGTGTACACTTTGATGTAATGCTGGTTCACGTGCTTCCAGAATGTTTCTGAAGCAAGGCAGAAGACCCTTGACTTGTTGAAGACAGTTGGGTTTGATGACATGGAAGAAACTATGGAGTCTAATAATGAGGAGCTGCAGCTAATGAAAAGGTGAGCAAAGTGGATGAATCTAAACTCCTGGCTGCTCCAGACATTCCGTCTACAAAGAGGCTAGCAGAAGAATTTAAGTTAGTTGAGTCAGTTTTGCACATTTTTGATGAGGATGACCCAGGCCGAGAACAGAGCTGCAAGCTAGCGAGACTTGTAAACGATACTATTCAGTGCGATAGAGAGAAAAATAAGTCAGCAACTCAGTTAAGTTTTTTGAAAACTGTCCCCAAGGTTATTCAACCTTACACCTGCAAAGCAACAGAAGATCAATCTGATGATCCTAAATCTTCACCTTTGCAGATGAGCTGGATGAAGACACACAGCATTCCACCATTTGTAAGCAAATTGTATGAGGTAAGAAACATTAAAAGATATTCTCTTTACATAATTTTATGTCTACTTTTGTGTTTTATAGTAATTTTGTGCTCGTATTACGTACTTGTTTGAAACTCTGGGAATGTAACATGGGTTGCTATGGAAATATATGTTCGGAACAGCATGGTTTTGCTTAACACAGTGACGTCAAGGAATGTAACTATCATGTTTATGAAGGGCTACCTGTAGTATCAATCACCTTAGTGAGTAAGAATGTGGAATGGAGGGCGCTGTTTGATGGAAGATAAGACTGTCACTCAAGTTATAATACCAAACTTGATGTTGCTCTATCATGTGGTGGCAAAATGTTTATTTCATAATAGTGCATGGAGTTCAGAATGTAAGTGCAGAAGTAAACCATTCAACCCCTTAATCCTTTTCTGCTGTTGATTTAGATCATTACTGATCCGCATCGTAACTCTGCCCACCTGCCTCTGGTAACATTCCTTACCCTTACCTCCTAAAAATTTATAAATTTCAGTTTGGTCCAATGTCAACAACCTTCTGGGTGAAAGAGTACCAGATTTTCACTACCCTTTGTCTGAAGATATGCTTTCTGACATCACCCCTGAATTGATTCAGTCTAATTTTAAGGTTATGTCCTGTTGTTCGGAACTCTCCACTTATCTGGATGGGTGTAGCTCCAACAATAATCAACAAGCTCGGTCCCATCCAGGACAAAACAGATTGCTTCTTTGGCACCAGTACACAAACATCCACTCCCTCCACCACAGATACACAGTAAGTGTGTACCATCTTAAGATGCACTGCAGAAATTCACAATGGGTCCTTAGGCAGCACCTTCCAAACCTGCAACTACTAGAAGGACAAGGGCAGCAGATACATGTGAACACCACCACCTACAGGCTCCCCTCCAAGCCACTCACCATCTTGACTTGGAAATAGATCACTATTCCTTCAGTGTCACTTGGTCAAAATACTGGAATTCCCTCCGTAATGGCAACGTGGGTCTACCTACACAAAATGGACTGCAGGTGTTCACTACCACCTTCTCAAAGGTATTGAGGGATGGGCAATAAATGCTGGCCCAGCCAGCAATGTCCACATCCTATGAATGAAGAAAAAACTCCCTCAACTGTAGAAATCAGCTGTCTCAATCTACCCCATTAGATTCTGTAATTAAACATATCCTTGGTTAATCTTCTAAACTGAAAATTGTTTGAGCTTAGTTAACGCCATCTGGTTGTGTCAGATGTTGCAGTTTGTTCTAACTTAAGTAAAGATCTTCAAAATGGCTTTATTCAGAGTACCTCGAAGCTTAAAGGCCCTTTCATATGTGGTACTGAACCTTTCGGCAGAAGTCCTCAGGTGTGACTCCAGTCTGTATTGATTTTGCTGAGCTCAATCAGAGAAACAGTTGAAGCGGTGTATTGGTTTCAGCTCAGCTAGTTAACAAACAAGGACAAAATAGTCAAAATTGTGTTTGTTATTACTGCCTAGTGTCCTGTGCTGAAAGCGTCTTGTATGCAAATATCTACTGAGGGCAGGATTGAGTCTGACTGAGACCCACCTTAATGAAATAACCTATTCACAGTCACTAGTTGGGCTAAAAGATTGACTATATTAAAACTATATGTCACCGTGGATCAAAGCCATTTTATCACACAATTTAATGCCTTCAGGAAAGGACATGAGAAGATGGAAAAAAAGAGGGTAAAAGACATTTTTTCACACATGTTACATTAGTAGGATTGAGCCATGGATTCGTATGAAGCAGTCTTACTTTTCCAGTCACGTGAAGTGGGTCTGAGAATGAAACATCCTTTAACTGAGGATAAATACCATCAGGGAGCCAAACAGAGTCAGAGATGTACAGTACGGAACAGACCCTTCGTCCAACTTGCCCATGCCGACTGGATATCCTAAATTAATCTAGTCCCATCTGTTAGCATTTGGCCCATATCCCTCTAAACAGTTCCTATTCATGTACCCATCCAGATGCCTTTTCAATGTTGCAATTGTACCAGCCTCCAATATTTCCTCTAGCAGCTCATGCCATACAGTATCGAGGATGCAGTGAGTCGAGATTATATTGTTGTTTTTAATGACTGGCAGTGGATATTCATGAGTGGTTGCTGCCTAAAAGGGATACATTGATTACAAAATCATTGAGTAACTGTATTACATAAACATTACAAAAGGAAACAGACCTCGATCTATTACTTCAATCAGCCTGGGATTACGTTGAATATTTTCTATTTGTATGTTCAGGTACTCCATTTATGACATTGAACTGACAATATTTCATAAAGTAGTGCTCCTTAACAATTCTTTCCCTGTGGTTTTCTTGCATGGATGTTTAGCTGCAAATAAACCAAAGATTCATCATATTTCCTCCAGTCACTTCAATTTACTGTCAGCTTAGCATTGTATGTTTTCTTTAAATGAACCCCTCATGCTGCCTGATCAACTCTGTTCCATTCTCAGCCTTTAACATAATTAAATGGCATTGCAGCTTTCAGTATAGTGTCTGAATGATGTTTTGATCAATATGCATCAGTAATGGTGCTGTCAAATTAACTCCTAAGTGGAATGTCTGCTAAATTATTCACACTAGTCTATTACTAATTTCATTCTGTTTTTTGTAATAGAATCATAGAGTCATACAGCATGGAAACAGACCCTTCCATCCGACCTGCCCTCACCGACCATGTTCCCAAATTAAACTAGTCCCACCTGCCTGTGCTTGGTCCATATCCCTCCAAACCTTTCCTAATCACGAACTTATCCAAATATCTTTTAATCATTGTAACTGTACCCACATCCACCACTTTCTCTGGCAGTTTATTCTGCACACGAACCACTCTCTGTGTAAAAAAACCCTCATATCCTTTTTAAGTATTTCTCTTCTTATCTTAAAAATATGCCCCCAGTTTTGAACTCTCCTACACTTGTCATTCACCTTATCTATGTCCCTCATGATTTTATATGGTCACCCCTCAACCTCCTGTGCTCCAGTGAAAGAAGTCCCAGCCTATCTAGCCTATTTTTATAATTCTAACTCTCCATTCCCAGCAACATCCTAGTAAATCTTTTCTTAACCCTCTCCAGTTTAATAATGTCCTTCCAACAACAGGGCAACCAGAACTGCGCACAGTACTCTGGAACAGGCCTCCCTAACATCCTGTACAACCTCAACATGATATCCCAACTCCTATACTTGAAGGTCTGAGCAATGAAGACAAGAGTGCTAAACACCTTCTTATCCACCCTGTCTACTTATAGCACAAAATTCAAAGAATTATGTACCTGAATTTGTAGGTCTCTCTGTTCCACAATGCTACCCAGGAACATAGCATTAATTGTGTAAGTCCTGTCCTTGTTTGTATTACCAAAATGCAATGTTTCACATTTTTCCAAATTAAATGCCATCTGCCGATGCTCAACCCATTGACCCAATTGATTAAGATCTCTTTGTAATCTTATACCACCACTATACCATCAGTTTTGGTCACCTGCAAACTTACTATCTGTGCCTCCTCCATTCTCATTCGAATCATCTGTATAATTGACAAACAAAAGTGGACCCAGTGGAACATCGCTTGTCACAGGCCTCCAGTGTAAAAAACAACCACCCACCACCACCTTCCTACTCCTGCCGTTAAGCCAATTTTTTTTTCAATTAGCAACTCACCATGAATCCCATGTGATCTAACTTTACTGATTAATCTACCATGCAGAACCTTGTCAAAGGCTTTACTAAAATCTAAGTAAACAACATCTACCACTCTGCTCTCAATCTTTTTGGTTACTTCATTCAAAAACTCAATCAAGTTTGTGAGACATGATTTCCTTTGCACAAACCATGCTGATTATCCCAAATCATTCCTTGCCTCTCCAAATGCATGTAAATCCTAACTTTCAGAATCATATCCAACAACTTACCCACCCCAATGTCAGACTCACAGGTCTACAGAACATAGAACATAGAACAGTACAGCACAGTACAGGCCCTTCGGCCCACGATGTTGTGCCGAACTTTTACCCTAAACCTAAGGTCTATCTAACCTCCACCCCTACCTTATACTATCATCCATATGCCTATCTAATAGCTGCTTAAATGCCCCTAATGAGGCCGACTCAACTACCCTCTCCAGCAATGCATTCCACGCCCCTACCACTCTCTGAGTAAAGAACCTACCTCTGACGTCTCCCCTCTCTCTACCTCCACTCACTTTCAAACTATGCCCCCTTGTAATAGCTACCTCCACCCTAGGAAAAAGTCTCTGGCTATCCACTCTATCTATACCCTTGATCATTTTGTACACCTCTATCAAGTCAGCTCTCATCTTTCATCGTTCTAAAGAGAAAAGCACTAGCTCTCTCAACCTTTCCTCATAAGACCATCCCTCCATTCCAGGCAACATCCTGGTAAATCTCCTCTGCACCTTTTCCAAAGCTTCCACATCTTTCCTGTAATGAGGTGACCAGATCTGGACACAATACTCCAGATGTGGCTGAACCAGGGTTTTGTATAACTGGTGCATAACTTCCCTCTATTAATGAAAGCTAACACACCATACGCCTTCTTAACAACTCTATCCACCTAGGTGGCAGCTTTTAGGGAACTGTGAACATGAACCCCTTGATCCCTCTGCTCCTCCACACTGCCAAGAATCTTTCTGTTAGTCCTGTATTCTGCTTTCAAGTTTGTCCTTCCAAAATGTATCATCTCACACTTTTCAGGGTTAAACTCCATCTGCCACTTCTCAGCCCAGTTCTGCATCCTATCAATGTCCCTTTGTAACCTAGAACAGCCCTCTGCACTATCCACAACTCGACCCACCTTCGTAACATCCGCCAACCTACTAATCCACCCTTCCACTCCTACATCCAAATCATTTACAAAAATCACAAATAGAAGAGGACCCAGAACAGATCCTCGTGGTACACCACTCGTAACTGAGCACCGTGTTGAATATTTCCCGTCCACTACCACCCTTTGTCTTCTAAGGGTCAGCCAATTCTGAATCCAATCTGCCACATTTCCCCCTATCCCATCCCTCCTTACTTTCTGCATGAGCCTACCATGGGGAACCTTATCAAACGCCTTACTTAAATCCATGTATACCACATCCACTGCTCTACCTTCATCCATGTGTTTGGTTACCTCTTCAAAGAATTCAATCAGGTTGACCATCATGAATCAAACTGTGCCTTTCCAAGTGATCATATATCCTATCTCTCAGAGCCCTTTCCAATAATTTGCCCACACTGACGTAAGACTAACTGGCCTGTAATTTCCGGGGTTATCCCTGTTCCCTTTTTTGAACAAGGGAATGATGTTTGCCTCTCTCCAATCTTCCGGCACTATAACCATGGACAGTGAGGACGAAAAGACCATTGCCAAAGGCCCTGCGATCTCTTCCCTCGCTTCCCATAGATTCCTTGGATAAATCCCATTAGGCCTGGGGGACTTATTTATCTTCAAGTTCCTCAAAATTCCTAGTACATCTTCCTTACTAACATCCACCTCCTCTAGCCTACCAGCCTGATTCACACTGTCCTCCCCTACAACTAGGTCCCTCTCAGTTGTGAATACCGAAGAAAAGTTTTCATTAAGGACCTCTCCTATCTCTTTAGGCTCCGTGCACAAATTCCCTTTCCAATCGTTGATCGGCCCTACCCTTTCTCTGGTCATTCTGTTATTCCTCACATGTGTGTAAACAGCCTTGGAGTTTTCCTTGATCCTATCTGCCAAGGTTTTCTCATGTCCCCCTATAGCTCTCCTAAGCTCTTTCTTCAGCTTCTTCCTAGCTAACTTGTTCCCTCTAAAGCCTTTTCTGACCCTTGTTTCCTAAACCTTATATAAGCATTCTTCTTCCTTTTAAGCAGTCGTTCGACCTCTCTTGAGAACCAAGGCTCCCTTACTCGACCACAGCTTCCCTGCCTGCTAGGGACAAACATATCGAGCACATGCAGTATGTATTCCTTAAACAATCTCCGCATTTCTATTGTGCTCTTCCCTGACAGCATCTGTTCCCATTTTATGTTACCCAGTTTTTGCCAAACAGAATTATAATTACCTTTCCTCCAATTATAAACCTTACCCTGCTGTATGTACCTATCCTTTTCCATGACTATTGTAAAAGTAACAGAGTTGTGGTCGCTACTGCCAAAATGCTCTCCTACCAACAGGTCTAACACTTGACCCGGTTCATTGCCGAGCACCAAATCTAAAGTGGCCTCTCCTCGTGTTGATCTATTTACATACTGTATCAGGAATCCTTCCTGAATGCACCGGACAAAATTTTTTCCATCTAAACTATTACAACTAAAAAGTTTCCAATCAATCATTGGAAAGTTGAAGTCACCCATGACTATAACCCTGAGACTTCTGCACCTTTCCAGAATCTGCCTCCCAATCTGCTCCTCCACTTCTCTGGAACAATTATGGGGTCTGTAAAAAAAACTCCAACAAAGTGACTGCTCCTTTCTTGTTCCTGACCTCCCTCAACCCAATCTGACTCTGTAGACATATCATTCTCAAACTGCCTTTCAGTACCTGCTATACTAGCCCTGACTAGCAATGCCACTCCCCCGCCTCTTTTACCGCTCTCCCTATTTCTTTTAAAGCATCTAAATCCTGGAATTTCCAACAACCATTCCTGTCCCTGAGTTACCCAAGTTTCTGTAATGGCCACAGCATTGTAGTTTGAAGTACTGACCCATGCTCTAAGTTCATCCGCCTTATTTCTGATACTTCTAGCATTGAAGTATACAAATTTCAAACCATCCCTGTGTCCACAATTACACGCCATGGACTGCATTTCTTTATTAACAACCTCACTCCCTGTTGTGTCTGTTGGAAGGCTGAATACCTCATCCTCTGAATTACAAATTTGGTTCCCCACCCCCTGCCAATTTAGTTTAGACCATCCTGTATAGCTCGAGCAAACGTCCCCCCTACAATATTTGTGCCCTTCCGGTTCAGGTGCAAACCATCCTTACTGTACAGGTCCCACCTTCCCCAGAATGTGCTCCAATTATCCACATAGTGGAAGCCCTCCCTCCTACACCAGCCCTGTAGCCACGTGTTTAGCTGCACTCTCTCCCTATTTCTTACCTCGTTATCACGTGGCACTGGTAGTAATCCAGAGATAACTACCCTGTTTGTCCTGGACTTCAGCTTCCAACCTAACTCCCTATACTCGTTTTTCACATTCTCAGTCCTTTTTCTACCTATGTCATTGGTACCGATGTGTACCATGACTGCTGGTTGCCCACCCTCCCCCTTAAGAATCTTGAAGACACGATCCGAGACATCACGGACCCTGGCACCCGAGAGGCAACATACCATCTGCTCGTCTCGTTCGCGTTCACAGAACTGCCTGTCTGTACCTCTAACTATTGAATCCCCCACTACAATTGCTCTCCTATTCTCCCCCTTTCCTTCTTCGCCACAGGGCCAGGCTCAGTGCCAGAGACCTGTCCGCTACTGCCTTCCCCTGGTAGGTCCCCCCACAACGGTATCCAAAACGGTATACTTATTATTGAGGGGAAAGTCCACAGGGAATCCCTTCACTGTCTGCCTATTCCCTTTCCCCTTCCTGACAGTCACCCAGCTACCTTTCTCCTGTACCTTGGGTGTGACCACCTCCTTATAACTCCTCTCTATCACCCCCTCAGCCTCCTGAATGATCTGGAGTTCATCCAGCTCCAGTTCCCTAACACGGTTTTTGAGGAGCTGGAGTTGGGTGCACATCTCGCAGATGAAGTCAGAGGGGACACCAGCAGTGACCCTTACCTCCGACATCCCGCAAGAGGAGCATGCAACTGCCCTAGCTTCCATTCCCTCTACTCGAGATTTCCAGAAGAATAAAAAAAAGCCTTACCTTACCGACCCTCCACACAAGGTTTTTTTTTGGTTAGAGGAGGAGGATGGGTGGGAGACACTAAAGGTGTAGTGTTTCGGGTTTAGCCAATGCCCGAATATATTAGTTTACTTCCTGGCTCACGTCCTCACCACTCCCACCGCTGAAAGCAAGAAGGCCGCTGCTGCATGAGGTAAGTTTTTATACAGAAAAAGATTATCTTCCCGACTGCACCCTGGCTCGCGTCCTCACCACTCCCGCTGCTGAAAGCAAGAAGGAGTTTCCAGGCTTCTCCTTACAGCCTTTCTTAAACAATCGCACAACTTTAGCCACCCTCCAGTCCTCCAGTATTTCCGCTAGAGACCCCACTATTTCCTAGCTACCTTCCCACAACTTCCTGGGATACACATAATCAGGTTTTGGAGATGTATGTATGCACCTTTATGCTTTCTGAGACCTCCAGCACTTCCTCTTCTGTGATGTGAACTGTTTTCAAAACATCAATATTTATTTCCTTGAGTTCTCCAGCCTCTATTTGTTTCACAACAGTAAAAACTGACACAAAAAATATTCATTTAATATTTCTCCCATTTCCTGAGGTTCAACAGAAAGATGTTCTTGTTAATCTTTCGGGAGTCCTAATCTCTCTCTAGTTGCTGTCTTGCTCTTAATGTATTTGTAGAATCTTGTTGGATTATCTTTAACCTTATTTACCAATGCTATCTGATATCCTTTCTTTGCCTTCCAAATTTTTTTCTTAAGAATGCGCCTACACTCTTTTTACTCTTCAAGAGATTATTTCACATGGTTTCACTAGTAAACATTTCTGAGTTATAAGGTAAAAATGTGACAGATCACTTTTTGTAGTGCTTTTATTATGTGGAATCTCCTTTTGATCAGCAATGTTGATTTATAACCTATTACCAGTTATTGATCGCTGTGTTTTTCTTCTAGCATATGTGAAACAATAGGCTGCCAGTAAGCAGTGAATCTTTTGTAGATAATACCTTTAAAATGACAGAGCTGCCTAAAATCTGCTCTGAAAGGAAAACTGTTTGAGGATGCAAAGTGAATGTAATGCACTCTCCAGATACTGAGCAATAACATATTAGCCTGGAAGAATCCATTTTGACCATGAAGGACAACACATTGTAGCATGTGTACAAATGATTGAAGATCTTAATTTTGTAATTTTTTGCTTTATTGTGTGAGCACAACTCAGAACTGAATTCAGAATTATTGCAACCCTAAACACCAAGAAAACTAATTATTACACACCTCATCCCACAGTTTTATCGCTCCTTGGCGTGCAATGTATTAAAACATATACATCCAGTAAAAAAAATTTGAAGAAATAAGCATCTGACATACTTACTCACTGCATTAATAAATTATATCACAGTTTGCTCAATACTCAAAATGATCCACTAATTAGAGTCATACAGTTATACAGCACGGAAATGGACCCTTCCTTCCAACCAGTCCATGCCGACCATAATCCCAAACTAAACTAGTCCCACTTGCCTGCGCTTGGCCCATATAGCTCCAAACATTTCTTATTCATGTACTTGTATAGTTGTCTTTTAAACATTGTAACTGTACCCACATCAACCACTTTCTCCAGAAGTTCATTCCACACCCGAACCACTCTTTGTATATACATAAAAAATTGCCCCTTACATCGTTTTAAAATCTTTCTACTCTCACCTTTAAAACATGGCCCCTGGTCTTGAAATTCTCCACTCTTGGGAAAGGACACCTGCCATTCACTTTATCTATAGCCCTCATGATTTTATGAACCTCAATAAAGTCACCCCTTAACCTCATCCTTTCCAGTGAAAAAAGTCCCAACCCATCCGCCTCTCCTTATAACTCAAACCCTCCATTCCCGACAACATCCTGGTAAATCTCTTCTGAAACCTCTCGAGCTTAACAATATCCTTTCTATAACAGGGCAACCAGAACTGGATGCAGTTCTCCAGAAGAATCCTCACCAACGTTTTGTATAACCTCAACATGACATCCCAACTCCTATACTCAAAAGTTTGAGCAATGAAGGCAAGTGTACTAAATGCCTTCATAACCACCCTACTTATAAGAACATAAGAACATAAGAACTAGGAGCAAGAGTAGGCCATCCGCCCCCTCGAGCCTGCCCTGCCATTTAATAAGATCATGGCTGATCTTTTTGAGACTCAGCTCCACTTACCCGCCCACTCACCATAACCCTTAATTCCTTTACTGTTCAAAAATTTACCTAGCCTTGCCTTAAAAACGTTCAGCGAGGTAGCTTCAACCACTTCACTGGGCAGGGAATTCCACAGATTCACAACCCTTTGGGTGGAGAAGTTCCTCCTGACCTCAGTCCTACATCTGCTTCCCTTTACTTTGAGGCGATGCCCTCTAGTCCTAGTTTCACCTGCTAGCGGAAACAACCTCCCTGCCTCCACTTTATCTATTCCCTTCATAATCTTATATGTTTCTATAAGATCTCCCCTCATTCTTCTGAATTCCAATGAGTATAATCCCAGTCTACTCAGTCTCTCCTTATAATCCAACACTCTCAACTCTGGAATCAACTGAGTGAATCTCCTCTGCACCCCCTCCAGTGCTAGTATATCTCTTCTCAAGTAAGGAGACCAAATCTGCACACAATACTCCAGGTGTGGCCTCACCAGGAACCTATACAGCTGCAGCATAGCCTCCCTGTTTTTAAACTCCATCCCTCTAGCAATGGCAGACAAAATTCCATTTGCCTTTTTAATTACCTGCTACACCCGCAATCCCACCTTCAGCGATTCATGCACAAGGACACTCAAGTCCCTTTGCATAGCAGCATGCTGCAATTTTTTACCATTGAAAACATAGTCCATTTTGCTGTTGTTCCTACCAAAATGGATGATCTCACACTTACCAACATTGTACTCCATCTGCCAGACTTTTGCCCACTCACTTAGACTATCTATATCCCTCTGCAGACTTTCAGTGTCTTCTGCACACTTTGCTCTACCACTCATCTTAGCGTCATCTGCAAATTTTGACACACCACACTTAGTTTTCAACTCCAAATCATCTATGTAAATTGTAAACAATTGAGGTCCCAACACGGATCCCTGAGGCACACCACTAGCCACTGACCGCCAACCAGAAAAACACTCATATACCCCTACTCTTTGCTTTCTACTGGTCAACCAATCCTCTATCCATGCCAATACATTACCTGTAATACCGTGCAACTTTATCTTATGTAGCAGCGTTTGGTGTGGCACCTTGTCAAATGCCTTCTGGAAATCCAGATACACCACATCCACAGGTTCCCCATTGTCCACCATGCAAGTAATGTCCTCAAAGAATTCCACCAAATTAGTTAAACATGACCTACCCTTCATGAACCCATGCTGGGTGTTCCCAATGGGACAATTTATATCCAGATGTCTTGCTATTTCTTCCTTAATGATAGATTCAAGCATTTTCCCCACTACCAAAGTTAAGCTAACTGGCCTATAGTTACCTGCTTTTTGTCTACTTCCTTTTGGCGTCACATTGGCTGTTTTCTAATCTGCGGGAACCACCCCAGAGTCCAGTGAATTTTGGTAAATAATTACTAGTGCACTTGCTATTTCCCCCATCACATCTTTTAGTACCCTGGGATGCATTTCATCAGGGCCAGGAGACTTGTCTACCTTTAGCCCCATTAGCTTGCCCAGCACTGCCTCTTTAGTGATAGTGATAGTTTCTAGGTCCTCACCTGCTGTAACCTTCTTGCTATTAGTTTTCGGCATGTTATTTGTGTCTCCCACTGTGAAGACCAACACGAAATAACTGTTTAATGTCTCGGCTATTTCCTCATTCCCAGTTATTAAATTGGCTTTCCCATCCTCTAAAGGACCAATGTTTACCTTCACCACTCTTTTACGATTTACATATTTATAGAAACTTTTGCTGCCTGTTTTTATATTCTGAGCTAGTTTACTCTCATAAACTATCTTACTTTTCCTTATAACTTTTTTTGTGGCTTTCTGTTGGCCTTTAAAGATTTCCCAATCTACTAGTTTCCCACTACTCTTTGCTTTTTTGTATGTGTTTTTTTTCAGTCTGATATTTTCCTTTATTTCCTTAGATATCCATGGCTGGCTCTCTCTTTTCCTACAGTTCTTCCTTATCACTGGAATATACTTCTGCTGAGCACTGTGAAAAATCGTTTTGAAAGTCCTCCACTGTTCCTCAATTGACCCACCATAAAGTTTTTGCTCCCATTCTACCTTAGCTAACTCCTCCCTCATTCCTTCATAGTCTCCTTTGTTTAAGCACAGGACATAGCTACTGGATTTAACCTTCTCACGCTCCATCTGTATTTTAAATTTGACCATACTGTGATCGCTCCTTCTGAGAGGATCCCTAACTGTGAGATCATTAATTATTCCTGTCTCATTACACAGGACTAGATCTAGGATAGCTTGCTCCCTCGTAGGTTCCATTACATATTGTTCAAGGAAATTATCACGGATACATTCTATGAACCCCTCCTCAACGCTGCCATGATCGACTTGGTTTGACCAATCGATATGTAGATTAAAATCCCCCACGATAATTGCTGTACCATTTTTACATGCATTAGCTATTTCTATGTTTATTGCCCGCCCCACCACAATGTTGTTATTTGGTGGCCTATAAACCACACCTATCAGTGACTTCTTGTCCCTGCTATTCCTAATTTCCACCCAAATGGATTCAATGTTTTGTTCAGTAGAACCTATATCATCTCTCACTACCGCCCTGATATCATCCTTAAAAATCAGAGCAACACCACCTCCCTTACCTTCCTGTCTGTCCTTCCGAACAGTTTGATACCCCTGGATATTTAACTCCCAGTCATGACCATCCTGTAACCATGTCTCTGTAATGGCCACTAAATCATACCCATTTGCCATGATTTGCGCCGTCAACTCATCCACCTTGTTTCGAATGCTCCGAGCATTCAGATAAAGTGCCCTTATGCCAGTTTTTGCACCTTCTTTTTGGGTCCTATCACCTCCATTACTAACAGCTCTTGAGTTCTCCTTCCCTTTAACTTTTTTCCTAATTTTTAATGGAGTTGAAGCTTCCTCATCACCTGCTAACCTGCTGCTTTGCCTTACATTAATTGTTATTCTCCCTCTACGCTCACTTCTCCCTTCCCCCATACTTACTAGTTTAAAGTCCTATTAAAATCCTATTTACCCTTTTCGCCAGAACACTGGACCCGGCCCTGTTCAGGTGGAGTCCATCCCAGCGGTATAGATCCCTCCTGTCCCAGAACTGATGCCAGTGCCCCATGAAAAGGAAACCCTCTTTCCCACACCACTCTTTTAGCCAAGTGTTTACTTCCCTGATCCTCACCTCCCTATGCCAATTTGCACGTGGCTCGGGCAGCAATCCAGAGATTATGACCCTTGAAGACCTGTTTTTTAATTTTGTTCCTAGCTTTTCATAATCCCGAAACAGGTCTTTTTTCCACGTCCTGCCTATGTTGTTGGTACCTACGTGGACCACAACAACTGGATCCTCCCCCTCCCTCTCTAGTATCCTCTCAAGCCGGTCAGAGATGTCTCGCACCCTGGCACTGGGCAGGCAACACACCATGCGGGATTCTCTATCCTGCTCAAAAAGGATACTGTCTATCCCCCTGATGATGGAATCCTCTACAACCACAATCTGTCTTTTTGCTCCCCCCTCTTGAATGGCCTCCTGGACCATGGTGCCATGGTCAGTTGACTCATCCTTCCTGCAGCCCTGTTCCTCATCCTCGGAGGGAGCAAGTGCCTCATACCTGTGGGACAATGTCAAGGGCTGCGGCTGCTGTGTTCCTGTCTGCAGGGTCCCTCTACCTGCCTCACTCGCAGTCACACACTGCTGTCCCTGCCTGCCGATCGAATTAACATTAGTTAATCTACCAGGTGTGACTGCCTCCTGGAACACAGCATCCAGGTATTTCTCCCCCTCCCGGATGTGCTGCAGTGTTTGGAGTTCGGATTCCAGCTCATCAATTTTGAGCCGGAGCTCCTCAAGCAGCCAACACTTGCTGCAGATGTGGTCACTGCCGTTCTCAATGGGATCAGCTAGCTCCCACATCATACAGCTACAACACATCACCTGGCCTGCCATCTTTATTTAGTTAATTATTTAAAATGAATTTTTTTTTTAAGTTTCGCAGTGTTCGCTGCACCAGTAAGTTTACTCCGTTATATACTCAAACAGACTCCGGCTTTGCCTTCCGACCAGCTCCCAGAGGATTTGGCGTCTAGGTGACCACCCTGAAAGATAACAAAGAGATGAGGAAAAAAAAATGCAAATAGCTTACCTGCTCACCACACTTAGTCGTTATTATTAGGTTAGA
Source organism: Rhincodon typus (assembly GCF_021869965.1). Classification (NCBI taxonomy): domain Eukaryota; kingdom Metazoa; phylum Chordata; class Chondrichthyes; order Orectolobiformes; family Rhincodontidae; genus Rhincodon; species Rhincodon typus. The sequence continues at coordinate 9,912,640 of NC_063349.1, forward strand.
GGAGATGGAAGGGTGGGAAACACTATGCGTGTAATGTCTCGGGTATTAGTTAACTCCCAAATTTATTGGGTGGAAGCTTACCTTCCCAGGCTGCCCTCGCGCTTCCTCCCGGACTCCCGCCGCTGAAACAACTAAAAAGTTGTTTATATGTGTTGCAAATTTCAAAGAACTATGTACCTGAACCCTTAGGTGTTGTGTACATTTTTTCTGCATGAGGTGAGTTTTATTGCAGATCATATCATAGTCAGTTTCCCTGGTCATTTCTGCCCTTGATATAACCCACTGTTTATGTTTCTTCTGCAATATCTTGTTGCCTGAGTTCTTGGCAGGCTTTAGTTTCAGTTATTATATAGCTTCTGCTGCAGAGGAAGGGAATCTATTGTCTACATCAACTGTTGACTTCATTCTATTAGCAGTCACATGGATCTAATCAAATAGTCTCTTCTAATGAAAGAGGGCCACGGCATAACCTTTCATGACTAGAGGTTGTGAAACACTCCAACTTGATAGCTATCCTTGTCATATATCACACATCATCCCATTGACAGACAGAGGATGTACTTTTGACAATTTCCAAAAATGTTACTAGGACATTAGAGCACACAAGTGAAAATGGAGGACATGGGGACCTACTCGTAATTAATGCAGTCAATGAAAAAGCCAGTTTGAATGCCATCAAGACTTTCTGCCATGGTCCATGCTACAAGGACACACTGGAATCTTGAAATACAATGGGCATTTTTAGCCTTTACTTCCAAAATGTGTTTTTTAAAACAGAGGATTGCTACAAAGACAAAATGACTGCAGGTGTAAATACTGTAACCAGCTGGCAAAACATCTGTGTGGGACCAATGGGATGTAACATCTGGAGGTGGTGAAAGAAACTTCAAGCAGACTGGACTGTGATCTCTTAAAATGACAAAAATATCATACAACTGATGACCCCTACTCAATAACAAGTCACCTCTTGTGGATTATGTCCTAAACTGCAGATATATTTTATGTTTACACCTTTGAAGCATACATCAAGACAATTGTAAAAAAAGTCAATTTCAATGCTATTGGATTGTGCTGGTGGGACTGACATTCTCATGTGTACAAGCCTGGGTTTGTGCATTAGTGTACTGTGTAGATCACAGTTGATTACACCATCCCTTAGTTACCCCTGCATTGCAGGAAAAGACGATATCTCACTTTGAATGCTAGGCATCAACTAGCCAGCTGCCATACAATAGGGAAACAAGACAACAAAGGGACTTCCACCCTGAATACTGTAATTTAATCATGGTTGAAAAAAAATCACAATGATATGATCTGAACAAATCTGCAAAACTAAGGATCATGAAACTGACCATTTTATTACCAATGTTACCAATGCTGATAACCTCAACTACAATGAGTGCAATGTTCAACTATCTGCTCTTTGAAAAACAAGTCAGAGACTGATCCATATATCCTTTTTTTAACTTTTATTGGTGTGTGTGCATGTGTTGTGTTGTGTGTTATTAGTATTTCTTCTTGTATTTAGTAATAATGCACTTTTTTTTGTTAATTCAAGAAAGACTGGTTAAATTGACTCCTTTTAAAATATAAATTCATTTGGGTCTGCAAGAAATTTATCCACAAGGGAAGGGATCAGCTTTTAAATTAACTTTGTTGCAACCAACTGAGCATATGAGTGAATGCTAAAGGGCAGCAAGTTCTTTCCTTCACAGCTCACAGCTTAAGTGCTTGGAGTATCCCATCTGGCACCATAACTGATGGGGAATCTCACTTGGAGTCTGATTGAAACCTCCAACATATAAAAGAAAGCAAAAGAGTGTTGCTGAAGAGCCTTGTACAATATTTAAATGTCCACATTCGATGTTGCAATTATTCAAAGAACCAATGGACAACTATGAAACTGTCCTGCAAAGCCCTGTGTTGTAAGCATCAATTGTGTCAGAGGCGCTGTAGTTGGGTTTGAGGGTGGACAATGTTGCAGACTAGGAAGGTCTTGTTAATGGGTAAGATGTGAAGTTTAAGGTAAATGGTTCAAGGATGTGCTTTTTGAGGAAGGGAGGCGATAGTCATTTTGGAGCAATGACGTGCTAGAGTAAAGGGAAGCATTGGAAATGAGGAAGCATGGGAGTCTTGAATGGAAAGTATATCATCGCATTCCTGACTCGTGCTTTGTAGATGGTAAGCAGGCTTTGGAAAGTTAGATAGTGATTACATGCTTAGAATTCCTAGCCTTGAACTGCTATTGTTACCATAATATTTATAAATTCACTTTCTGGTCAACGGTAATCCCCCAGATTATAGAAAGTGGGGTATTTAGCAATGCTGTTAGGAAGAGATTTCCAAGATTTTGACCCAGTAAACAGTGATATATTTTCAAGTCAGGATGGTGAGTGGCTCAAGAGCAACTTGCAGATGGTGAAGTTTGGATGTATCTGCTGCAATTGTCCTTCTGGATGGTAGTGGTCATGGGTTTGGAAGGTAGTGCCTAAGGAGCCTTTGTGAACTTTTGGAATGCATCTTGTAGATGCTACACACGACTGCTACTGAGAGTTGATGGTAGAGGGAGTGAAAGTTTATAGATGTTTGTTAAACAAGTAGGCTGCTTAGTTCTGGATGGTGTCAAACCTCTAGAGTGTTGTTAGGTCTGCAGGCATCTTGACAAGTTAACAGTTCTCCATCATACTCCTGACTTCTGCCTCAGAGATAATGGGCAGGCTTTAGGGAGATAGAAGGTCAATTACTTGTTACATGGTTCCTAGCCTCTGACTTTGTTTGTAGCCTTAGTACTGATATAGTTGGTCCATTTTGGTTTCTGTTCAACGCTAACCCCAAACTGTTGATAGTGGGGAATTCAGCAATAGTAGTGCCATTGGATGTCAAAGAGTGATAGTTAGATTCTCTCTTGTTGGAGATAGTCACTGCTTAGTACTTGTGTAGTGCAAGCATTGTCACTTGTCAGCCCAAGCCAGGATATTGTCCAGATCCTGTTGCATTTGAACATGGTCTGCTTCAGTATCTGAGGAGTTGCGAATGGTGATGAACAGTCACCCCCACTTCTGACCTTATGATAGTGGGAAGTTGAAGTTTATTGATGAAGCAGCTGGAGATGATTGGGCCTAGGACAGTGCCCTTGGGAACAGCATTCCCTGAAATTTTCTTTCCAGCACTGTGGGCTTCTGAATTCCAATCATGATAGCAACTTCCAGAACCGGAAGTCAAAGGTGCAATTGGCATGTCAACGCTAGTTGTCTTGCATGGAACTTTGGGGCAGCCGTATGCATGCACCTCCGTGCAGCTTAGAGGGAACTTTGCTTAGGAGTTCCTGCTGAGATAACCTGGAGCTGAGATGACTGACCTCCAACAACCACAACCGTCTTCTTTTGAGCTCAATATCACTCCTACCACCGAAGAGATTTCATCACGATTCCTACTGATTCTCATTTTGCTCGGGTTCCTTGAAGCCACGTTCAGTCAAATGCAGCCTTGACGTCAAGGAATAGCACTCTCACTTCACATCTGGAATTCAGCTCTTTTGGACTAATGTGGTCAGGAGCTAAAAGGCCCTGGTCAGAAAACAAACTGAGTGTCAGCGAGCAGGTTATCACTAAGCAAGTTCTACCTGATAGCACTTTTGATTACATCTTCTATCACTTTACTGATAATCTGAAATAGACTATTGGGCAATCATTTACCAGGTTGGATTTGTCCTGTTTTTTTGTGCACAAGACGTACCTGAGCAATTTTCTGCTTTGCGGATGGATGTCACCATTGGAAAAGCTTGGTGAGGGGAGTGGCATGTTCTCGAGAACATGACTTCAACACTATTGTCGGAATGTTGTCAGGACCCATAGCCTTTGCAGTATCTAGTGCCTCTAACCATTTCTTTATATTATGTGGATATCCTCAGTGTGTTAACCTCGGTATCTGGATTACTAATCTAGTGATGTTACATTGCACAACCTTCCCATGCTTGTAGTTCTTCCATCGCAGATGTACTGAGATAAGCTAATAGTTTTTTCTTTAACTTAGGCTTAGAGAAGTTTTATTTAGTTTTTATAAGGTGCCTGGATAAGATGACAAAAGTACGTGGCAAATTGGCTCGACAACTGAGAAACTCTCCTCAGAAAGTACATTAACATTTGCAATATGCCTGAAGCATTTGCGTCCTTAACAGTAACAATTGAACAATAAATATAAAATATGATCCCACCTGCCCTCATGAAGCGCCATTGAAAATGCAAATAAATTCTTTGGCTCACCAATCAAAATATACATCCTGAAGTATTGTAAACTTAAAATGACACGTTTTCTGTTGAATAAATAAAGCTGTCTGATGCGTTACAATTTGAATTCAACCCTGTGATAAAACAAACTGAAGCTTCCACATGTTGCATCATGACCTTTGACACAAGCATGTGATTTCTCACAAAACTGTCTCATTTAGTTTCCAACTTGAAACTAAGGCAGAAAACATAAGCTCCCCGCTTTCAAATCTCAAATATCTATCAAGTAGCAAGACTTTTGCTGAAGGAAAATAAGCAACTATATTCAAATTATAGTGATTGGAATGAGGGTCAGGTGGATCTTGTCGAGAATGAAATCCCCGATTGGGGCTGTTAACCTGGGCCAAGAATGGAGCTCTGGCTGACAGGTATAAACACGAGATCCAGAGAGCCTCCTCTCTCTAGGGATTGTCTCTGAGCTGACTGTTCAGAGCTCATGTACTGCACACATATAAATAAAGCCTGATTTGGTGATGGGATACCAGTCAGTGTGGAGTTATTTTGCAAATGAACCGCATTTATCATGACTGGAACTTACAAACCGATCACCCTGCTGCTAATTTTAGTTTCCTTTTTGATAGATTAATTAAGACAATTCAGTTCTAGAATGTTACTAGTTTATTTCAGCTCCCAAAATTAAAAGAAGCCACACTGTACATAGAAAGAAACAAGGGAAATTTTACCGTTATAATTAAAAAATAAGTCATAATGCAAAGTAGCATGTAAGCCAAAAAGGAATATTTTAATAGTTTAGCATTGACATTCTTTCTCCTCTAGATGAGACTGTGTACTGTTCAATATTTTTTAACATTCTGCAATGTTATTTAATGAAACACTTGTTGCAAAATAAAAGATGAATAGGAGAAAAATACAATTGCAATGTTAAATCTATGCTGCTTTGTGTAATAAACGGTACAGGGTCTGATCTTAGTCTTCACTCCATCACTCTCATGCTGATGGAAAATCAGTTTATTTCATACAGTGATCGCTGGCACACAGAGGGTGAATTTAAAATTATAATGTACTGTAGAAAGAACACAGATCATACACATCCTGCAGGATAAGAAGCTCACCTTTTAGTTTTACCCCCTCTGTTGTTTTACGTAACTGTCTTGTGAGGTTTTATTGTTTGAACAATTGCACGCAAGAAACTCCTCTCATGCCTGTTCCTGGAGACAATATGTTTGCCTTTCAGTATAACGCAAGGGTCAGCTGGCAGGAGCTCCATGCTGCTGTCAGTGAGTTATTCACTTCATTGCTGTGGTCTACACGCTGGGTCACTGCTACACAGCAAGGGTTCAAGACATTATTCATTTCAAGACTCTTTCGTTCTCCCTGTCGGGAGGTTGTTTTCCTGCTAATAGTCACTCATGTTTTAGAAGACACTGCGTTCTTGTGAACTTTCCCCGAGCAGCAATTCTTTCACTATTTTTTGCCAGTAAAATGGCAATAATTGGAGACACTGAGCCGATGTTGGTGAGCAATTCAGAATGCAGACACGTTGGAATGACATTCAAGTGTAGGAATTAACCGTGGACAGAACCTGAAGGAAAAGAAGTCTAATAGACATAAAGTTCAAATTTGAAGAAAAACTTGGAATGAAGTAGGCATTTACAATGACCAGATATCAGGAGACTTTATGTGGCTTTGTCACATTGATAGTCAGTTTACAAAAGGGAGAAAAAATTTCAATCTCTTTCCAAATTACCTGTAGGCATAGCTTGTGCCCATTTACTCTGGGCTTTGGGCAGCACTTGCAAAGGAATAAACTGCTCACTGTTGCAGAATCTGGGTTTCACCAGGGCCACCCATCTCCTGATCTCATTATAACCCACGTTCAAACATGGACAAAAAAAAAGAGCTGAACTCCAGAGGTAAGATAGGGTGAGGGTGACTGCCCTTAACACCAAGACAGTATTTCACTGAGTCAGGCATCAAGCAGTCCTAGCAAAACTGGAGTTAAAGGGAATCAGGAGGAAAACACTTTACTGGTGGAGTCATACCTTGCACAAAGGAAGATAATTGTGTTTGTTGGAGGTCAAGCATCTCAATCTCAGGGCTTCACTATAGGAGTTCCTCAGGATAATGTCCTAGGCCCCACCTGCTTCAATTAACTTCTTCAAAATCAGGAGTGAGGATTTTCACCGATGATTGCAAAATTTTCAGTGCCGTTTGTGACACCTCAGATATTGCCCATATACAGCACAACCTGCGCCACATCCAGGTATGGGCTGATAAGTTGCAAGTAATATTTGTGCCCCACAGGAACCAGGTAGAGACCATCTCCAAGAAAAGAGAACCTAACTATTGCCCCTTGATATTCAATGGCCCTATCATCGCTGTATCCCTTGCTGACATCCTTGGAGGGTGGGGGGGTGGGCCGTTGGAGGTGGTGCTGTGGGGGCATTATCATTGATCATAACCTTACGTGGACCAATCTATTTCTGCTCCTGGTCCTTATGAAGTGAGGAAGATTTTTTTTCACTCAGTAAGTAGTTATGATATGGAACGCATTGCCTGGAAATATGATGGAGGCAGGTTCAACTGAAGCATTTAAGAGGGGATTGAATAATTATTTGGATAAAAATAATGTGCAAGAGAATGGGGACATTGTAGAACATTGTTACTAGATAATGATGCTCATTTAATGAGTTGGTACAAGCATGATGGGCTGAATGTCCTCTTTGTGTGCCGTATCAATTCTGCGATTTTGTGATTCTGTGATATAGATGCTATGGCTGCAAGTACAAGTCAGCGGCTAGGAATTCTCTGGGAATAACTCACCCCTTGTTTCCCCAAAGCCTGCCAACCATCTACAAGCAAGCATCAGGCAAGTGATACAATAGTCCCCACTTGCTCGGATGAGTGCAGTTCCAACAGTACTCAAGGAAAAGGCAGTGCATTTGACTGGCATCCCACCTACCACCTTCAGTACTCATTCCTTTCACTAGCACGCATAGTGGCAGCAGTATGAATGATCTACAAGATTCGGTACAGTGACTAACCAAGGCTCCTTTGACAGCATCTTCCAACCCCACATCCTCAATCAGCTAGAGAACACAAGGGCAGCAGATACTTTGCGACATTACAACTTACAACTTCCTCTTCAACATATAGACTATCCTGACTGAACGGTATTTGCTGTTCCCTCACTGTTATGGATCAAAATCCTGCAACTCCCTTCCCATGGGTGTTCCTACACGACATCGATTATGCTGGCTCACGAAGGCAGCTCAACACCACCTTTGAGGTCATTAGGGATGACCATTAATTGAGGCCTAGCCAGCGATGCCCACAGTCCAAAAACAAATATATAAACATAAAAATGAGTTTGGGGCAGGAGCAGGCAATTTGGCCTCTTGAACCTGCTGCACCATTTTACAAAATCATGGCTGATCTGATTAAAACCACAATTCAGCATTCCCTGATAATTCTCCCTGATAACTTTTCACCTTGCTTACCAAGAATCTATCCACCTCTACCTCGAGATATTCAAAGACTGCTTCCATCACCTTTGAGGAGAAAAATTCCAAAGACTCACATACCCTAAGAAAAAGATTTCTCATCTGTCTTAACTGGGTGACCCCTTATTTTTAAAACTGTGCTTTAATTCCTAGATTCTTCCACAAATAGAAACATCCTTTCCACATCCTCCTTGTTAAGATCCTTTAGGATCTTGTATATTTCAACCTAGTCACCTCTATCTCCGAACAGGATAATCTTCTATCCATTAAAGTTTAACCTTTCCTTATAAGACCAGGTATTAGTCTAGTAAGCTTTCTCTGAACAGCCTCCAATGCATTTGTATCCTTCCTGCATAAGGAGATCAATACTGTGTGCAGTATTCTAGATGTGGTCTCACCCGTGTCTTGTATAACAGAAACATAACCCCCTTGCTTTAGCATTCAATTTCCCTTGCAAAAAACAGCACCTGCTGCTGGGGCCAGTTTGTTAGATATATTCAAGAGGGAGCTGGAAGTAGCCCTTGTGGCTAAAAGCATCAAGGGGTATAGAGAGAAAGTGGGAGTGGGACTCTGAAACTGCATGATCAGTCATGATCATATTGAATGGTGGTGCAGGCTTAAAGGGCCGAATGGCCTACTCCCACACCTATTTTCTATGTTTCTATTAGTTTTGCGAATAACTGACTGTGCCCACAATATAGCCTTTAGTGATTCATACAGTAGGGCACCTACATTCCCCTGCATTTTCGAGATCTGCAATCTCCCATAATTTAGCTGTTATATATTTATTCTTCCCGCCAAAAACGTACAACTTCACATGTTGCAAATGGCATATACGCCATTTACATACTCACTTAACCTAATTTTTAGGCCTCTTATGCCCTCTTCACAACCTACTTTTTAAAACCAATTCTGGGAAGGTTTACTCTGCCCATCATTGCTACGGAAATGAATACTGTGCTCAAACAAAAATGCGCTTATGATTTTTCTGGGAATAGCAATGAGGGGAAATCTTTGGTCTGGTGTCACACGACTGGATGCAGCAAAGAAGTTACCCCCAATGGGATAACTATCAGCTCTTAAAACAGATGACTTTCTCATCATCTTGAGTTGTGAATATTTCAAAACATGCTCGCAGTGATTCAGGGGTGGGGCCCTTCTGAGGGGAAATTTGTGCACTCATGTCCCACTTGAGACTTCAGCATCAAAATGTGCAGTGCTTGGGTGAGTGATACATTGTCACAGGCAGATGTGGTCTTTTGAACAAGGCAGTAAACCAGTCACCTCTCAGGTAGGTGTAACCATTTTGAGGATCCACAAGAGAGTTCTCAGCATTCTATCATCCTATAACTAACTGCCAATACAGAAAAATAAAACAAAGTACTGCAAATGTGGGAATACTCAGGTCTGGAAGCATGTGTGTAGAGAGAGTTAACGGGGTGAATTTTACAACCCCCAGCTGGTGTTTTTTGAAGCAGTGAGGCATGTGAAGTGGGTTGTCGGCACAGTGCCTTTTTATCCACTCGCAAGGTGTCCCCCACGTTATGGACGGGTTTTCAGCCAAAAGGAAGTCCACTTGTCTTTCAAGCTATTGAGACTCTTGATTGGCTAATTAAGAGCCCCATTCGCAATTTTGTTGTACATTGAGCAGGGCAGATGACAAGGCCACCAACCTTTACTCCCTGGGTTACTCGTGAAAAGGGAGGGTGCCTCCTTTTTGCAGGGTTCTCTGTGCCTATCATGAGAAACCTTACGCTGGTTTCACATGCTTTGCCTCCACACAGCCTCTTCTCTTCCTGTTTCCTTCTTTCTCCTCCCCCTGCCCCAATTCTGCTGGGATCTCGATTGGTCTTGCGAAGCAGGTCATGCCCGCCTCAGATCCCCAGTCTTACCAGAATCTGGTACCTGTTCCTTTTGGGGACTGTCTGTAGTCCCAGCTGTGGCCACTCCTCTTGCTGCTACCGAGACCACTAAGCTACCAGCCAATCAGATTGTCCCCTCACCTCCCCCTCCCAACCTTGACCTCACCTGACCCGTAAATTTCATCCAAGCATTGAAAGTCACAATTGATTTGAACCTGCCAGACCTGCTGACTATTCCCTACAATTGGCAGGAGACCAACTAGCATGGTGGAGATAATAATATGAGATCTTCTTATGGGCAGATAGACCCTTTTAGAAGGAAAATTGCACTAAGTAACACTGGAGGAATTTGAATGATGGAAAATTGAACACTAGGGCACTGAGAGAGAGTTGAGGAAGAGAGATCTCAATTTGGAGACATTAAATGAAAGAGCTGGCAAGGGGAAGCAGTAGTTGTGGGAATTTGAGGTGAGGCCAACTTGATCTCAAAAACAAATTTGTAAAAAAGGAATGGGAGCAAGTGTTGTTAAACAAAGGTTTATAGTTCCTTAAAGGTGGAGTCACAGGTAGGTGGGGTGGTGAGGGTGGCATTTGGCACACTTGCCTTTATTGGTCGGTGGATTGAGTATCGGAGTTGCAATATCATGTGTACAGGACATTGGTTAGGCCACTTTTAGAAAATTGCACTCAATTCTGGTCTCCCAGCCATAAGAAGGATGTTATTAAACTTGGAAGGATGCAGAAAAGATTTACAAATATGTTGCCAGGGTTGGAGGGTTTGAGCTATAAAGAGAGGCCAAATAGGCTGGGGATATTTTCCCTGGAATGTCAGAGACTGAGGGCTGAGGATTATAAAATCATGAGAGGCATGGATAGGGTGAATAGCCAAGGTCTTTTTCCCAGGGTAGGGGAGTCCAAGACTAGAGGGTTTAGGTTTAAGGTGACAGGAGAAAATTTAAAAGGGACCTGAGGGGCAATTTTGTTATGCAGAGGGTGATGTGTGTTTGGAATGAGCTGCTAGAGGAAGCAGTGGAGGCTGGTACAATTACAAGATTTAAAAGGCATTTGGATGGGTACATGAATAGAAAAGGTTTAGAGGAATATGGGCCAAATGCTGGCAAATGGGACAAGATTAATTGAGGATATTTGGTCGGCATGGACAAGTTGGACTGAAGGGTCCGTTTCTGTGCTGTACAACTCTATGAATTTATAAGCGGCCAGGGACGTCAATTGCCAGCTTCTGGACCAAAGCACCTGGTGTTCTATTGTTAGCTATCCATTTACCAGAGGAAGAGTCAGTCTGTCTTCCACACTTGTTTATTTGCATTTTAATTCAGTACAAACTCCAGTTTGTTTCCTCCCTTCTTCATCAACTCAGCTTACTGGGGGAAGTCAACCTTAAATACATGCTCCAAAAGACAGCTTATGTTCTCTCTCATGGAGCAAGACCTAGTCCATTCTTAAAGGGGCCATCACTTTTGACATTGTTATTTTTTCTTGAATGAAAGATAATCTGAAACGCAATTGCAATCAAACAGGGTATATGTGACAAAGATATTGACATTCAAGGTCTACATTATAAGGCATCCTTCTTCCAGGACCTGCAACACTTTTATCAACAGGAATACCTTTGGTAAAAACAGTCTGAGAATTGAGCAACTCAGTTTAGATACTTCATCTCTTTAATTTTTGCTTGAAACTATATCTATTCTTAGTCTTCTCATTTAAAAACAGGATGAACACAGAGTATTCTACAGGTATGGTCTCCTCAATTCCCTTTTCATTGAATATTTCTTCTAAAACCTCGGTTAAGTAGAATACCATGTCTGCTGTGTCATTGAGTATAAGGGTTTCAGCAGTCAAAGTGTTCTTTGGTACTCATTCTAGTTTCCCATGTGCAAACGCAACTCTTCTCATTCTCTCAGAAATATTAACCCACTTCAACTGAAACATCCACATAAGGTTCCCATGTAAGGTATCAATGAAAACAATCGTTTCATATTTTTTGGATCACTCAAAACTGGGAATTTTAATGTACATGTCTTTAATTTTGAATTTTTAAAACATTTTGTTCACTTTCAAGATGTTCTCAACTCCTGGATTTCTCATCACAAGGCTAAGGTCTGAAAAGCCTATAGCATGCTTATCTTCATTGATTGGGGCATTGAATCTAAAAGTTGGCAAATCATGTTGCAAATATAGAAGCCTTTGCTCAGGTCACATTTGGAGTATTGCATGCAGTTCTGGTCATGGCACGATAGGAAGGATGTGGAGGCTTTGGACAGAGCTCAAAACTGGTTTACCAGGGCGTTGCCTTGATTGAAGTGCATGAGCTATAAGGAGGGGTTGGACAAGCTTGGATTGTTTTCATTAGAGCATTGGAAGCTGAGGGGGTGACTTGATAGAAGTATATGAAATTATAAGAGGCATGAATATAGGGTGGATAGTCAGAGTCTTTTTCCCAGGTCAGAAACGTTAGATACTAGGGGCATAGATTTAAGGTGAGAGGAAGTTTTGTTGGAATTGACACTCTCCAAATATGATTGTTGATGCAAGATTACATTTGACTCATGCTTAGGTATCTTGTGACACCAGGTTCAAGTTCCTACCTGCTCCAGAGATGTGTCATAACATGTTTGAACAGGTTTGACCTACATCTGACTCACCAAAACCAAACAAAGAACTGCGGATGCTGGAGATCTGGAACAAACACAGAAATTGCTGGAGAAACACAGCAGGTCCTGCAGCATCTGTGGGATAAAGCAGAGTTAATATTTCGAGTCTGGTGACTCTTCATCAGAACTCTGCCTTCTCCCCACAGATGCTGCTAGACTTGGTAAACTTCCCCAGCGATTTCTGTTTTTGACCTACGCTGCTTTCTCTCTAAACCAACATGTTTAAAGACATCAGAAGTCCAGTTACTAATTTTAAAAATATTCCTATTTGTTATGAATGAGGAAACAGAAAAATGTATAATCTGATTTAAATTTGCAGCAACTGATGATACTAGTTTTCATTTTTAACAGAACTGCCTGCATCATGTATCAAATACTCGATTCCTGATTGTTAGACAATGTCCTTACATAATAATGCCTTGCCTCACACCACAAACTATTAATCATTCTCCATTCATTTCTAGGATTCTAGGATTAAGCTGAATTAGTGTTTTATTTTGATTTACAAATCTATTGAAAGTGCAGTTCACCCTCAGAATTACTTTCAGGAACTCCCTCTTGGTTCAAACACCTGTGATTAGGTCCCCAACACTATTGAAAGTCTCAAACCACTGAACCTTCTATTTTTTGGAGCACTGAATTTCCAATTTGTAACATGAAGGTAGTTTTGTCAAACATTTCTTAAAGGAATCAGTCATTTGTTCTGAAAGAAAATCTTTACCTCAAAATTGAATCCCTGCCAAAATCCACCATCCATTTAAAGATTTCACATTAATCTAATCATTTGAATACAAGCGCAGACTCAGGAATTCCTAGGTTAAATTTTTTCAGACTTTACCTGTCAAAATCTATGACATATCCTTCAATGGGTTGGCTGTCCATTATCTTAAATTTATTAAAGGTCAACCACACCTTCAGAGGCTTCCCACAAATCATCTTTTTAAAAGGAAAATCTTATCCATAAAATATAACTGATTTGACAATTACTTTTCAATATCTGAAGCACTTACATTCAGCTCTGAAAATATTTCACTTCCACTCTTACTGTATTCTGGCAGAGACAAAACCAATGTCATACCTTCTTTCCTCTTGGTTGGAGAAACAACCAAAGACCACATTTTCACTTTATTGTTCCATTGTTCATCTGGTTAAAACTCCAAAACCCTGGTGGGTATTCACAGTTAGAAAGCTTGCAATATGACTCCTCTACTTCATACCAGAAGCAAGACCTTTGTCAGAAAAAAAATTTATTTTATCATGCCAAGAGAAGATATTACAGTTCGTCCACTTGTACTATCAGAAGTCCAGTTACTAATTTTAAATATGTTCCTAATTGTTATATAGGAGCAAAAAAATATTCATAGCCTGATTTTAATTTTCAGCAACTAATATAATATTAATTCTCATTATTATAAAAACTGTCTCTATTATGTATCAAATACTTGATTCCTATTTTAGACAATACCCTTGCATAATAATATGTATTACTAGTTATCCATTTACTAAAGCAGGAGTCAGTTTTCCACAACCATTTACTTGCATTTTATAATTCAATACAAACTCCAGTCTGCTGCTTCCTAGTCCTCAAAATCTCAATATTTTGTAACCCTAATCATGTGTTTTGAATGTTTAGTTAATAATCCTTACCTTTGTTTTCATCTTAAGGGATTTTGCTGTGGGTTTATTTCTACAATTGGAAACAAAATTTGAGTTTGAGTTTGAGTTATAAGCAGAGACTGGATAGGTTGGGACTTGTTTCACTGGACCATAAAAGGTTGAAGGGTGACCTTATAGAAGTTCATAAAATAATGAAGGGTACAGATAGAGTGAATGGTAGGTCTCTTTTCCCAAGGGTTGGAGATTTCAAGATTGGGGTCATATTTTTAAGGTGAGAGTAGAAAAATTTAAAAAAAAATGAGGGGCTTTTTTTTTTACACACAGAAAGTGGTACATGTGTGGAATGAACTTCCAGAGGAAGTGGTGGATGCGGGTACATTACAATGTTTAAAAGACATTTGGATGAGTATATGAATAAGAAATGTTTGGAGGAACATGGGCCAAGAGCAGTCAGGACTAGTTTGGTTTGGGATTATGGTCGGCAAAGATTGGTTGGATTGATGGGTCCATTTCCATGCTGAATGAATCTATGACTGTATGAAATCCAGACTTTAGGGAACACCCTTTAGTCTGCCCCCAAAAGGGACTAGAGGATAAAGGAACAGGAGTAAATCAAACAATACCTCACTGTCTTGGTCTCAAGAGGGCATAATTTATCATAAATTAAATTCACTCCCATTCCCCCTTTGTCTATGACACTATAATGAAATGAATGCTTTCTTTCATTTTCTTTTGGATTGGCTTGCATTTGTAATACAAATTGTGAATGGAAAACATGATATAGATTTGACTGGAGAACATAGTAGGAGCTCCAAGAGGATTAGCAGGACATTTTATCAGCTGATACTCATTGTTATATTTTTCCTCTCCCCCATATTCTGAAAGTCCTTGTCCCTGTATAGGAACCCAACTGATGGTACTAATGGACAAGTCTGATTCCAGGATGACATTTGGCTTGATAGATCATTTAAAAAAAATTTTAGTTAGTGTGGTGGTCAATCACGGAGACCACTAAACTACCAGACATTGTGAAGAGTGGAGATTTCATGTTACATGCAGGATTAATCAAAGTCGTCATGGCAGATGGTGGAATTTAAATTCAATCAAAATCTGGAATCAAGAGTCCATTGATGACCATAAAGCCATTGCCAATTGTCAGGGAAAAACCCAGCTGGTTCACTAAGCGCCTTTAGGGAAGGAAACTGCTATCGTTACTAGTCTGGCTTACGTGTGACTACAGAGCCTAAAGCAATGTGGTTGACTTTTAACTGCCCTCTGGGCAATAAATGCTGGCCTAGCCAGCACTACCCTCATCATGTGAATGAATTTTAAAATGAAATTGCAGTTTTGCGATTGCAAAATATCATACTATAAACAAGAAAAGTCTCATTGAGCTCAATAAATGTCATTCTGGGAGTTCCAGGATAAGGAATTTACATCGACAGCAGCCAGGTATTCTTTCCCAAAGAATAGTACCTCTATAATGACATCCTAACATAGAGGGGCATGGACAAGATATAGAGAGTAAGCAAAAGAAACAGCAATTTTATAACACACATAAGCAGCAAACATGAGCATTTCTATTTATTTTACACACCTTGTTCTTTGTTTGGCATCTTGCTTTTGAAATATTCAATATCTTAGAGAGCTTGGGTTAGAAATATAGTAACAATTAGATTAATTACTCTACCTTACTCATTCATGTGCAGAAATGTATTTCCAATGTACAAGGGAAGACGTTACATCCGGTTGGGAGGTTTATTTATTTGAAGATGTTCGTCAGGAAGGTGGAAAAAAACTTTTCCTGTTTTCTCTGAGTTTAGCGTGCATAGAATTACAATTCTGGATGCTGGGGAACAGGCTAGGGGATGGACAGGAGGAGTAGGAAGGAGATGGCTGCTTCTAAACTTCAAATTCTGGCAAGGACCTGCAGAAGGCTAAAACAAACAAAATCAGAAATCACTGGAGAAACTCAGTGTCTGTGGAGAGAAAGCACTGTTAATGTTTTGAGTCCAGTCACCCTTCTTCAGACAGCTGGTATTTTGCGAAGGGTGTTTGCTGGAGTATGACATCTTGGGGTGAAGGAGATGAATAGTTGAGCAAGCAGATCAATAGCAAGGAAGGGATGAATAAAGAAAACTGTCATGTTTACATCTTCTCCACATTCTGTTATGGACATAATACTGAATGTAAATATTGTATCAATATATGTGAGCTCCATGGAATGTTCATAAGAATTCTTAAAGATTAATTAAGGAGTCAAGCATTTGACAATTGTTCTGATGTCAAGTTTAAATATTTTCAAGGAATTAAAACACAGGTTTGAGATAATTTGATTATCATTTGTACATTTTAAGAGAATTAACATCTGTTTAGTATAGGGACCTGTCAGCTGTATTGGTTAGATTGGGGGCTTGTCCTCCAAAACCCTCTGACTGCCTTGTTTTCTCCTTGTGTGTCTGATTCTGAGGTGCTTACTGGATTGTGACCCAGAGCTAGTTTACAAATGACTCCCCATGAAGTGAAGGTAGTTGTACTGGTGCTAGTTTCAGGGTACAGATGTGATGCTGCACTCAGAGACGTCAGGGCCATTGGCCTAAGAGTAGCTGTGAGATGGATCATAGATGAGCTGCTGTTCAGTCTCTTCAAACTGAACTTTACCATTGAAGCACAAACATAATTACTTAAGGCCTTGTCACCACATGGGCTGCTTTCAGCACAGCAAACCCATGTTCGCCTCCTAGTGGTCCCTTATTATTAGCTTTTCTCCTTCTCTGTATAATGTTGTGACTCTGCTCCCTTGGCAGCTCCAGTGTTTCCAGCTATATCTCTGGAAATTTACCCTAGCTTTGGGACCCCTCCCTGCTGTTCTGGGACCTTTTATCCTAAAAACAATGAAAGGGAGAGAAAACAAAGCTTCCAGTGATGCTGAGTACAATCCTATACAGCAGGAATGCACCCTGGTCCCATTTGGGTTAAAAAATCCAGGGGCCATCTGATCCTCAAAATTTGGATAAAATCGGAAAGGGTATGGTAACAAATGCACATGCAGCCTGTGGAAATATAGAGACTGGTGAGGGAGAACAATATACATGTTAATGCCTATCTAGATCTTTACTATAGAGTGCCCCTTCTGTCCCTGCCACCTTTCACTCACTTTTTTAACCACTCAGCATTAAGCTCAGCCTTGCAGTGGAGAGGAGGCCATTTATCCTTTTTCTGCACTGGCCGCAGTCTCATGAACTCCATCATAGCACTCATCTCTGTGGCGATCTCTGTCTCATGCTGTCTTGGCCGTTCATGAGGACCTTTTGTAGCCATCAGTGAGAACCAGTATCTCTCTATGCTCAGACATAGCCCTAAAGAGGGCATGCAAAGAGCCTTCACTAGGTGGTGCGATGCATTGGCTGGACTGTGACATCTCAAGCCTCAGGTGAACCCATTCGATGCCAGTGGGCTTATGCGATGCTAAATAATTCTTCTCCGTGCACATCGTAAAGTTGTTTGGTTCCGTAGTAACAATAACTGATTGGCTGAGCAATTTCAGATGACATTCTTGCTGCCCTCACCATATGATCTGGCAGTGAGTATGCATACCAGCTATAATGACATTGTGTTCAAGAGGTTTCTTGCTTCAGATCCCCCACTAGGGTGGCACGGTGGCTCAGTGGTTAGCATTGTTGCCTCACAGCACCAGGGACCCAGGATTGATTCTACCCTCGGGCAACTGTATGTGTGGAGTTTGCACATTCTGTGTAGGTTTCCTCCGACAGTCCAAAGGTGTGCAGGCTAGGTGGATTAGCCATGCTAAATTGCCCGTAGTGTTCAAGGACATGTAAACTAGGTGGGTTGTGCAGGATGGGTCTGGGTGGGATGCTCTGAGGTTCAGGACTTGTTGGGCTGAAGGGCCTGTTCCCACACTGTAGGGATTCTATTCTATCTATGAAGCTACTTCTGGGACAACTTGCAAAGGCAGTGACAATAGGACTGAATCCAATCCAAATGAGCAACTGAGTCTGTACTAAATGTTTGTGGTTATTCTTACAATCTTTTAGGGTTTTCTGATGAGAAATCTGGAGTAACATGGATGAACAAGGGATAATTACCAGCAGAACAATCAGTTCTGGTTCCCCTGTTATAGGAAGGATGTTATTAAACTGGATAGGGTTCCAAAATGATCTACTGGGATGTTGCCAGGAATGAAGGGTTTGAGATATAAAATTAGTATGGAAAGGCTGGGACTTTTTTCACTGTAGCATGGGGAGTTGAGAGGTGACCTTATTGAGCTTTATAAAATTATGAGGGGCATAGCAAAAGTCTTTTCCAGAGTGTGGGGGAGGTCAAAACGAGGGGCACATTTTTAAGGTGAGGGAAGAAAGATTTAAAAAGGACATGAGGAACAACTTTTTTTACACAGAGAGTAGCTCGTGTGTGGAATGAATTGCCAAAGGAAGTGGTGGATGCAGGTATAGTTACAACATTTAAAAGACACCTGGATAAGTTCCTGAATAGGAAAGGTTTGGAGGGATGTGAGTCAGTGCAGACAGGTGGGACTAGTTTAGTTTGAGATCATGATTGGCATGGACTGGTTGGACCGTAGGGTCCATTTCTATGCTGTATGACTCTATGACTCTGTGACTATCTTCATAGTTAGATGTGCCTTTGAGGTTGCCTGGATAATAGAAAAGGTTGTGTTGTCAAGCTATCCAGGTTACAGGTGAAAGTTATTGTTGGGAGGCAGCAGCATTATAAATTGCACTCACCCCATACTATGGCGAATAGACATTCTAATCTCCACAGTTCAGTTTTAAATAAAGCCCCATGATTTTAACAGAGCACTAAAGTAGTTGTCCTATAGTTCTGTAGATATTGAGGATAGAAATTGTAAAAAAGATGAAGAAAAACATCATTCATTTTGATTTTTATTAGCCTGATCTCAATAAGAGCTATTATCTTCCTCAACATCTAAGAATTATGAATATCTTTGTGATATTTAGTAACAGTAGGAATATCACTAAAAGCTTATAGGAGCTTGAGAGAGAAAAACACTGATCAGAAGACTGGTACAAGATTTATCACCTCTACGCCATATATAGAAGCACAGAAGGACAGGGCTTTGTTCGTGCCTACTTCCCTAAGGTTTAAGTGCTTCATGATTGGATATCATTATAATAGTGCTCCTTATGTACATGCTGAGTAGCTAATGTCAGAATATTGATGCAATTATCCCTTTACTCTACAGTAGTTATTATGGAATGCTCATAAAATCATAGAATCTCGACACTGCAGAAAGTAGCCATTCAGTCCTTCAAACCTG
Organism: Rhincodon typus; assembly: GCF_021869965.1. Lineage (NCBI taxonomy): Eukaryota > Metazoa > Chordata > Chondrichthyes > Orectolobiformes > Rhincodontidae > Rhincodon > Rhincodon typus. The sequence continues at coordinate 9,931,861 of NC_063349.1, forward strand.
CACTGACCCTCTGAAGAGCTTCCCACACAGACCCAACCCGAACGCTAACCCTGACCCGAACCCTAACCCACCCTATCCTCGTAATCCCAGCATTTCCCATGGCTAATGGACATAGCCTGCACATTTTGGACTGTGCGAGGAAACTGGAGCAGGTATTATGAATGACAGTCTAAAGTCTGAATCTGCAGCTGCAAGATATGACACAGAACAGTTTGATGCTTGCTACCATTTTCAAATGACTGACATCTTTTTTTGGAGCTCAATAAAGTAATCATCCAACTTTGAACTGCCCCAATCTTGTATCCTAAGTTGTCTATTTCTCATTTTCAATTTCTCTGATCCAACATTGACAGGTAAGTGGTAAGTTTAAATCAAGTGAAACATACACTTAATAGTGTCTGAGGCAAAGAAAATAAGAGACCTAGAAATTATATATTGTATATCCTGTGGATGGAGATAGTCAGACATTGTTCTGATACTGTGGGAATTCATCCAATCCATTCCTTTTTATTGGGATTATTTTTACACGGTAATAAGAAAATTCATCCTATATAAAAAAACCCAAGATCCATATGAGTTGAGATGGTTCTCCAAGTTCTAAGCATTACTTGTAATGAACCTCCAGAGCCAAACATAGCAGTTTTTTTTTGTTGTTTTATGAGAGATAAGTACAGTGTTAGCTTGTATAAATATTTAGTTTATCTGCTATGTTTCTTTTCCAGTTAATCCCAAGTGGATGAGTTGCCAGGTACTTTAACTCCAGACGCTTGTCTTGTTTTCTAACTAACCAGGCATTTTTGCCTACTTTGAACACAAATCCAACTGTTCATAAAATCTCAAACTCTTACGGCCCTGTCTTCAGCAGGCCTGGCCTATTAAACAATAAATACCTATAAATTGCTGAAAATCCAGAGAGAAGTAGGCCATTGGTATGTAAATTCTAAGCATCCAATTCCACGAGGCGCCCTTGAGGTATTTCTTACTCTATTAACCATAAATTCCATTTGTGAGCAAGAACATTACTGGTCCCTTTTCAATAACTTCTTGTTTTGCACGGCTTGGATTTTTTTTAACATCTAGGAGAATTTCTCGTCCTTTATTTGAAACCAACTTCGATTTTTCTGGTCTGTACAAAATTAATCAGAATCCACATTTTTCATGTCACTCATATTATTACAAACTTCTATCAAATCTTTCCTCAGTCTTGTATTGTAGAGTCATAGAGCACAGAAACAGGCCCTTCAGTCCAACTTGTCCATGCCGACCAGATATCCTGAATTAATCTGGTCTTATTTGCTAGCATTTGGTCCATATCCCTCTAAACCTTTCCTATTCATGTACCTATCCAGATGCCTTTTAAATGTTGTAATTGAACCAGCCTCCACCACTTCTTCTCCATGAAAAAGTTGCCCCTTAGGTCCCTTCTATATCATTCCCCTTGCACCTTCAACCTACGCCCTCTAGTTTTGGATTCCTGTATATGGATGTGAGCTGTGCAGGTAAGGCCCCATCCATTAATAATTCCCCAGTCACTCTAAGATTTGGGCCTTCTGAGGGGTGTTTCTCAGTCATGTCATGAGTTTGAATGATACGTAGGCTAAGCCAAGCTGGAGTAAATAGGTTCTCTTCCTTGAAGGATTGTTGTGAACCTGTTGGGTTTATACAAACATAAAAATTAGGAGGAGTAAACCACTCACCCCTTCAAGATTGTTCTGCCATTCAATAAGATGGCTAACCTGATGACCCTTCATTCCTGCCTCTGTCCAGTAATCCTTCACCCTGTTGCTTATCAAGAATTCATCTGCCTTAAAAGTATTCAAAAATTCTGCTTCCATGACTTTGAAGAAGAGAGTTCCAAAGATTTGCAATCCTCTGTCAGCAAAAAATCAACCTCATCTCCGTTTTAAATGAGTGACTCCTTATTTTTAAACACATATCCGTCTGTTCTAAAAAATGCAGCTTTCTTAGTGTCAGTTCCAAGGCTTGCAAAACTTATGACCTTTAGAGCAGTTGCTAGATCACTGATCATTTGACCACTGCATTACCATAACTGAAAGGACCTCAGCTGCCTTTTATGCCACTTATAGGCAGGAAACCAGGCATGTAGACTTGTGAATTAGGGAGCCTAGCTGTTGCTGGCCCACTTACTTCTGCACAATTTATAGTTATAGAGTCATAAAGTCCGACAGCACGGAAACAGACCCTTAAGTCCAACCAGTTCATGCCAAACATAATCCCAAACTAAATTCCTCTGCCTGCTCCTGGCCCATATCCCTTGAAACATTTCCTGTTCATGTACATCTTCAATTGTGCCTGCATCCACCACTTCCTCACATGAACCACCCTCTAAAAAATTTGTCCCTCATGTCTCTAAATCTCTCTCCTCTCACCTTTAAAAAATGCACCTAGTTTGAAATCCCCCATCCTAGAGAAAAGACACCTACTATTAACCCTAACTGTATCCCTCATGATTTTATAAACCTCTATAAGGTTACCTCTCAAGCTCCTGCACTCCAGTAAAAAAAGTCCGAGCCTACCCAGCCTTTCTTTATAACTCAAATCTTCCAAACCCAGCAACATCCACGTAAATCTCTTCTGAAACCTCTCTAGCTTACTAATATCTTTCCTATAACAGGACAACAAGAACTGGACATAGTATTCCGGGAGAGGCCTCACCAATATTTCATACAACCTCAATATGACTTCCCAACTCCTATACTCAAAGGACTGAGCAACGAAGGCAAGTGAGCTAAACGCCTTTTTAACCACCCTGTCTATATGTGATACAAACTTCAAACAATTATATACGTGGGGTTCCATTTCATGGGTCATTGGCATTAGTTTTGGAACAGGAGGGGTCTGTACCATTGGGACGGTCTCCACCTGAACTGATTTGGAATCAGTGTTCTGGTGAAAAGGATAAATAGGGTGGTCACTAGGACTTTAAACTGTTGAATTGGGCGTGGGAAAGGAAGGGGAAAATGCCAGGCAGTATAATGGTCAATAGAAAAGAAAGTATCAGGTTAACATGTGTGCAGGAGGATTTAACTACATCAAGGACTAAGAAAGAAGTTAAAAGGAAGGAAAGCTCTAGAGATATTATTAATGGAGATGTTAGAATTCAAAAAGAAGGTATAAAAAACTAGCATAAAGGCACTTTACCTGAATACGCATAGCATTCGAAACAAGGTAGATGAGTTAACGGCACAAATCATCTCGAATGAGTATGAGTTAGTAGCCATTATGGATTCACGGTTACAGAACGGTCACGACTGGGAATTAAATATCCAGGGGTATCAGACTATTCAGGAGAACAGACAGGAAGGTAAGGGAGGTGGTGTAGCTCCAATATTTAAGGATGACATCAGAGCGGTAGAGAGATAGTATAGGTTCTATGGAGAATAAGGATGAATCCATTTGGATGGAAATTAGAAATTCTAAGAAGAAAATGTCACTGATAGGCATAATCTACAGGCCACCAAATAATAACATCACATTGGGGTGGGCAATAAACAAAGAAATAACTAATGCTTGTAAAAATGGTATGGCAATTATCGTAGGGGATTTTAATTTACATGTTGATTGGTCGAACCAGGTCAGTTAAGGCATCCTTGAGGAGGAGTTCATTGAGTGTATCCACGATAGTTTTCTTGAACAGTATGTAATGGAACCGATGAGGGAGCAAGCTATCCTAGATCTGGGCCTGCGTAATGAGACAGGAATAATTAATGATCTCATAGTTAGGGATCCTCTTGGAAGCAATGATCACAGTATGGTTGAATTTAGAATACAGATGGAAAGTGAGGAGATAAAATCCAATATCAGGGTCCTGTGCTTAAACAAAGAAGACTACAATAGGATGAGGGAGGAGTTGGGTAAAGTAGACTGGAAGCAAAGACTTTATGGTGGGACAGTTGAGGAACAGTGGAGGATTTTCAAAACAATTTTTCAAAGTGCTCAGCAAAAATATATACCAGTGAAAAGAAAGGACAATATAAAGACGTGTAATCTGTCTAAGGAAATAAGGGAGGCTATCAAATTGAAAGATAAGGCATACAAAGTGGCAAAGACCAATGGGAAACCAGAAGACTGGGAAAATTTCAAACATCAACAGAAAGCCACAAAAAACAGCTATAAAAGAAAGTTAGATAGATTACAAGAGTAAACTAGCTCAGAATGTAAAGATAGATATTAAAAGTATCTACACGTATATGTAAAATGAAAAAGAGTGGCTAAGGTAAATATTGGTCATTTAGAGGATGAGAAGGGGGATTTAATAATGGGAAATGAGGAAATGGCCGAGAAATTGAACAGGTATTTTGTGTCAGTCTTCACAGTGGAGGACATGAATAACATGCCAGTAATTGATGACAAGGATACTAAGATAGGTGAGGACCTAGCCACGAACATTATCATGAAAGAGGTAGTTTCGGGCAAGCTAAAGGTAGACAAGTCTCCTGGCTCTGATGGAAAGCATCCCAGGGCACTAAAAGAACTGGTGGGAGAAGTAACAAATGCACTTGTGGTAATTTTCCAAAATTCACAGGACTCTGGGGCAGTTACAGCGGATTGGAAAGCAACAAATGTAACACCACTGTTTAAAAAAGAAAGTAGAAAAAAGATGGTGAATTGTAGGCCAGTTAGCTTAACTTCAGTAGTGGGGAAAATACTTTGAATCTATCAAAGTAGTAATAGTAAGGCATCTAGATAGAAATTGCCCCATTGGGCAGACGTAACATGGATTCATGAAAGGGACGTCATGCTTAACTGACTTACTGGAATTCTATGAAGACATCATGAGTGTGGTGGATAATGGGGATCCAGTAGATGTGGTGTATCTGGATTTCCAAAAGGCATTTGACAAGGTGCCGCACAAAAGGCTGCTGCATAAGATGAAGGTGCACGGTGTTACATGCAATGTATTAGCATGGATCACGGATTGGTTAACTAACAGGAAGCGAAGAGTGGAGATAAATGAGTGCTTTTCTGGTTGAGGAAAGGTGATTAGTGGTGTGCCTCAGGGACCAGTGTTGTGACCGCAATTGTTTACAATTTATATAGATGATTTAGAGTTGTAGACTGCATGCAGAGTGTCAAAGTTTACAGATGACACTAATATGAGTGGTAGAGCAAAGTGTGCAGAAGACTCTGAAAGTTTGCAGACGGATATAAATAGCGAGTGGGCAAAGGTCTGGCAGATGGAATACAATGATGATAAATGTGAAGTCATCCATTTTGGTAGGGATAACAGTAAAAAGGACTATTGTTTGAATGGTTAAAAAATTGCAGCATGCTGCTGTGCAGAGGGACTTGGGTGTCCTCGTGCATGAATCACAGAGGTTGGTTTGCAGGTAGAACAGGCCATTAAGAAGGCAAATGGAATTTTGTCCTTCATTGCTAGAGGGATTGAGTTTAAAAGCAGGATGGTTATGTTGCAGCTATATAGGGCACTGGTGAGGCCACACCTAGAGTACTGCGTGCAGTTTTGGTCTCCTTACTTGAGAAAGGATGTATTGGCACTGGAGGGGGTGCAGTGGAGATTCACTAGATGGATTCCAGAGTTGAGAGGGTTGACTTATGAGGGGAGACTGAGTAGACTGGGATTATATTCATTGGAATTTAGAAGAATGAGGGTGGATCTTATAGAAACAAATAAAATTATGAAGGGAATAAATAAGATAGAAGTAGGGAGGTTGTTTCCACTGGCGGGTGAAACTAGAACAAGAGGGCAAAACCTCAAAATTAGGGGCAACAGATTTAGGACTGAATGGAGGAGATACTTCTTCACGCAAAGGGATGTGAATCTGTGGAATTTCTTGCCCAGTGAAATGGTTGAGGCTTTCTCATTGAATGTTTTTAAAGCTAAGGTAGATAATTTCTTGAACAGTAAAGGAATTAAGGGTTATGGTGAGAGGGTGAGTAAGTGGAGCTGAGTCCATGAAAAGATCAGCCATGATCTTTTAGGTATCGCTGAAGGTGGGATTGCAGGTGCAGCAGGTGATTAAAAAGGCAAATGGAATTTTGTCTGCCATTGCTAAAGAGATGGAGGTTAAAAACAGGGAGGCTATGCTGCAGCTGTATAGGGTCCTGGTGAGGCCACACCTGGAGTACTGTGTGCAGCTTTGGTCTCCTTACTTGACAGGGGATATACTAGCACTGCAGGGGGTGCAGAGGAGATTCACTCGGTTGATTCCAGAGTTGAGAGTGTTGGATTAGGAGGAGAGACTGAGTAGACTGGGATTATACTCATTGGAATTCAGAAGAATGAGGGGAGATCTTATAGAAACACATAAGATTATGAAGGGAATAGATAAGGCGGAGGCAGGGAGGTTGTTTCCACTAGCAGGTGAAACTAGGACTAGAGGGCATCGCCTCAAAATAAAGGGAAGCAGATGTAGGACTGAGGTCAGGAGGAACTTCTTCACCCAAAGGGTTGTGAATCTATGGAATTCCCTGCCCAGTGAAGCAGTTGAAGCTACCTCGCTGAATGTTTTTAAGGCAAGGCTAGATAAATTTTTGAACAGTAAAGGAATTAAGGGTTATGGCGAGTGGGCGGATAAGTGGAGCTGAGTCTCAAAAAGATCAGCCATGATCTTATTAAATGGTGGGGCAGGCTCAGGGGGCCAGATGCCTACTCCTGCTCCTAGTTCTTATGTTCTTATGATCTTATTAAATGGCAGAGCAGGCTTGAAGGGCCAGATGGCTTACTCCTGCTCCTGGTTCTTATGTTCTTATGTTCTTATGAGCCTTTAGGTCTCTCTGTTCTACAATAAGATACTTGTATTAATTGTACAAGCCCTGCCCATTTGTTGTACCGAAATTCAATACCTTGCATTTATCAAAATTGAATCCCATCTACCATTTTTCAGCCCACTGATCCATTTGATCAAAATCCTTTTGTAATCTTAGAAAACCTTCTTCACTGTCTACTATGCCATCAATTTTGGTGTCGTCCGCAAAATAACTACCATGCCTTCTTTATTCTCATCCAAATTGTTGGAGGAGGCTAGCTGGGCTACTAGCTGATGCACCTCCTGAGGCTTGTACCCAGGCAATTAATGCCCAGTTGTAGGTCTCATCCTGCCATCACTTTGATTTAGTGTAAGGTGGGAGAGGACTACAGGTGAATATCAGCCTGGGAAATGTAACCTTGCATGCTGCTGGTAAGTGGAAGGGATGTGTGGGGAGATTAGGGGTGGGACGGGGAAGGGTTTGTGGGGCATGCCTCCTTCCCAGGCCCTCTGTGGCAATCGGTAGAGCCCCTGTTCCACCTGCTGTTTTGCATTCCCACGTCCACTCCCCATCCTGTCGTTGGGCCTGCAAGGTCAGCCCTGATGAGATCCTGGACTTGAGCTTGGGTTTGGTTTAGGCCTCTTCCTCCCAGGCATCCTGGCAGTGTCCAGTGTTCACCAATTTGGGTCTCCTTTAAGCTGGCAGCTCTGAGATCAGACTTCCAGCTGGAGACAGATGGAATCCTCACTGTACACTAAATAAAGAGACATCACCCAATAAATTAAAGTAGGTGAGCCTGGGGTAACAGAGCTCACCCTCAGCACACAATCCAGTCTCTTCTCTTTTCCAGGATGTCCTAGGGCAACTAACCTGCACTCATAGCTCTGAGCCTTCACGCTGAAATCAAACTATTACACATTACAATGTAGTTCATGTATTGACTAGGAATATCATTGAACAGAATATTGGTCCATTAAAGATGAGCTTCCATTGCCTAGAATGTACAGAAGGAGCTCTCCGCTGCTGAGTGGACTCTGCCTCCAGGATGTTGATTGTTTGATGTATCCTGCACAGTCGAGCTGAACAAAGTGGTAACAACATTTAGCAGAGGAGGGAAATAGACCAGACACAAGTCCTTTCAGATACAAAAGATGGGGAATCTGACAAAGGTGCCAAGAGGGGCAAAGCAGCTAAAGAGCTAGGGCAGATAGGTCAGATTACAAAGATAGCTAGAGAAGTAAGTTGTGAAGAGGGCATAAGATTTAGATTTAGATATAGATTTTATTGTCAGGTGTACTCAAGTACAGAAATACAGGATTACAGTGAAAAGTGTATACTGTTGCCACACACTGCACCATCTTAAATTCAAAGGTACCTAGGTACAAAGTAGTAAGAGAAACAGAGTTAAAAAGTTAAGCATTACCTTCATAGAAGATATAGGTGTGAATGGGCAAAAATGTGGCAAATAGAGTGTATTGTGGGAAAAATGCAAACTTGTCCCTTTTGGCAAGAAGAATAAAAAAACAGCATGTTGTCAAAATGGTGAGAAATTGCAGAGGGATAGGGTATCCTCAAGCATGAAATATAAAGATTAGTATGCAGGTGCAGCAAGTAATTAGGAAAATTAATAGAATTAGTCATGAAGGATATTTAATGCATAGGGAGGTTATACTTCAATTACACAGGGGGCACTGAGAAGACCATATCTGGAGTATTGTGTAGTGTACTGGTCACCATGTTTGACAGGGTGGATGTGGAAATTATGTTTCCTCTTGTGGGAGAATCTAGAACTAGCGGCCACCGTTAAAAATTCGGCGTCACCTATTTAAGACAAGACAAAGTGAATATTTTTCTCTCAGAGGATTATGAGTCTTTGGAAATCTTTTCCTGAAAAGGTTGTGGAAATAGAGAACTTGACTATTTTTAAGGTAGAACCACACAGATTCTTAGTAAGCAAGAGGATGAAAACCTGTTGGGGTAGGCAAGAGGATGTTACAATCGGATCTTATTGAATGGTGGAGCTGTCTGGAAGGGATGAATGGCCTCCTTTTGCCCCTAATTTGAATGTCTGTAATCTTGGCTAGATTTGAGAACAAATGATTTTGGACTGACATATGAGGATACTAAGAACATGGAGCCAATTACGGCCGAGAGGCTTTCCTGTCCTGTTGAGAATTTTGGTATTCTAACATTTACACTAGTGTCCATTGTTTGACAGTCAATGGAAGTTATTTTGTTAGTTTGTCGACAAATGTCTCTGGCTCGTTTTCTGGGCCACAGTATCAGGATGCAGTTAGGCTGGAATACATGCCTGCATATGCACCCCTCAAATGCCAGAAAATGAGGCCATTCATCGATTACAGAGATGCTGAGGCCTCCATAATGCTGAGTTATTCTCCAAATCCATGCACCTAGCTTATGTTTGCAAGTTGTGTTCCCCCCTGAAAGCAGCAGAGACCAGCAGCCTCAGGGCTCTGGACACAGCCTCATGTAATACACCTGTGATTAGTGCCCTTCAAGGTTGACTATAAGAGAAACTGAACCAATCAGGAACCTTAATGGACGGAAAGAAACCCACTCGCTGAAGCACAGAGTGCTATATTTGCCAAAAGTACTTGGTTCTATGTAAATTTATTCTATGTCCTGCTATTTGCTTTGCTGGCTTGCCTCAGATGATATTGTCAAACGTCCTCTGGCGTTCTGGGGCATGGAGGGCTCCAACATGCTGCTGGGTACTGTAAATCCTTTCATGTTTAATCCGTGAACCCTGGTAGATGTGCGAGAGCTGGTACCACTGTGGTGCAAACATTGGTCGCTCCAGTTAATTGAGGCGTATGCAGTGCACGCAAGGCATCTGAAGGAGACACCTAGCATTCACTCCTGTGAGAAGCCCTCAGCAGTAGCTAACCCACACTCTTAGGGCATGGAGCACTCACACTGTGGCATTTATCCTGGCCGTGCACAACAGATCATTCATGCTCTTGTAGCACAGCCACTGCCCTCTGTATTGATCTTGGTCTGGCCTGTCTTTGTCAGTCGAGTTGACCTTGTGTTATCACCCCCTGGAAACAGTGGACCCCTTCTCTCCTGCAGGAAAATGTCTAGGGACTGTGGGCTTGCATTCAATTCTGGTCTAGAGGAGGAACATTGTGAAACTTGAAAGGGTTCAGAAAAGATTTACAAGGATGTTGCCAGGGTTGGAGGGTTTCAGCTATAGGGATGGGCTGAATAGGCTGGGGCTATTTTCCCTGGAGGTCTGAGGCTGAGGGGTAACCTTATAGAGGTTTATAAAATCATGAGGGGCATGGATAGGGTGAATGGTCAAGGTTTTTTCGCCAGGATAGCGGAGTCCAAAACTAGAGGGCATAGGTTTAAGGTGAGAGGGGAAAGATTTAAAAGGGACCTAAGGGGCAATTTTTGCACGCAGTGGGTGGTAGATGTATGGAATGAATTCCCAGAGGAAGTGGTGGAGGCTGGTACAATTACAACATTTAAAAGGCTTCTGGATGGGTGTATGAATAGGAAGGGTTTAGAGCGATATGGGCCAAATGCTGGCAAACAGGACTAGATTAATGTCGAATATCTGGTTTGCATGGACAAACTGGACTGAAGGGTTTGTTTGCGTGCTGTTTGTCTCTATGACTGTAAGATGTCTGGTGTCAGACGTCCCCGAAGATTGATGGGGAAGAATAATAGATATCGAGAGATGTTCCTGGCTTTTAAACATGGACTGGAGGAGGAGCATGGGGAAGGTCCTGGGGAACCTCCGGCTCAGGAAGTTTGACGTTCTACTAATGTATATGTTTGCAATGAGCTGAGAAGTTAATCAGGCAAGACAGCTTGATCTGCACCCCCACCCCCACAAATGGAGGTATCTTATGCTTTTACGTTCGATTCCACTTAAACTCCAAAGAAAAGGATTCTGCCTGTTATGTCAGGGATCAACAAGAGGATAAGCCAAACCGATTGTAATTGGAAAAGTATACCACAGAAAGGCATGGACCAGGACCCACAGAATATTTATGAGAGATGTCTGCCACTTCAAAGCTTGTGTTAAACACAACTGTTCAATCAATGCAGTTAAAGAGCAAACACAGGAAACACATTGTAATGAAGCCAAATGAATCCATACAGTCAATGTAACTTAATCTTCATGCACAGCTTTGTAATAGAGCTGAATGATGCACAATACTGCAAAAATAACCATACCCAGCTGATAGCTGTTCTTTGCAAATTGATCAATTCCATTCTCATTTTCAAAAAATTCTCACAGGTTCACATAACATTGTGTCTGCAACGGGCCAATTCACATCGGGAAGTGTGTCTGCATTAAGCCAGTGTGCATCTAACGTCTCTTGACATGACCCTTATCCATCATAAAGACATCGTAAACTGAAACATACAGGATTTTACAACCTTAGGATATGAACTCTTCGTTCAGAGCTGTTGTTTTGAATTGCACAGCTTTTCATTAGGCTGTGTGGCTGGAAGTGGCAACATAGTTTGGGGTCGGGTGTGGGGTGTGCAGAGGGCGAATTCTGCCTGTATTGTATTTCCAAACCTCCTGGAGCAAGACATTCTTTTTAATGTCCTATACCGTTCATTTGGTTTTGCAGAGGATCTTATGACCAATTATTCAAACTGCTTGAATCTTAGTCAGAGTTCTGTTTTCACTGAGAATTAGATGTCGACTCTGTAACTACTTTTACTATTGATTCTTAACACCTGCCAAAAATGAAAAACTAAGAACTCTCTCTCTTTGGGCTAACTTTTGAATCAAATTACAGCTGCAAATGAGCGCACAGTGCTTCATAGTACTATGATTCAACTTTGTTAGCTCAAGCTACATTCTCCTTAAATAAAAGCTTGCTGTTCGTTCAAAATTGAAAGTTATTTTAAGTTAGTCACTTACTGGGGAAGCATCTAAAAAAGAAAACCTTTTCTATTATTAGTGTCACTGTTATGCATGCTTAATAATGTTGGTTGCTGCCTTTGAGCCAGAGATTGCTGGTTTGAGGCTCACTCTGGAGTCTTGAACATTTTCTCAGCTGATATTGAAGTGCAATACTGAGGGCGTGCTGCTCTGCATAGATGCTGTTTTTCAAATGAAATGTTGAGGCCTCATTTCCCCTCTCCGGTAGAGTTAAAAAACCTGAAGTGCTATTCTAAGGAAGGGCAAAATTCCTGAAAATTCCTGCCACTCAGCTAAGAGGTCTAACATTTCAGGCCCATTCCTACCTAATATTGAACAGTACAAATTCTCAGTAACAGATTCATTTAAATAAAGGTACCAAGTAACTGGCAGGGATGGCACAATGGCTCAGTGGTCAGCCTCACAGCGTCAGGGACCTAATTTTGATTCTAGCCTTAGGTGACAGTCTGCACGGAGTTTGCACATTTTCCCTGTATCTGTGTGGGTCTCCTCTGGGTGCTCCGGTTTCCTCCCACAGTCCAAGATGTGCAGTTCTGAGGAAGGGTCACTGGACCTGAAACGTTAACTCTGTTTTTTCCTTCACAGATGCTGCCAGACCTACTGAACTTTTCCAGCAAATTTGTTTTTCTTCCAAATATGTGCAGGTTGGGTGGATTAGCCGTGGGTAGTGCAGGGTCACAGGGATAGGGTAGGGGTGTGGGTCTAGGTAGGATGTGCTTTGCAGGGTCGGTTTGGAGTCAATTGGCCGAATGTCCTGTTTCCGCACAGTAGGGGTTCTATGAAGTTAGCAACACTCCCCAGGCCCATCTGCAGGCCAGGATTATCAGATCTGCATCTTGCCCCTTAGTTGGCTAATGGTCAGGAGTTATGCATCTTTTATTGAGCAGTAGTCTTGAGTGTACTCTTCCAAAAGGATATCTAAGTCTGGAGATGGTACTGGAAATAGGAGTCACTTCTCCTTAGGTTTTCCAGCACAATTTTGCTGTGAAATCTTTGCCCCAGCTAGGACCTTCAGACTTTGAAGTTTCTAGATCACCCAGGTAGGCATTCAATGATTCCAAGGGGAATGTTTGGGGTGGAAGGGTTGGTCAATGGCAGGTCACAACAGTTGTACTCCACACTCGCTGAAGGGAAGCTGGCGATTGGACACCAGTATGCTTTAAGTCCCAGAGCAACCTCAATATCTCTACACACTTGAATCTTTACTCAGTCTGTGTTAGTTTCTCCCTATCTCCCCAGCCATGTCTCAAAGCAAACTGTCAGACCTAATCCCTAGGTGAAGGCCCCAAATCATTAAAATTCTGAATAATTAGCTATTCACCCAAGTGAGAAACAATGAACTGACTCCTTTTTCTTCACTCAACCCCTTCTCCCTCAGTTGGTCACCATAAGGTCTTTTCTGCCTGGGATATCTTTTCCCAGCTGAGATATTTTTATGTTTTAAAAAGAGCCAATTTAATTAGGTTTTCTTGAGTTAAAGGCAGCATAGGTTTATTAGCTTCAAAAAGGTGAACAGGATATTAAAGAATGACAAACAGAATTGAAATGAGAAGTGAGTCAATGGTATAGGGAAAAACCAAGGGATTGGCACTTAGTAATGATGCTCATTTAATGGGCTGGGGAAGGTACGATGGGCTGAAAGGCCTTCTTAAGCACTATAACAATTCTGAGTCCAAAGGGTAAACAGAAAAATAAGAATCAGCCCTGTCAGTCACAAATAGATTGTGAAATATTTCAGCTGTTAAGTTGGATAGTTCTTGTAGTGATAACTTTGAGTAGTTGTTTGGAGATTCTTGGTTGCATAGTTTGCTGAAGGAGCATGTCCAGTTTTTTCAACAGTGGCTTGACATGTTTTCTGGAATCAGAGAGGGACTTCATTTATTTTTAGCTCCCCACGAACGAGGTGACAAATGGTAGTTCTCAGCTTTGGCCCTTTGCACCAGTTTCTGGGCAGTAGGCATCTGAATCACTTTCTGGGCAGGACTCGATATCAGGCATGGCTGTGCATGCTCACACAAGCTCACGTATCCACTGCAATGACACTCAATCATTCTATTTTGTTCAGGGCGACATTTCCCTTGTAGGCAATCTGCATGGATTTGTCTCTCAGTTCTTAACAGGTGCAAGTAAGTGCCTTCCAACAGCTGAAACATCCTGAGCGACCTTATGCATTGTAGTTGGAGATTGCAGCATCACTTTTAGATTCTCTTTCTAACCAATGCTGTTTGTACCTGGATTGAGTACTTCTGCATGCAAACCCACTGGCTATGCCTGCTGTTGCTGCTTCTCTGTCCTTCTGCGCTGGTTCCTACTCAGTTACATGAAGGCCAGGGTTGGTACAGTCACACTACTGACAGTTTCAGAAGTTCTGTGAATGCCCTGATGCATACAGTCAACATTTCCTTTGACCTTTCCTCTTGAGACTTGCTCCATGGTGCCCGTGCTAAAACCCTTCACTCAGAAATTTTCCATCCCTTGCCTCTATTGACCAGCATGTCCACCATGGAGAGGTCTGTCTATGTGGCCCCAATGTGTGGCCAAAGCTTCAAATATGTAGAGATAATGAGCATCACTCTGGGACTTAAAGTATATTGATGCCCAGTGGCCAGCTTCCCTTCAGCAAGTTTGGAGTACAACTGTTGTGACCTGCCATCAATCACCCCTCCTTCACCCCATACATTTCCCTTCCTTTGTCTAGCAGAGTGTGCAGCCAGGTAACCAGAGGCCAGAGACTGTTGCCCTCCACCTCCTAGGTGCCTTAAGGATTGCATCTCTCTCCTTTCCTCTGTATCTGCGTCCCTACCTCAGTTATCACAAGTTGAAATCAGCCCGTAACAAAATGTGGTCCGTGACCTCATAGCATCTCACTGGAATACAATGCCCTGAGTTCTGGAGCAGTGCTGATCCATTAAGAGTGGGACTCAACTGAGCACAGGCATATTGTCTGCAGAGACTGAAGAAGTTCCCTGGATGAAACCTAATGCCTGCAGGCACTCTCGAGTGCTTCTTTACTCATTGCGGCAAAGAGATATTTGAAGAAATTGGGAGACATGACCCATCCTTGCTTTGCGCTGCTGGTTACTGAAAATGCATGGACAGCATGCCACAGTACAAACACATCCAACCAGTCTGTAATGCATAAGTTACAGGTTGGAAAGCTTGGAAAGCAAGTACCCAAGACCAGATTAATTCTCACTGTCGAAAGCTTCTTATTGGTCTATGAACAGCACCTATAGACTCTGAAGTTCTTCTCTGCACTCTCTTTGCTGTGAACACCATATTAACTTTCCGACCATTAGCCCTAAAACTGCACTGTGATTCTGGGAAGACATAACATAATAGATAGTTTAATTGAACCCCTTTATCCATTTTTCCTGCAATTGATAGAAGACTTCTTCCTAAATATATAAAAGATGTATTTTATCAATTTAAATCAAAATGGTTAATGAAAAGATTTAAATGAATTTGCTGATAAATAGGCAATGAATGCTAGCTGACCTGTGACATGCATGTCCCATGAGTGAATAAGTTCACAAAGATAAAATGGATAAGACAAGAAGGTAACCATATGAAGTGCGTAAACTTTTTAATCGATTGAGTGGAAGCATATGTTCCATACGTACAAACCAGGTACAATAAACCTTGTGTGAGTAGGTTAATCAGATTAGGTGCTGCACCAATGGCATAAACTAAACGAATGTGCAGCTAAAACTTAACAGCAGCTGGAGGTTCTCAGTCACAAGTCTCAACACGCTGAGAGGCACAGGTGCTGGCTTCATGGGTTTGTCTTTCATTGCAAAGCAGTATTTTGAATAGATATATTTTAAGAAAGGTTTGGCGATCTTCCTACTTCAGTAAAGTACTGGAGGACTGAAACCTTCACTTGGAACTTTGGGCAGGGGGCTATACCTTACGGGAAGAGAAGCAATGACATAGTGTTCATCCCCATAGCTCATATTGATCAGCCAGCCGAAAAGGCAAAGAAAAGCCATCACCTGAAGGCCATAACTTTGACAAAAGCTTAAAGAAAAAATAATAAGCAACCTTCTCCCTTTGTTTTGGATGTTGCAGGCAATAAGTACACAGTTCCTTTAATATTTTTACAGAGCTGGGCATACACAGTGTCTAAGAGACTTAAAGGCTTACGCATACGTGGATTATGCAGAAACATTTAAGTCGCTGTGCAGCTGCACAGTTTAAACAGAAGCGTTGATCAAGCAAATAATCACCACTCACTGTTGTAGTGAGATGGGAGTCAAAACCTCTATTCTTGGAGTCACCACAAATGTGCAAACTTGACTAAACACCAAATTGCCTAACTTCACCTAACTGTTTAATTTAGGTTAAGAAATATACACATCAGACTTTTTTCATTAACAAGAAAATAACCATTTATTAAAATCAAACTGTTTTTAATCAATGGCAAGAAATGATCCTGAATTCCTAACTTATAACTCCGTACCTTAAACTCTACTCCTTTTGAAAGTTCCTATACACATACAAACAGATGCACAAAGAGACAAGAAAAGGATATTACTGGTGGAAAAAGAGAAAAATGAAATTAGGGAGAAACAGTTTGATAGCACTAATCCAGACCACAGGAGGTGATGAATTGTTTCGTTTAGTTCCTGTCAATTCTTTGTTGATGAGACAAAGTTGTTTGCACACCGATGCTGTCTCTTATTCACTGTGTGAGAATTTGCTCCATTGAGTGTCTTTGAAGACAGTATCTTCCCTTTTTCCATTCAACAGGTGACTTATAGAGAGCAGTTTAAAGTGAAATGGTGATTGAGAACAGCTACTGGGAGATTTCCTGTTACTTGTTCACAGAGGAGGAGGAGAGACATTGAGGCCCTTTCTCTTTGCAGGGTAAGAGTTTCTTGTAAAAAAAGGTCCAAATATAAGGCTGTAGCTACCTGCCCAGGAACCAATCAAGTGGTTGATACTATTTTGAGCTCTCCTGAACCCACAACAACTGGTTAATAGAAAATACAATAAGGACTTTCTGAATGAATGGAGCCAGTATGTATAACATCCTCCACAACTGTTCCAATGAGACAATGTTGTGGATACAACTCACAAAGAGTAACTCATTTTTAAAACTGCAACGTCTTCTGCTGTAGATTCCTTGCTTTAAAGCTGCACCTTTTCCAACACTTGAGTCTACAATCCAAAAAACAAAGGTGGTCTTTATACAGTATATGCAGCAGTTGATTCAGTGTGTTCCTTGAGCCTTGTCCTTTCTTTCCCCCTTTATGTGTCTTACCATCGTGGCAGTGCCATTAGCTGTTTTGGCTCGAATGTAAAAGAACCTCCAGCAGCAGGTGGCAACAGTGAGCGAGAGTCGCTGGAGATGTTGAATAAACCTTGTTTAGAAGAAAGGGTATTTCTGAGGTGAGGAAGGGTCATGGGAAGAAGGGTCAGAAAAGTAAATCACAGTCTTCATTCCATGTAAGTACTATAAATACTTACTTGCTTAATCTTAATTTTCCTTTATGTTTGTAACTTTTGGGTCATCTGTGTGTTCAAATCTCATATCACATTAAGTTTTGAAATTTCCTTCCTTTGTTTTGATGTCTTTGCTCCTTTACGAAGCTGCTTATATCTTCTTTTTGAATCATCTTTTTGACCAAGCTTTCAGAGATCTGCTCTAATGTCTCTTGCCTTCAAAGAGTTTTAATTTCTGTCTGATTACAACTGAATGATTTACTTTGGGATCTTACAGATTTGATATAACTGCTAATACAGCCTCTAACTGGAGTACTGCACCCATTACTCGAAGATACACTTTAGCAATGATGTGAAGATATTGGAGAGAGGGGGCATAAAAATATTACACATATGGTTGCAGGGATGAAGAACTGGGGTCATGTAGAGAGGTTAGAAAACCTGGAGCTGTTCTCCTTAGAGAAGAAAGATTTGAGAGAAGATTTGTTAGAGGTAGAAGTCTGGACTAAGTAGTTGGATAAAAGACTATTCCCATAAGTGGGAGATTTGAAAACCAGAGGACTCTGAATTAAAGTAATTGAAATAAAACAATGGAGACATGAGAATAACCTTTGTGGTTACGAACTGGAAAAGCACAGCTCAAAAGTGACAGGTAATTCATGGCTTTCAAAAAGGAGTTGTAAGAAAAGGAAACATTTGCAGGGCTAGGGAAAGGCAGAGGAATGGTACTAGATGAATTGCTGTTTCAGAGAACCAATACATACACAGAAGTTGGATGAACATTCCAAATGCTATAACCATTTGATGAATTTGTGCTATAGATGCAAGTTATTGTATAATTATTTTCAAAAGGTGAATCCAACATTTTGTTCTTTTTTGTACATTCCACATCTATTAAGCTTTTCTCAGATTGAGTCCTGCATCCTGAAACAGTTCGTAAAATTAAATCATGCTGAATTTTATCTTGGTTGGGCTGTGTTGCTAAAGATTGCATCTGCACATATTTTTACTGGATATTCGGTTCAGTTATATTACCAATTGTTATAAAAACCTCATTTTACATTTGTGCAAAATAGATATTCTTCAGCTTTGCTTGTTTAGGTCTTTATTCAAACAACACGTTTTGTTTTCCAAAAGCTATTGAGAATTTGAGGAGCATTTGTTGTTATTTAAGCTGAAAATGAACATAATTGTTTTCCTAGAGATAGTAAGAACTGCTGATGCTGGAGTCAGAGATAACACAGTGTGGAGGTGGAGGGACACAGCAGGCCATGCCCACTTGGGAGCATCTGATGCTGCCTGGCCTGCAGTGTTCCTCCAGCTCCACATAATTGTTTTCTTGTCTTTTCTTTTAAGAGTTGCTGATTTTCTAACCTATTGGAATCTGTGCAGAAAGTACTTTTGTTGCAACAATGGGAGGAGAACATGGGGCCAGAATGCAGAAGATAAGAGACAGCAGAGAAACCATTGTAAGTCAGGGAGCAGCGATTTTAGGTTTTGCTAAACATGAGCCTTAAAGCAGTACTATTTTAGGAAGTGTGAAGTCATAGAAACCAGAAAAGATGGGCCAGAGTTTCAATTGCTTCCACCTAGTTAGTGCAGTAGATTAACAACAATATTTAAATCAAAGTGTATTGGGAAGTACAAACAGAAAACAGTGTGCAGGGAAGATGAGTACTGCTATTAGAACTGTACATGAGCTCATCATGACCTACTGCCTTTATTGGGGAATGGAGTGTTTGGGGCATGTTTTTTAAGGTTGTTTTTACAGTCCAACCCTAGCCTGGACAAATGGCCCTCAAGTTTTTCCAATGGCTCCTTTGACATGTCGCCAGATGCTGTCTCTGACAGGAGAAACGAGCTGTTTGGAGAAAGATTTACTCCCAGCCAGACCTCTGAGGCGCCCTCTGAGGTCAGCAGCTGGGGCATCATGGGAAGTAGTTGTCATGCAGGAAGCTCTTTAACAATCTGCTACATTCTCTAAAGCCGAGTGACCGTTGATAGCTGAGGGAAAGGCCTCCCACTCTGTATGGACTGGTATATCCATGAGCTGAGCAGACTGGGCAGCCACCGTTCTCCCAGACTTTGTTAGAACAAGTGGGTCAGTTACATCACTGCAATATCAGCAACTCTTCACCCAAACAAGGGGCATCACCGAGGGGCACACCATCTCGTGTGAATGTCACACTGGAACGGGTGATGAAGGTGACCCTTCGCGTAAATCTTTTTCTGGAATCCTGTAAGAAAAGACAGCATGTAATTCCAAAGTGCTATCTCATACTGGTGCTTGTGTTCTGTAGCTCCATACACCTAGCCCTCAAGTTGGGAGTGAGTTGGTTTGGTGGAAGGAGTCAGGCAATGCTGAAGATCAGAAGGTTGCCATTGCACTGAGCCAGTGGTGACAGGGAAATGGGATGCTGTCCAACGAAGAGTCCTTTGAAAGCACGGTTTTCACATAAAGTTCTTGGGGACTACCCTTTGCCAGTGCGTGTTTTTACTCTGTCAACTGCTGGGTTGCGTTGAGACACCTGCTGAATAGTCCAAGTCCTCAATGATCCTTTGTGCTTTCAGCGGGGACAGTTGCAGAGGGCAGTTAGAATGCCCCAGCTCAGGCATCACCAGCCTCCTTGGTTTGGTGGGGGTGGGAGGGCAACACACTGGGAGATGGGAGGTAGCACTGTTGTATCATTCCTCCATACCCGCCATCAGTGCAGACCTCACTCAGCATAACGTGCACCATGAAGACCATTGAAGGGGCTGATGGAGGTTGAACGGGAGGGGTGAGGGACCCTCAGGGCATTTTCATCATCCTGAACTTCCTTGGCCTCACCAATTGATGACCCATTGCACATTTCAACTTGACCATGGGTAATCTGATTGCACCACATTTTTTGCATACTTCCAATAACCTTTCACTCCCTTCATTTTCAAGAATTTATCTACCCCTGCCTTAAAAATATTCAAAGGCTTTGCTTTAACCACTTTTTCAGGAATAGAGTTTTAAAGACTCAAGGCACTCTATGATTTAAAAGAAGTTAATCTCACACTTGTTTTAAAATGTTCTGGATTCTCCCACAGGGGGAAGCATCCCTTCCACATTCACCATGTCAAGACACCACAGGATCTTGTATGATTCAATGACTTTGACTCTTATTCTTCAAAACTCCAGTGGGTACAAGCCTCACCTGTCCAAACTTTCCTTGTAAGACTCCACTCCAATCCCAGGTAATAGTCTAGTAAACCTTCCCTGGACTGCTTCCAATGCACTTCCATTCTTCCTTAAATAAGAGATAACTGTTGCATACAATATTCCAGTTGTGAGCTCACCAATGAGCTATATGACTGAAGCATAACTTCTCCATTTCTGTATTCAATTCCCCTCACAATGAATGATAATACAATTTAGCTATCTTAATTACTTGCTGTATCTGCATTCTAATCTTTTGTGATTCATACACTAGGACGTATTTCCCTCTGCATTTCACAGGACAGATAGGTCTCCTGTAACAGGATAGTTGTGGTCATGTGACCTCGCGCTATAGAAAATCGTCGTAGAAAGTCTGCTATATCTGTACAACAGAAAGTTTGCATTGCCCAAACAGCATCCACTATTCATCAGTCACATTACAGCCAATTCGCATTACGAAACATACATTATAGCAGAACTACCTGTACTGAAATCTCTCATTGTTCAGATAATATGTTGTTTCTATATACTTCCTTCCAAGTGGACAATTTCACACCCTCCGACACTGTTCTCCAATTGTCAAATCTTTGTCAACTCACTTAACCTATCTCTATCCTTTTCTAAGCTCCTTGTGTTCTCTTCACCACTTACTTGCATGTCAGTTTTTGTGTTGTCATCAGATAATTTAGCAACCATAACTTTGGCGACTTCATCTAAATCATTTATATTAATTGAGGTCCCAGCACTGATTCCTGCGGAACTCCACTAGTCATCAGCTGCATCCTGAAAAAAGATCCTTTTATCCCAACTCTCTGTCTTCTGCCACTCAATTGTCTTTCCATGCCATCCCTATTTGTCCTTGAGAAGATGGTGATGAGCTGCTTTCTTGAACTGCTACAGTCCATTTGCTGTAAGCAGACCCACAATTCCCTTAATCTACAGAAAATCTTCAAAGAATTCCACCAAGTTGTTTAAACATGATTTCCCTTTCAAAGAAAACCATGTCGACTCTGCTTGATTATCTTGAATTTATCCACGTACTGAGTTATAACATCTTTAAATAATAGCTTCTAACATTTCCCTTTATGACACATGTTAAGCTAACATGACCTGTAGTTTCCTGTTTTCTGCACACTGCCCTTTCTGAATAAAGGAGTTACACTACTGCTGTAGCAATGAAAACCGTGTTAACAGGGTTGCTGCCTTCACACTGTTCATTTTGTGGATTCACAATGGATCTCATGTACCCATTTTTTGTGAACCTTGGACCATGGAGAAGGAAAAATTAATTTGTAACAACATTGCAAGTCTTTCTTCCTCACTCCTGGGTTCTCTCTGTGACAGACTTCACCATGGGTGACGATACTAGTCAACAATCGAACAACTGTGTGGTCTCAGGTTAAAAATTGAACACCTCTAGGACTCTAAGGACTTTTAAACTGCATAGTTTATTCTTCCTGTCTGTACCAGACAGAGTCTCCTTTGTAAATGTATTGCCTGTGGTTTTCTGTGTATGTTTGATGTTGTGAATTTATTTTTTTTCTCAGGGTTGGTAGGTAATGAAATTATTCTTTCACTCAAGAAAATCTTGTAATTGGTTCATTAATTCTGCCCAGTACTATGTCTCCATCGAAGTGCGCTGCAAAGAAAATAAAAATATTTGCTCTAAGAGGAGGTTAATAAGAAAGGAGCTGATCCACCACTTTCACTCGCCGTAGCACAAAGCAATATAACATTGAAAGGAGGACATAGAAACAAAACCACACAATAGTCAAATGAACACAATATATTATAACGTACATATGCATGTCATACCACGACAGTGATTTAACTCAAATTCCATCATTGAGGTCTAAAATGCTTCTTAAATTTTCTTTTATGACAAATGTCTCTATGTTTAAAAAAATTCTAATTAACCTGATCACATCTCTGCAGCAAATAGGAATTACCCAATGTTAGCAGTGAAGCTGGTGGTAGTCTGTTTATTGTGGTGTCCCGTTGCCATGGTTCTTCTGGAGGTATGGGAGGTGAAGGCTTTTGCCTTCTGGTGGTCTCCTGCACTGGTGCATGAGAATCCTCCTCGGCCTCATCTGCTGGATGTTGTAGGATCAATGTTGGAGGTGATGAGGAGTCAAGCTATCCCCAGTCGTACACCGAGCGGAAGGACCTTAGGAACTGACACCCGCTCCTCTTTAATTTGGTTTCACAGTGGCAGCTGCCTGTCTCCCAAATGTGAAGGGACAATTTGAGGGAGGTCCAGGTCTCTGAAAGCCATTGCTATACGGAGCCGTGGCTACAGTGATGGGGTCTAAGTCCATATGGAACGAGTGCTCAAAATGGCACTCCTCTGCCAACCCAATGGTGGTAAAAGACATAGAAAGTAGAGGCAGGGATAAGCCATTTGGTCCTTCAAGCTTGCTCTTTCATTCGATATGATCCCGGCTGATCATCTCACTCAGTAGCCTATTACTGCTTTCTCTCCATAATCTAAGACCTATCTCCAAGGATAAAGCCACACGCTCACAGGTCTGGGATATGTCAGAGCTCAGGGATAATAGATTCCTTCATTGCCTGTTGCGTGTGACCTCTGGCATTTCTGACGCATATTCCCCTAACTTTTGCTTCATGTTGAGCTGACTTATTGTGGCCATGGGCAGACACCTGCCATGAGTGTGGGACTTATCTGGCGTCTGATCACCAGCAGTCCCCTGAGTGCTGGGGACCCAGTTGTCATATCCTCCCTGATTCGCTGCTGTGTATTTGTGCTGTGCTCTCCAGATTGTCATCCCAATTCTACCTGTGACCCTTCAGTGGACCCTGTGTGTAACTGTGTTACCCTGAGTATGGTCGCACATCATTTGCAAACACACTCTAGCTGCAGTTCGTCCCTCAGTTAATAGTATGTATGCAATCAGTAGGACTCTGCACTCATACGTGTGTATGATATAGGAGCTGAAGTAGACCATTTGGCTCCTTGAGCCTGCTCCACCATTCAATAAGATCATGGTTGATCTGTTTGTGATTTGGACTCCACGTTCCATCAGTTCCCAATAACTCTTGATTCCTGAACCTAAAAGGAATCTATCTACCTCTGCTTTAAAAATGTTCAATGGCCCTGTCCCTGCTGTCTTTGGAGGCAGAGAGTTCCAAAATCTCTCTCAAAAAAAATTATTCTCATCTCTGTCCTGAAAAGGTGAACCCTAATTTTAAAAAGTAATGCCTGCTTGTTCTGGACTTACTCACAAGGGGAAATGTCCTTTCCAAACCCATCTTGTCAAGACCATTGGGGATGTTATATATTTTGATTAAGTCAGACCTGACTCTTCTAAACTCTATGGAAACAAACCCAGTTTGTCCACTTTTCCTCGTAAGACAATCTGCTCATTCAGATGTTGATCCTAGTAGCCTTCATCTGAATTGCCCCAATGCATTGACATCCTTCCCTAAATAAGGAGACCAAAACTGTGCGTGGTGTTTGAGATATAGTGTCACCAATGCCCTGTGTACTTGAATCATAACGTCCTTACTTTTATGTTCAAGTCCACTCATAAATGAGGATAGCATTCCATTAGCCTTTTTGATTACTTGCTGTAACAGTGTGCTGGCTTCTTGAGAATCGTGCACCAGAACGCACAAATTTCTCAGAAGCTCAGAATTCTGCAGTTCTTCAATGTTTTCAACTCCACATACAGATCCTCAGTGACCCTCTCTCATGCATCAGTGTGTAACAGGCGTGAACATGCAAGAGATATCCCGTACTCTAACCTAGCAAAATCTCCGTGCATAAAATTCATGGTTATTCTAAAGTTGCTGTTCTTCCTGAGACTGGAGCAAGATGTCAGTGAGAATGTCCTTGGTGAAGTGCATCTGGATGGGTATATGAATGGGAAGGGTTTTGAGGGCTATGGGCCAAATGCTGGCAAATGGGACTAGATTTATTTAGCATATCTGGTTGGCATGGATGAGTTGGACCGAAGGGCCTGTTTCCATCTCTATGACTCTAAGAGAGGTGTTGCGCAAACTTCCTCACTTGAGTTTCAGGTAGTGGACATGGTTCCTGAAGACTCTGGGTGGATTTGAACACCCAATGAAAGGTTTGTTTTTCTCCTCCTTGTTGTTGTTCTTCAAGCAGCTTGTCCTCCTCTGTGTCCCCACTGCCTGTTCTCCCTATCATGCTGCAGAACAAAAGAAATAAGATCAATTGCATCTGCATGGATGGGAAGAAATGGCCTGACTAGAATAGTTGAAATCATAAACAAGGACTTCATCAAAGTGCCACACCTTCTTGTGGACATCACCAACTTTATATACTAGTCCAAGTCATCAAATGGTCAGCAATAGCCAGTTGAAATCAATCAGCTGTGAACCTGAAAGTAAGAGATGACTCCTTTAAGTAATGGTGGAAGGGAATCTTTCCTACTGCTAACTGCTTTTCAGCCACACAAGGGTGAGTGAGGGTGTTAGCTGCAGCATTGAGGTTAAAAATAGCACCACTAATAACAAATTAGCATTATTCCCTCATTGACGTCATGATCTGCCTACTCTGCAAAATTCAATTGCAGGTTCCCAGTGCCCTGCAGATGACCTACCCAAAATCACGTCAGTGAGGCCCAAACTAGAAGTCTGCCTGTGTATTGGGGAGGATATTTTGGCACTGGAAAGGCATTTGTGGTGCCAAAAATAAGGACGCTACCCACCGAGCTTTGTGACAGTGCTGTGTTGGGCAGGTCAGGCTGTCTTAGCTGGAGATGAGATGCACGTAGTGCAATTGGCCTTAGTTTTGCTGATTTTGGGAAGATTATTGTTTCCTGGAAGCTGTCCAGTGACTCACATTGGAGCTGTATTCATGTGATGCTGAATGTGCCCAGGAACACAGTTCTCTCAGAAGGCTTCAATTTCTTTTTCCGTCTGAATTTCCCTATAGCTAATGAATGTTTGCACAATTATCTTTTGCAATATGCTTGTACTTTTCTTGCCCTTCCAGTGTTTTAGTGTATAATGATGATTCTTGGGTGAGGTAAAGTGGTCACTGGACTGGTAACTCGGAGATCCAGATAATGCCCTGGAGAACTGGGTTCAAATCCTATGGCGGAAGATGGTGGGATTTTAATTCAAATAAAAGTCATCTGGAATTAAAAATCCATTGTTTATTCTCATAAAAACTGATCTGGTTCACTTATGTCCTTTAGGGAAAGGAGTTTGCAATTCTTATACCTGGCCTGGCCTATATGTGACTCCAGACCCATGGCAATGTGGTTGACTTTTAACTGCTCTCTGAAATGGCCTGGCAAGCTACTCAGTTTTATTGAACAGCTGAAACATCTGGGGAAAGGAATGAAACCAGATGAACCCACCTGTCATTCACCCAGGCACCAGAAACGACGAAGACAAACTCAGCGCTATCAACCCTGCATATTAACACATGGGGGCTAGTGCCAAAACTAGCAGCGTTCTCTCTCAGACTAGTCAAGCAACAGCCTAACGTAGTCATACTCATGGAATTGTACATTACAAATAATGCCCCATGTACCGTAATCACCATCCCTGAGTACGTCCTAGTCTAGCAAAGATGGCAGTACAGGGGCATATCTTCAATTCCACCAGTTATGCTGGGAGTCCTTCAGGAGATTGAACCGTTTTTTTCAGAACTAATGTTTTGTTTCAAACTGGAGAATTCTTGTCATCTTGGATGATCACACCTTCCAAGAATGCATGAATACCTGCTTAAATAAAGAAACCTAATTCTGATTTGGCCTTTGAGAGATTGATTGGTTAAAACTAATCCCATTCACAGTGGCAACCTGCACTATGGAAAAGCCTGTATTCTTTTCCAAGTATGTCGTTACTCTGCCTGCCTGCTTCTCTCTGACAAGAGAGAGTTACCTTCTATATGTAGTGGTTGTTGGACAGCTGGGAGATGTTAGACTTATCACTTGCTCCAGCCTGAACTGGGTATAAAATAGTACATGGCCAAAGTCACATTCGCTGGCAATATTGATCGCAGCCTGACTTGAGGCTGCTTCTCTCTCTGTTCTACCTGCTGCAGGTGACAGATTTTACTGAAGATGCTTAGTGAAAGCAATACATCTGATAACACTGTTCATCATTGCCACTGAGGGCATGGTCAGATACATTGTCCTGCTGATAGCCCTCCCTGCCTCTACCCTCGCTTGCCTTGCTTTGTATCACCGTTATTCATTTTCCACATCTTTACACTAATCTATGCAGGGTACAAACTATTACATCCACGTTTGGGAATAGGTAGTTTTGTGTAAAATCTTTTGAAGTTAGGTAAGGTTCTATGAGATGTGCCTCACCGCTTCGAATTATTTTGCAAATGATCATATAGTTCTACAGTTGCAGCAAGAGCTTATAGAGACAATCCAGCCTCCAACCTGTAGGTTTGATGATCTGCTTTAATAGAACTATGTGCTGGTCCTACCTGCTACTGAATCCATATTTGTGTGTGTGAGGTTCAAAGAGGGCATTGAGTTCCAAAATGGAAGCCGTGGTGTCAAATGATCTGCCTAACCCGTACACTGCTCACAAGCTCACCAAACGGCATCCAGTATAGTTAGCACATGGAGTGCACACCCTTTCAAATAAAAGCAAAATACTGTGGATGCTGGAAATCTGCAATAAAGCAGACAATGCTGGAGAAACTCAGCATCTATAGAAAGAGAAACCAAGTTAACATTTCGAATCTGATCTGACTCTTCAGAACTTCAGAACGTGTGCACGTGCTGCGGGCACCATTTTTGTTTCTTGGAGACAAAACCACATCCATGTCATTGACTATATGAGTCCTTTGAGCTACATTGCTCTAATTGTTGCTGAATTCCATTCACTCTGATTTATGGAATGCGAGAGAGGTGACAGACCCACAAGTAAATTATCTATGGGAATTAAATATAGCTATTACCTATAACGCCACTTAGGCAAGCCTTGTTTACAGGACACACCAGTGAACACGTTAATGTATGCCAGAATTTAGTGTAAAAGTATAATAAATAGTTTTATTTTGAAGTCTAAGCCTTAGAAGGTTCTTGGCTCTTCCTTCTCCTCAACCAATCTATCTCAAACCTCTTTATAATGTGGCATCGACCATAAAATGAAAGAACTGTTGGCTGGGGAGCCAGTAAGGCACCTTATGGGGAGGTTGCATATCCACAAGTCAATGGGACTGTGGCAAAGCAACCAACAGTTCTTTCTCTGGGATCAAGGCGCCAGAGGCAGTGGGAAAGCCATGACTGTTGTAAGTTGAACACCCACTAGAGCCCAAGATCAGCGACTGACCCAGGAGGGCTGATAACTTAGAAGGCTCTCATATGAAGACATAAGGGTAGAACTTGAAAAAGGGCAACCACTTTGAATGTATACTATTGACTTGCAAACAGTCAGAGAGAGAGATAGAAATGTAAAGGAATGTGGGTAAATCTCAGTGTGAAAATAATAGGGTAATGATAATAGACGATTTTAACTTCCCAATATTGACTGTGATAGACAAAGTCTGAAAGGATTGGAGGTGTCAAATTCTTAATATGTGTCCAGGGGAGTATGTAGAAAGTTTAACATGAGGCAGGAATGCGCTGGACCTAATTTTAGGCAATAAAGGCAGGCAAGTGATAGATGTCAGTGGGGGAGCATTTCAGTAACAGTGACCATAATTCAGTAGGATTTAAGGTAAGCATGGATAAGGACAAAGAAGGTATGGAAATAAAGGCTCTGAATTGGGGAAAAGCCAATTTTAATATGATAAGACAGGATCTGTACAAAGTCAAATAGGCACAGCTACTTGTGGGAAAATTCACATATCAGTGCAGTGGGAGTTATTCAGAAGGGTAATATTGAGAGTGCAGGGCCAACATGTTCCCATAAAAGTGAAGAGTATGACCAACAAGTCCAAAGAATCCTGATGCCGAGGGATGTAGAGGATTGGATGAGGAAACAAAACAAAGTTTCTGGCAGAATTTGAGGGGTCATAACAGTGGAAGCTCTGGAGGAATTGGTTTTGCTTAAAAATAAATCAGGGGAGTAAAAAGGGAACATGACAAACACTGATGGTTACTGTTAAGGAAAATCCTCGTGAGGATTTTAGGGGCAAGAGAATAATCAGAAAAAGTGTGGAGCTGGAAGATATAACTGAGGTTTTAAATGAGCACTTTGTCCTTCTCTACAGTGAATACAGATGCAATGATGTACATTTAGAAATCAGGGAGGGAGACTGTGATATACTTGAATAAACCAACATTGAGGAGGAAAAGGTATTAGCAGTTTTAGCAAACTTGAAAGTGGATATATTACTAGACCCAGATGAGATGTGTCCAAGGCTGCTCTGGGAGGCAAAGGAGGAAATTGAATTAATTTTCAAATCCTGTCTGACCACAGGGGGAGTTCCAGATGACTGGAGGACAGCTAATGTGGTACTATTATTCAGGAAGGTTGGTGGGGACAAACCAGTAAAGTGCAGGGCATTGATTTGTTGGGAAAAATTCTAAGTGACAAAATTAATCTCCACTTGAAGAGGTGAGGATTAGGAAAGGATAGTCAGCATGGTGTTTTTAGGGAGGGATTACCTAGCACTTTATTTGAGAAAGTGACCATGTTTTCGATATAGTGTAGTGCAGTTTGTATAGTCTATACTGACTTCATCATGGCATTTGACAAGGTCCCGCATGGCAGACTATTTAAGAACATAAGAGCCTGTGGGATCGAGGGCAGTTTTGCCAAATTGAATCCAAAATTGCGTCGGTACCAGGAGGCAGAGGGTGATGGTCAAAGGGTATGACTGGAAGCCCATGGCCAATGGTGTATTACACCGTTTGATGCTGGGTTCCTTACTGTACATTAGTGACTTACACATGAATGTTAGAGGTATGATACTGATGACACAAAAATTAGTGGTGTGCTCAGTAGCGAGGAGATAAACCTTAGACTAAAGGACCATATAGACAGGCTGGTCAGATGGGCTGACATATGGAATTTAATCTTGAAAAATGTGATTGACGTGTTTTGGGTGGACAAATAAAGCAAAGGAGTACATGTTGAATGGCAACACCCAAGGAACTGCAGAGGAGCCATCAAAGTTATCTGAGAGGAGCCAGTATAGCAGACAGCAGGCTTCCCGAAGCTCAGTAGCATTAAGGCGTCATAGACCTTATAGGGTCATATAGTCATACAGCACAGATACAGACCCTTCGGTCCAACTCATCCATGCCGACCAGGCATTCCAATCTGACCTGGTCCAATTTGCCAGATTTTGGCCTATATCTGACTAAACCCTTCCTATTCATATACCCATCCAGATGCCTTTTAAATGTTATAATTGTACCCAAAAGGAGAAGGAATGTTAAAGAGCATTGAAACCTATGCATCCGAAGAGATTTCAATCATAAGTAAATGAGAGCACTGTGGTAAAATGTAGCTTTTTGTGCTACATTAATGTGGTCACGCTACTAGATAAGGCTCCCGATTGACTATAATAGAAGCAGAAACAATCTTAAAGGACACTGATCACTGAAGGCACTCACATGCATCACATGGAGTTGTGCTTTGGAACACTCCGAAGCTGCCAGTCACTACTTGCCCCCTGGGAGGAACACGACCTCAGAAAGCCCAGATGTTAGCCACATTTATGAGTGTGGGGAGTAACTGAGCATTGTGTAGGCCACTCAATATTCTACAATTTTACACACTGACATTTGAGGAATGTATTCCTGCATAACTGCTTACCGATGGCCCAGAAACAGAGCAGAAGGTCATTGGCATAAGCCTAAAAAAAATGTTTATTGAATGCAAAACAAATGAGCATAAAATGTAAACATAGAAATCAAACATTCCCTTCATGGCTGGAAACCCTTTCAGCTATTGTTAGCTCATAGCTCTGGCAAAAGTAATTTAGTCTCAAATTAGTGGCTTTTAGCTTCTCTCGGGCCTGTTTGTGACATTTTGTGACTGCTCTAGCTCCTTCAGTAGAACCAACAGCATCATTTCCCTTGGCATCTCCATCAGACTTCTCTTATTTATCTGAGGAGACATGGGGCTCATCCATTTTTCTGTCTGCTGAGTTGTTACCCCATTGTTCAGTTAGGAAGCACAGCAAGCAACCACCATCCTGGAGGTATGGGCCAGTGAGTGCTAGAGTTCCTGATCTGAATGATCCAGGCAATGGAACCTCAAGTAGATGACTATGTACTCAACAATGATCCTAGTGTACACATGGGCAGCAAAGACTCACTGTTTAACATCAGTCTGGGAGAGGCAGAGGCTCCACCTGCCCTGGAATCAGTCCCCATGCATCAGAAATCTGATGCCATCTGTCCAACACCAGTTATCCAGCAACATTCTCAATCATTCAGTTCTCCTAATTCTAACCTCACGTGGTACGGGAGTAATCCTGCTTTGAAAATCCTGCTTTTCAATTTTCTTCCCAGCTCCCCAAGTCTACTTTTGGGGCCTCATTATTTCCCACCTTTTGGCCTTGGTACTGATATGGACCACAACCTCAAGGCTGTTCACCCTTCCCCAAATGAATGTCCTGCAGCATCCTTGATCCTGGCACCAGGAAGGCTACATGCCATCTTGGCATCACATTTTCAGCCATTGAAATGCCTGTCTGTTCCCTAACTGAAGAATCCTTTATCAGGACTGCCCTCCCACTCCACTTCCTCCCTTCCTACAGGAATGAGCCACCCGTGGTGGTACTGGCGTGTCTCCAAGGAAATATTGCCCTTATCAGTATCTCCCAGGAGTGCAGCTCCAACACATGCAATGTTCCCAGTTTGGAGTAAGTGATGGGGCAACCAAACCTTTTACCCAGAAGGTGCAGGCAGGGGTAAGATCCTCCTGGCTGTCAGTCCCATATGATTCATTGTTTAACTTGTGCTACAACTTGCATATATATGTAATGAAGCGAAAAGCATATGATCTTGCAAGAAAACGTCCTCTACAGGCAAGCAACGGCCTGTAAGACATTACAGAATCTCTAGAGTATAGATGCAGGCTATTTGGCCCATCAAGACCACACTACCCCTCTGAAAAAGCAGCTCACCCAGACCCACCCCCTTAACCTATCCCTGTGGCAGTCTCATCCACCTAACCTGCACATCCCTGGATGCTATGGGCAATTTACCATGGACAATCCATCAAACTGGCACATCGTTGGACTGTGGGAAGAAACTGGAGCACCTGGAGGAAACCAATGCAGACACAGGGAGAATGTGTAAACTCGACACATACAGGTGTCCGATGGTGGAATTGAACCTGATCTCCTGGTGCTGTGAGGCAGCAGTGCTAACCTCTGTGCCACCATGCCACCCTATATGTTTGCAATCAAAATGTAAGATCCTGGGCATAGCATTTTCTATTCAACTGCCTCTAATATCAGCTTTCAACTTTAATTGCAGTGTTTTGGACAGTTTCCTTCTGGTGACTTTCTGTCAGAGTAGCTTGAGAATGACTTGGAAATGCAAGGTAACACAATTGAACACACTGAGTTTGCGCAAACGATGTTTTGTCATTTCAAATAAAGCATTCTTTTGCCTTTGGCATTTGGATGTGTGAAGTGATGTTTATGAACTTTTAAGCCTGGTTCCCTTAGTGCTGTGGATGTACAATCATCCCACATTGACGGGGAAAGTGTTTCAGGAGTACAAATAAACTTAGTGACATCTCACTTTGATCTAATGATCTAATCTGTACAAGTAGCAATGCAAAAGTCATGAAATTTGGTAACCTCTTTCTTTTTTTCCCTGTGATTTTTCCATGCTGCAATGGATTAATAACCATTTATATAGAAATGTGTTGTGGTTGCAAACACACACACACACACACACACACACACACACACAAAACTTGGTTCGAAGTATAAAAGGGCATTCTTTTTATGAGGACTGTACTTGTATCTAAGACATGGCCAGAAATGAAAAGTGCTTTAGTGCCTTGACTTCAATTGTAACTATATTCCACCAACATGTGGTTAACTGACACGCCTTTATTCAATAGAATTTTGTTTCTATCTTTTGACATTGGAACTAGGCTTATAGCTCAGTGATGTCTCTACTTGTTCTTAAAAAAATGATTTCCATAAATCAATAAAATTTGCCAGGATCATGACATCTGTCCCTGGTTAAGTCTTGTCCCCATGGCGTTAAGTAATAGGATTATGAGACTTTTAAGCTTAGTGTCAAGGAACAACAAATGGGATGGATGGGCAGAAAGATGAATGGAAATTAACTTCCAAACAGACAGCTATTTACCAAAAGACCATACATCATTGTTAATTGACTGAAATGGAATGTGATGTGTGGCTGGTCGCAGTTTCTTTAGAAAAATAAAGTCCACACAATTAAATATCATGGAAACACCGGTTCTGAGGTTTAGGCTGAATTAGTGCAGAAAAAAAAACATTTTTTCATATTCAGTTCAGAAACATAAAGACATGCTTTTCTCATCTTTCCATTCAGTTCCATATTTTTACAAGGACAGTTGATTTAATGTCAATTCCATAATATTTAATTTATAGTACAAAATCATCATTCAAGTTTTTTTGTTTTGCAACAGATAAAATAATTAAGAAAGAACAAAGCTGCTAATTTGAAACAGTGGACTGGAGCGAATGGAATTCAAGATATTGCAAATTGGTTATATGAGCCAAATTGCTTTGCACACAGTCCTGAATGAAAGTACTGTACCGCACTGAGTCACAGGATCTGTGCAAAGCCAAATGTTGGAATTAAGAACACTGCAGGAAGTGTCCAAGTCACAGAAACTGCTTCCAGACACACCTTAAGACACATGTCTGTATGATCACTTTTAACACTGATGCCAATTCCTTGACATGTTACCTACTTTTGGTAATTGCAGATGGGCTCAGAAATGATAGAGTGCGAAAAAAAAGAACAAATGTAAACATGGATGAATTGGTCAATAATGGCTAATCCATTATGGAATGCAGCAACATAAATATTTATGATTGGCGAACCAAAATGCAAAGTTTTTAAAAAAATTGTAAACATTTTAGTTTGATGCTTTCCGAAATGAGTAACCACGCCAGGGAGTTCTCATGATGCTTGTTTTCCCTTTCGTTCACAAAACTGAGGTCTATGTGGTTGGGTACAGTCCGTATCTTGCCTGTTGTGTACAACTAAAGGAATGTCCTGTTTAATATCATCTGTGAGTCTTTGGAATGTATGACCTATATACCTGGCATCACAACAACACTGAAATTCATACACCATACTACACAGTTATGTGATAGGCAGAACGTCTTATTGGCTTGACAGTGGCATTCTTTTAGTGGCAAGCACCATTCATCTTGCTACTGCATAGTAGCAGCAAGAAGCAGTTTCATCTGTTGCTAAGCCTTGGAAGAACCTTAGACTGGGTACTTTTCAGGACCAAGAGTGATCACCCTTCATGAATTTGCATCGGATGCAGTGAGAAATGATCTGATCAAGGTTATCCTGCAGGATGGTTTTGATGTGCCATATTCCAGCATCAAATTTGCACTGTGAACAAATGGCTTGGGGCTTATTTAACAAGTTGCCAATGCAGCCAATCTTTAGCATGTGGAACTTTAGGAATCCCAAGGTATACACAGACCTGTTGAAGGTAAATTGTGGTGGGCAGTGGTAGAGACCCCCCTGGTCAATTGCTCAACCAGGACATCAAAAAAGGGTCACATTTAACTGCTTAATTTTAAACATGGACATTCTTACATACAGCTGTAGATTTAATATTGGTATTCCTGTTGAATTGTTCTTCTTGTTTGTACAATAAATATACTTTCTTTTCGTAAATGCACATTGGCAGCCTCGTGTGAATATGTCCAGTAATTGAAAGTCACAGTAACCAACTGCAAAAATAAAATGCCTGGTCCATCAACACTAACTGTTCCTGGGTCAAAATCTTGGAATTCCATCCCTAATAGTACTGTGGGTCTACCTATTGTAGATGGATTGCAGTGGTTCAAGGGAGCAGCTCACCACCACCTTCACAAGGGCAACTAGGGACGGACAATAAATGCTGGCCCAGCCAGAAATGCCCACATCCTGTGAATGAAAGAAAATGCTCCCCATTCTCTCTGAGGGAATGGGACAAGGACTGGTACCCTCTTGACTGCCTCTGGCTTACCCTTTTCACCTGCTACAGACCTGTATCCCCTTCATCCTCTCTGGACCCGATACCCTTTTATCTCCTAGGACATGATCCTTGATTATCCCATGGGAGCCAAACTCCCTTCACCTTTCAGGATCTGACTCCCCTTTCAGCCCTGTGTGACTTGATTCGCTCCTCCCTTCCCCTCTCTCTGGACTCAATCTGCCTCCACCTAGTTCCATCCTCAGGATCTCTCCAAACCCCTGACCCTACACTCACAATCCCCCCAGCAACCACCCCGACATAGGGCTTGAGTTCTCTCACCCACTCAACCTACCCTAAACACTGCCTCGCTTACCTGGTCCACTTTTTGCCTTGCACCCTGGCATCCTACAACCTATCAAGTGCCAGTCTGCCACATCCAAATCCTCCCTATGACTGTCACTGCCTCTGCAATGCAATACATCCCCAAACATGAGCTTCCCTCAGTAACAAACCATTCATAGACCATTCACTGTCCCACAACAGACCTTGACAGACCATGCAACTCTTTTGGATAAACAGTGACCTGCTTCCTCAGCTCAGGCAGAGATCAAGGGTCATGTCTTACCCTCTGGACAGACAGTTCTCCACCTTTGGCCCACTACCCCTTCCTCTCCTCAGTTGTTTGGGATCAACTGTTGCCCTCAGCCACAGATACCATCTTTATGTGTGCACAGCAAAATGAGCTTCAGCCACAGGCCCCATCTTCATGTTAGTCACTTGATCCAGAACATGATACACACTTCGAGAAAGCAGCTACACCACCTTCGGCTGACTCAAGAAATGTGCACAGAGTAACATGAAGCGAACTCTGAGGACCAAGTTGACGGTTTTAAAAGCTTTGGTGTGCCCAGCAACTAACATTCCAGTCAATTATCAAGAAAACGCCTCAATTTCAATGGTGTGTTGTGAATATATCCTGAAAATTAGAAATACTGCAGTCCTTTCAAAGGCAGGGACCCCCAATTTGTTAGCAGTTGTCAGTCAGATGTGGCTTCAATGATGTGGGCATGTCCATTGGACACACAAGGACTTTCTGCATGGGTGAGATGGGTGGAGCCCAATGCATAGTAGGATGACTAAAATTCCACTTTAAGGATGCTCACAAATGTGAGGTGAGACAACAATGATCACACAGAGGAAAATGGTCACACCGCATACAGGCTGGTATGCAACACCACTGGCTAATGAGACTTGTCTTGGCAACAGCCATCTTCACTGAAAACAATACACGCACAATGTCACTTGGTTGCTTCATTGTGTGGTGCTTGTGGTAAAGCTTGCCTGCTAAAGATCGGCCTCTCCAGACATCCACAAAGTAGAGCCATGTGAAGACACCAGCCCACATCTGAAGTAGATTTGCCTATTGCGTGTCCATCAGCGTTCATGGACAGAAGGATCGTGGAGCCAGAGATGAGATAAGTAAAGGGTGTTAAGGTACTTCCTGGTTATGGTCCAACTGAATCGCAGAATAGGATAGATGATTTAAATTAAACTCTTGTATCCACAATTGTAATTAGGATCCAGTGCTGGGTAAAATGATATGGGATTCTAAAGAGTGGATTCTGATAGTGCCATGGTGGCTCAATGCTTAGCACCAGTTTGATTCCAGCCTTGAGTGTCTGTGTGAAGCTTGCACATTCTCCCCATGTCTACGTACGCTTCCCCCCCAAGAGCGTCCCACCGTCCAAAGCAGGGAAGATTAATTGGATTGGCCATGAAAAATTTCCCTGTAGTGTCCAGGGATTTGCAGGGACAGTGTGGGTGGGTTTCTCTTTGGAGGGTTGATCCAGACTTGATGGGCCAAATGGCTTGTATCTGCACTGAAAGGATTCTATTTGTGATGCAAAGCCCATGAGTATGATTTTAACAGTCTGCATCACAGCAATAGATTGCAGCCTTAAGATGGCTTCCTAGAGCCTGTTGTTTACAGTCTCATCTGTTTTCATTTTGTGTGAGAGATTTTGTTTAGTTTGGGTCCAATTCTGTGCTGGAAATAACTAAGACGGTAAATGCCAACTGTCAGCTCACTCTACATCACTGATGTTTTGTGTTCTTCACACCCTGAATGGTCATGATAGCATTAATGTGCATTCATCAGGAAATAATCTTTAATCGATTATTTAGAAATTCTATGCCATGTTTCCATGAAACTGTTTCATTAAATAGTCCCCAGTAGACTCTCTAAATGATAATGAAATAGGTCACCAGCAGAAAACAGTGAAAGATGAACAACATTTCCAATCAAATTACATCCTGTGTTGCCGAGCTCAGCAATAGAGGCAAATATATTTTCAGCCTGGCTTTTATTAAAAACTCACTTAGAGAATGTTTTACAAGCTCACTGTGCCAGCGAGTTACATAAATCTTAGGGATCCAAAAAAAATTTGGAACTCATTCAAGTCAGTGTTTTTTTGCGGATTATTTTCAGGCTAGCAGACATACATATTGCGATGTGATAGCTTCATCATTTCTAAGCCAAGCCAAGCCTGGAGATGCTATTCATTCAGAAATTTAAATATTTTTTGTTTTCAGAATAGAATTAGAAACTTTCAGTCAAGCATAGTTTTTTTGTCAACTCCTTTGAGACTTTTTTTCTTCTGTCAAAGATTCAATGGTGTTATTCAGTTGAGGTAAGTTGTTAAAAGTGAAAGGAATTACTAATAATGAATAAATAGTTTCAAGAAACTGTATTAATTGAAGTTACAAGTTTTGCCCAGTGATGCCTTAGCTAATTTAGCCAGGGCACAGATATTGCTACATTTGACCTCAATACTTTAAAGGTAGAAAGCAGAGGAAGAAACAGAGTTAATGGTTCAGAATCTGGTATGACTCCTTTTCAGAACTTTCTTTCAATTCAGAGTCATTTTGGACTTACGTGTTAACTCAGTTTCTCCCTCCACAGATGCTGCCAGACCTGTTCAGTTTCTCCAGCATCTTCTGCTTTTATTTCAGATCTCCAGCATCTGCATTGTTTTATTTTTATTATAGAATACAGACGCATCAGCGAATGTTCCCGCTGCTGGTCAGTATCTAGTGACTCATGCTGAAATAAGCTATTGGAGTGGACATTGAGTGAGGGCAGGATTTAGACAGAGCTGTGATGCCCATCACAAATGAGAAGTCAGTTATATTTATCCTGCGACCCAATACCAGAGGAAATACTGACATATATATAGTATTTTTCACAACCAAGGCCACTGATGTACTTTGAAGTATAGCTAATGTTGTAATGTCAGACACATGCAGCCGATATGCATTCACTGATAGTAACATGATAATGTAGGTAATTTACCTCTCTTAATTCAGAAACAAAGAATTACAATTGACACAATCTTGTACTAAATCCAACATCTTTATTGAGAATTTTAAGCAAAACAGTTTCAATTTAATCATGCAGTTCCTTTAACCAAGATTGCTCTGCTTGTTGTTATGTATACCTAATGCCATGGTACATGGTTAAGAAGATGTTTAGTGCTTCATTGCTCAGAATTTTGAGCATAGGAGTTGGGACATTATCTTGAGGGTGTGCAGGACGTTAGTGAGGCTGCTTCTGGAGTACTGTGTCCAGTTTAGGTCACCCTGGTTCAGGAAGGATATTGTTAAGATAGGGAGGGTTCAGAAAAGATTTACTAGAATGTTGCCAAGAAAGAAGGATTTGAGTTATAAGGAGAGGCTGATAAGCTAGGACTTTTTTTCGCAGAGTAACATAAAAGATTGAGGAGTGACCTTCTGGAGGTTTATAAAATCATGAGAGGTATAGATAAGGGGAATGCCAGGTATCTTTTCCTGTGAGTGGAAGATTTCACGTCCTGGGGGCAAATTTTTAATATGAAAGGAGAGGAGAAAGATTCAAAAAAAGACATGAGAGGCAGTTATTTTTTACATAGAGAGTGGTTCATGTGTGGAGTGAACTTCCAGAGGAAGTGATTGATGCAGATACAGTTACTATGTTTAAAAGACATTTGGATAAGTACATGAATAAGAAATGTTTGGAAAGAAGTGGGCCAAGTACAGGCAGGTGGGACTTGTTTAGTCTGGGATTGATTATGGTCGGATTGTTGGACTGAAGATTCTGTTTCTGTGCTAAATGCCTCTAATACTCTAATATGTTTCAAAGAGACACCTTCACAGTTTTAGAAATTAATTTTTCATGCAAGTTCAGTGGGAAAAACCTTGGTAAATATTTAGAGTGTGGCAAACTACAAAGACTTGTAAGAATTGCAATTCAAAATGTAACTTGTGTTTCCAGAGTAAGATGCCGAAAGTCATAAAATTGCTAGAGAACTGGAGACATGACATTTGCAGTTATTCCATAAAAAAAAATACAGGTTAATCGTACGGGTTCCTAGCATGCAATCTGTAATTGGGAGCTGGTATTCAGTGCAAGATAAAGTTGGGAACTGGAAAAAAATCCTGCAAGATTTGTTTAGCTGGAAGCCAAAGTAAGAAATCTACAAAGATGCTTCAATAAAAGGCAGTTAATCTTGTTGTCGTTGGAGTTCTGGAGGTAATCAACTTGGCTGAAGATTGAAGACATAGCAGCAGGCTAGTGAAAACCAAAGGTATCTTCTGATGTTTTAAGCCAGTGTGCAGGTGTTGTAGGATGATCTGTGCCTGAGCTGTGGAATCCAGAGTTATGAGGTTTTACAGGAATGTTGG
The DNA here is from genome assembly GCF_021869965.1 of Rhincodon typus. Classification (NCBI taxonomy): domain Eukaryota; kingdom Metazoa; phylum Chordata; class Chondrichthyes; order Orectolobiformes; family Rhincodontidae; genus Rhincodon; species Rhincodon typus. Next base: position 9,970,962 of record NC_063349.1, read on the forward strand.
AGAGTTGCTTAGTCAAAAGCGAATGAAAGAAACCCCCATGGAATCTTGTCCTTTGGACAAGAGCTGAAGGATTGAAGAAAACTCAATAACTTCCAGATAGCTGTAATCTACCTAACATGTTGATGGCAGTTATAGTGAAGGCACCTTAAAGATAATGTAAAATAAGAGAATTCTGTGAGGAAGTAAAACATAGAACTATGTTTATAGCGTAAGTCGTGCAAGTTAATGTTAATACTGAAGGTGCTTACATTGTTTGATTATTTTGAAACACAATAAAATTTGTTTTACTTTAAAAACATGAAATCTTGTGACAGTTTTATCAGTTAATTATGACCTGCTTGGATTTCTACTTTAAACGCTAATGGTGCTTAAATGGTTTACTGGAACTGCTCCAATCAATGCATATAGAGTTTAAAATGAAATCATACAGTTACCCCACAGGTAGTCAATCTGAGATAATGGTCGATCACTTATGAATAATCTTTGACCAAGATCTTCCTGCTGCTTCTCCAAAACTCTCTTATCTATATGTATGTTCTATCTTCTTTCATCACATGCTCCCTATCAATATGCATCTTCTGTCTTCTTTCTCAAGCACTGTTCATCAATATGTATTATCTGTTTTGAGCGCTGTTGTGTATGGCTTTTCTGGGGTTACATACAGAATACAGTTTGTGAAAGAACAAACTCCTCTCCTGGATGCAGTAGGCTAGTTGGGTGCATGGCTGGGTATTGGCTGGTTAGCTATTCCTAGATTGCCTTCTATCTGTACCTTTTCGATTACCCAGATCTAATAATCCTTTACTGATTTCAGTCAGCACAGTTCTATCTAGTTCAATTGTTCTATTTCAGTTCAGCAGTATCACTGCAATTGACATTTACAGATGTACATAGCAAATGTTGCAGCCGTTCGCTGTCCACATAACAAACAGCTACAGTCCACTAACCCCTTCCTTACAATTATGACCAGGTAATCTGTTTTTTGTGATGCTGATTGAAGAATAAATATTTGCCACTATTATCAGGGATAAGTCTCATGCTTTTATTCAAAAGATTGACATAGAATCTTTCACCATACAGTCCATCAGGCTGCTGCGCATTTCACCTGCAAGATAGTCCCTCTAACAGCACAGTGCTCCATCAGTACTGCCCTGGAATTTGTCATCAAAACACATCACGTGATAAAAACAAAGCACTGTGGATGCTGGAGATTGGAAATATGGAAAGTGCTGGAGAAACTAGCAGCACCTTTGAGGAGAGAAGCCAAGTTAACATTTCAAGTTTGATTTTATTCTTCTTTAGAACATTGTGCTTGTTTGTGGGAGTGGGCTGTGTATAAATTGGGTGTTGGGTTTCTGCCATTGTAACAGTGTCTACGCATCAAAGGTATGTCACTGGCTGCAATGTGTTTTAGGATGTCCCGGGGTCATGTAAGGGCTATATAAATTCAAATTATCTCCTTTAGTGCTTTGGCCTACAGAAATACGGCCACTTAGTACCAGAGAATTTCTCAAGGCAGTGGATCTATACTCACCCATAATCTGTACAAGCTCCTTGGGGAAAGCATGGAGGGAACAATGTACCTCTAATATAGCTGCAGGTATTTTTTTGATGAACAATTGGATGCAGTTGAGGTCATATGAGCTGCTGGAATTGGATACTGTTGGCATCTTGGAGATTACAGCTTTCAGCACATTTCTCACAGGAGAACCATTTCTAAGATAAATTTGTGCCTGCATTATCATTTCCATCATACAAAGTATGCAATGCCATTTATTTCAGAATTGCCTTAGGCATTAACAGCAATTCATTAATCTCTACTATTATCTGATACGTAATACTTTATCTAACCCTGTTAAAAATAAACCCAGCATGCCTTCTCAAAATATTTGCAATTTTATGATTTTAAAATGTGACCACATTTCTCAGCTTGTTTGCTGGAATTTTTGTTTTTCCCATGTCTTTCTCTGTCCTGCTCCTGTCCCTGCATATCTATTCTCCCTACTTTTTCCCTGGAAGATGTAACATTCCATGACTGACAACCATACTTCCAGGTCCATTAGATTGAATGAAGCTGGATTAGGCTGGGATTGCCCCACTCTCACGTATTTTCTCCACTCCTAGCAGATGGTGGTGTTATGTCACTGGATTAGAAATCATCCAGGTTAATGCTTTGGGAATGTGGATTCAAATCCCACCACTGTAGTTAGTGGAATTTAAATTCAATTAATCAAACCTGGAATTGATAGCTGTTTTCAGTGATGCTGACTGTCATCAGTTGTTGTAAAAACCCGCCCGGCTCACCAATGTCCTTGAGCGAAGGAAATCTGCTGCTCTCACCTGGTCTGACCCACATGTGACTCCTGACCCACAGTTGATGATGAACTACCTTTTATAATGGTCTAGCAAGTCATTCAGTTCAAGGGTAATTAGGGATGGACAGCAAGTGTGGGCCTTGCCAGTGACATCCATATCTCATGAAAGAAGAAATTAAATTAAAAGATTAACTCTACACAGAATCCAATTCTGTAGATACTGCAACACCCCCCACACCAGCATTTGCTCAAGTTTTAATTCTTCTTTCATGAGCCTTGACAATGAGTAGTATTTGACTATCGAGAGCAACAGCCAAAGCTAATCCTACTTTCACCTACCATCCATTTGTGGCCACATTTTAACACAGAGACACACAGGGGAGAGACATCTTGGCCGAGTTATTTTCCTTTCCCCAACAAAGAGGTGCAGGTAAGATCCTAATCACTGAGATTGGGTAACTCAGCACTGACTAGGAATTGGTTCCAGTTTTTAACAAGGAATTAGGAGGTCTGTCCAATCTTCCTGGAGGCCATGGCATGGTATTACATCCATCATTTTGTTTAAATGATATGATATGTACCCATGACAGAATGCCGTCCTCTATCCTTGTGCCTGAGGGATTGTGGATTCTTACGGAAGGCTTGAAGCTCAGCTAAGGAATGAATCAGGAAGGAAGACACTGGGGAGCTGGGGTTGGGGATTGATGGGATCATAGTTGACTAATGCTTCTCTGCAGGTTCTCTTCCAGGCTGTAAGGGAAGGGTGGGAACTCCTCTTCCCAAGGACCAGTAAGAAGAGACCCTGACTAAACAATGGAGATTGCAGAGGAACGTCAGCAGCTCTGCATTGACCACTTCCTCTGGCAGTTCATTACACACATGAACCACCCTTGGTGTAAAAAAGTTGCTTCTCAGGTCCCTTTTAAATCTTTCTCCTCTCGCCTTAAAAAACATGCACCCTAGTTTTGAACTCTCCTACCCTGGGGAAAAGGCCTTTTGCTATTCACCTATCTATGTCCCTCATGATTTTCTGAACCTCTATATGGTCACCCCTCAATATTATATTCCACTCCTCCAGGACATCGTTTTGAAAAAGCCATTTTGGGTGCAGAGTATCTGCCCATTCAAAGGTCCATTAGCCAATGAGGGTAGTTAAGGTGCACCTTGCTCATGCTGAATGGCTTTTGAAACCCTGTCGCACAGCCACAATAATGTAATGGTTGCAATGTGTCCAGAGGCTGTGCAGGCCAACAAGTGGAGGGATTTCCCCTCCACAAAGAGAGCCTGGCAGTGGTGGCCTTTTCCGTTGGTTATACCCTCACTGAGAGTGCCCAGAAATGGAGGCTTTCCCCTTCTCTCTCCTAAATGTGCTGGCACTGTCCATCACAGATGGTGGAGCTACTGCTATAGGAGGGTTACCTGTTGCCTGCTCAGCTTCTGGAGATCTCCCTCCGTCATTCAGTAACCTGGCACTGGAAAACAGTGCCTGGGGCCTACTTCAAATATGGTGAGTCCCGCTGTTAGGCTTCTTACTCCAGAATGAATCCACATAGTCAATGGTGAGTAATATGTGTTGAATTGGGCAAAATGAAACTAGATCCAACTAATTTGGTTGCTTGGCCACAACTAATTCAGCCTGAGGGATCAGGGGTGTTTAATAAAACTGACTGATCAAGTTGATGTGTTCATTCAGCTACCCCTTGGCAACTTGGGTCGTGATTTATGGTATGAGTCTGAATTTACCACTCAGCATGTTTTGCACTTTCAGTTCAGTGCCAGGTTGTGCAAATATTGGATTGATTACTGCAAGAATCTGGCTACATGTATGTGGCCCGCTTCTGTGAACAGGCCCTTATCTTCAGTCATGTAAAAGTCATTACATCTCAAGGAGTTAGGCCAATTAGCAGCACCAAACACAGTGAATCAACACAGATCAGAATTTCAAACAGGGACGGTTTACTTCAGAACTAACTTGGGTACTTGTATACATCTTGGAGAGGGAAAGGAATGGAAGATTCATAAACACTACAGAATAAAGATTCAGTCAGTTCTGAGATTCTGCATCTATTTTCAAATTTATTCAATATAATCTCATGGGATCCATAAAAACCCTGGGAAAGATTTGTGTTGATACTTAGATTGCAAAACCTTTAAAAATCAAAACGTGCAGTATCTTGTCTAATTATTCTAAAATTATGAAGGTGTTGCAACTCTATTGCAAAATGAATTGGAAATAATTCTGTGGAGAGAACAGGCTTCTGACTATGCAAATATGCTTTCAACTCTCATTGGTCCATGCTTTGTGAAACAAACTTCTTTTCAGTATATGCCCTTTGTCTCATTCATAGCAACATTTTCTTTAAGTTTTTTTCTTACAAAATCATTACTGTGGTATTTATATTTGCTTTCATAGTCTAATAATTAAACAAAAGCCACTGGCTTTTCCTAGTCTCCACATGCAACATACTTAATATCTATGATCACTGGCTGGGATCCAGCTTCATAAAGGTGGTTAAATTATTAAATATGTGGAAAGCCAAGTTATTATATTTATTGAATGTAATCCTTAACTGAGTGCTAGTACTATTGCCTGCATGGCTTCTGACCTTCAACATCATTATGAAGGCCAGTTCAACATTTATCTCTTTACCAACATGATGAAAAAAATCTCATTATCTGTTGTTGCTGTCTGTGGGATCTTATTGTGCTTTACATATGAAATAACTGCACAGAGGCCTGTATCCTGTCACCAAGTCACCCTTTACTTACACATGCACAGTACTTGGACTCAGAACAGCCAGTCCCTAGAGTGAGGAGAATCCTTGATACTTGTGTTTATCAACCTTTTTTCCTAATCAACCTGTTCAAGAAATGTTATCACACATTGCTGCAGCAGGTGGGACTTGAACCCAGGTCTCTTGGTTCAAGGGTAGGGAAACTATCTTTGTGCTACAAGAGGGCCCCAAAATTCTTGTTTATATCTATCAGCCAGGGCTCCCCAATTGACCCAGTTTAACAGCCCCAATCAGGGATCTCATACTCAATGAGATCCACTTGGCCTTTGTTCCAACCACTACACATAGATGCTGTGTTCCCGTACATTACAACAGGAACGAAACATACTTAATTGGTTGTTAAGCACTTTGGATATTCTGAGCATGGAAAAGCTCCCATAATTTATTTCCTTTTTACCCCAAGATAAGCCAGGTAAGTAGGAACAAGAAATATAAGTGGTACTTAGAGCAAAGCAAATGTACGTAAAATATTTTGGCAATAATCTACTTGGCAGTAATCAACTAATCTTGAAAACGTTGCTATTGCAATCAAGTGACTGTGGGCTCATGATCTTTAGTGTAGAGTGAAATGGGAATTCCAACTTCCCATTTGTTGGCAGTGGGATTGATTCAGCAATTTTCCTGGAGCTATCCTCCTTTTCAGTTGCATCTGAGCTCACTGTCCCACTGAGTGGAGTTAAAATAGGCAAAGACACAAAGGCTATTTAGACACTATTTGATGACTGAGCAGAATGTGTTTTCCCCAGCCATTATTTGTATTCGAAATTTGAAGGGTCTAGTGATGTTGTTTTTCTGTCTTCGTGCTCTTCCCTTGAAGACAGGTATGACATTGAAAGATTGGTTAGACCAGGACTCGAGCACTTCTTTTGTGGCCATTGCCTTCTTTGTACAGCTGATAGTGGTTAGTCCAATGTAATAAAAGGGTTTTATAGTCTCCAAGTATTAAAGTGAGAGAGAGGTGTGTGGGAAACTTACCTGCACCAGTGATGACTATTTCATTGAACGTTTGACCAGTACTTGAATGAAGATAATAACAAAGGGGCTATTTGATCCAACCATAGAAATAGCATTCTTATTAATGCTTAATATTTCATTTCCAATAATTACTTGTTCCATCATTTCTCCAGACTCTATAATAAACATTCAACACTGGTGATTTATTTTTGCTAGCTCACAAATGGGAGGAAAAACTATAGGGCAAATGAAAAATGTTTGTACTTTTATGACTTGTTAGGAACTTGTCAAATGAACAGGAATTCCTGCAGGCTTTCAGAGGAAAGAAAAGGGCCATGATCTGAAAGAACCAGACACTTATAGATTAAATGGAAAACAGTATTAGTCTTTCTCGCTGTGCAGTGCCATTACAGAGACATGTGTCTGTAAAATGTTTCCTGGGAATACCCCTGAAGTATTTTAAAAGCAACAAAACTCTCATTATTAACAGACTATTGATTCAGAATGAATCTAATGTGGCACGGAACCCACTCGGAGATAATTTCGCATTCATGCTGCGGAGGTGGCAATTAAAATCTCCATCAATTGAACATCAGCCATGCCACATGTCACGGTCCCAGGTGGTTCTGATGTTCTGCCACAAATGACTGATAAAATTATGCAAAATAAAGATCAAGCACAATAATTACAGATTAGGGAGGCAGAGGGGGAGGACAGGTTTGTGCTCTGTTTCAACATAATTGATTGTGTCTGTGGATTGATTGAACTCTTTCTCTTCTCCCCCCCTCCCCCCCGCCAACCCCAATAGATGGTTATTTCATTAGGAACAGTACATGCTCCTATGATTTGAGCATTAACATGAATGCAAGCTTGAATAGTGACTTTAGCTCAGCTGCTTATTGTCTCCTGTGTGGAGTCTCACTTTACTGCCTGGGAAATGGAGGAATTATTTTTCCTATTTCTGGTTGAAATCGAAAGGGACAGTGAGTGTGAAAATTTGCCCTCTCGCATTAAATCAAGGAAAGAGTTGGTCCCAGATTCTTCTCACCTCACGCAACTTCTTCCACTGCAATGGTTTCACTTTGAAGTCAAGAATTCAAGAGAATTGGTTTCAATGCCTGAAAACGTTGCTATTGCAATCAAGTGACTGTGGGCTCATGATCTTTAGTGTAGAGTGAAATGGGAATTCCAACTTCCCATTTGTTGGCAGTGGGATTGATTCAGCAATTTTCCTGGAGCCATCCTCCTTTTCAGTTGCATCTGAGCTCACTGTCCCATTAATGTGGGTTCTGCTACTGCTGACCAGTAATTCTAGTCTGAGGGGAAGTGGGCTTTGCAGAGGCAGGTCAATGATCTAAAGAATGTAGTGATAAATAAAGCAAAAACTAAGACCAGAGGGGCCAAGCAGGTAGGCTCCTTCATACAGTCCACCTGTGACGCCTCTGAAACATACAGCCGCCAGATTGGATGATCCCTTTGGACATCGGCAGGGAAGCTATCCCCATGATATAGAGTGGCATCACCAGATAATGTGTGTGTGTGCGTGCCTGTGTGTGTGTGTTGGTGATGGGGGAGCGTTGGTGGGGGACGCTGGTGTGCTTCTGGCAAGAGGATCCCAGACTGAAAAAACAACCCTCGTGAAGTCTTTGAATATGTAAATCGATCACCTACCTCAATTAAGTTGGGAACCACTCCACATCCCTGGTGGCAGAGTCCATCCAAGAGCCTTCCCAATGAAATTCCCCATTCTTTTCTTCAGATACATTTGCCTCACAACCTGAAGGTGGGAAAATCCTTTCATGGACTGAAGTTACAAGGACATCAGGAATTGTCACAGGTTGAATTTCTGGGGTCCATCAACATTGCATTGAATTAAATGGCAGCGAATGTCTTAGTGAAATAATATTCGTTCAAAAAAGTCCCTCTCTAGTCCTCCACAAAATGGCAATCTCATTTAACAGTCTATGATGAGATTGTCGTTTTTGATTAATTTAATAAATTTATTAATTTAAGACGGAAATTTCAAACTAACATTGACTGTCTTGAAGAGGCATTCTATCCCTGTTGACCTACGTTGGTAATCTTCACTGCCTGACTGCGTCAACCAAGCAAATATTGGTGAAAAAAGGTACATATTAATGACCCTTTTCATCTTGTACTCATCTGGACAAATACAAGAATGCCAAATTTTAAACAAGCACAACAATTTAGGCTACAAGAGAAAAGATGGCAAATCAACATTGATTGCTTTCTCCATGGAAACTTCTCAAACACAGGAAACTGCAAACTTGCCCAAGGTTCTCAGGTAATATACAAGAAATCCAAGGTTTGAAGATATTCTATTTGTTTGCATAGCGAGGGTCTTTTTATATAAATATATGTCACTCATAACAAACGTAACTGAGCACCATTGTCAGTTCAATTGGTTACCTTCAATTGGTTGTTTTTTAGTGGACATGGGACTGTTTAGTATGTGCTGCCCAGTTGCAGAATCTCATCTGACAGTAGGCATTTTCTTCAGGGTTTTGCAACTCTGGGCTGGCTGGCTATGCATAGTCAGTACTCTTCTTATGAGCAACGGCTGAAGAAACGTGTTGTGGGATTGGACCAGTCAATTACTGAGGTGCGTGGTACACATACCTGGCATCGTACTGGTACTGAAATTCACACATGATATTGTTGAATTGTGTGGTAAGCCGAATACACTGTTTTGGACTGATGTCAACATTGCGTTAGTGTAGGCACTATATAGTCACAGCATGTAACAGCTTGCCTAGCATGTTGTACGCAGCCTTGAGGTATTTTGCTTTTCCAGAATTATTTGTGGTATACTGAGTACTTTTCAGTTCCAGAATGATGGTCTTTGGCCCTTTTGGATGTTTGCTTCATACGCTGTGATCAAGAATCTAATCACAACAACCATTCTCCTATACTAGAGCTTTGGTACGCCCATGTATTTCTGTACCACAATTGCAATGGGAGCAAATGTCTAGCGATCTATTTCCCAACATCTTGCCTATGTGTTCATTCATCATGAGGGTAACTGTGATTGTTACATTCATGACTCAATGCCACTGTTCAGAGCTCTAACTTCACCCCAGTTAGGGCACCACAGTGATGTGGATGGCACCTGACGTTTGTAGACCACTAGAAAATCAGGAGGAGGGGGTAAGGCCCAGAGGGAATGTGAAGGAGGATTCCTCCTTTCTCACCAATAGCGTGGGGGAATGAGAGCTCTGATGAGCTTCCACTTTGGCTCCAGCCTTGAATCCTACAGCAAATTGTGGGTGGTGTGGGCTGACATGTAGGCACCCATGGTATTACACCAACTATTATGCCCCTGCCTTGTGTGCCGATCTGCCCAAAGAGTGTTGAATTTGCCCACAAAGTACAATTTTGGTGTGATTGAAACTCATGCTGCACTCATTATTTCTGTGTGTCTTCTTGAGATTTAATGAGACTACAACATGTAATGTGCACATACTTTAATGTGCAATGTGCCGTAAAGTTACAGAAAGAAGATAAGAGAGGCACAGGAGTTGAGGACTGATTTGTGTAATGTTCTGCCAATGTGTGATAAGATCTGGCTGGGGACCAGTAACTTTTATTTTAATGTAGACAAGATTAGAGATCTGGGAGGGACTTAAATGAGAATAAAGCCATAAGATACCACAGCTTTGAAGAACGCATGGTAAACTTTAAAATGCAATAATACACTCTAGAACATAAGTAGACTTTGTATTCTAATACCCTGAATTAATATGTGGTTCATAAGAATATTAGACTATGATTGAGTACTCCACATTGCACATCAAATTGAAAAAGCGATCAAAATTGATCCCACAGATGTTTCAGCAGCTCTGTCCAGATGTTAATGACACAGTCAGTGATCAGATCACATTAAATTTTACCATTCTTCACTTTTGTCAATTGAACTTTGAAACTCAAGAGCCACTCCATCATGGGCTGCATCAGTGACTGCTCCCGTTCTGGTCGATTACCCTCCTACCCTGTGTCTGCTCCCCTGAACTCTGGAACTGCTAGTTCCTTCGGTACTAATTTCCAAATAGAACTCCTGTTCTTCACTCACAGCTGGCTTCACTGAGCAGACCTTCCCTGGGATTTTCCCTGTATTGCAATTTTGCTCAGTTGCATCAAGCAAGTATTGCTCCTGAGCTTTTCAATTCCCAGGGTCTCAGCTGCACTGCGGTATAAATGCTCACAGTGCTTTTTTTCCCAAGCTCCTCATGACTTTCCCCAAAACAGATCCAGTGACCTTCCCACTTCTCAACTCACCCAGATTTATTCTGAGTCCTGACTCCAACATATCGCTGCCTACTAATCTATAAAACTTCTTTGTGAGTTCTAACAGCACAGAATCTACCAGCTGCTGTTGACTGCTCCAAGTCCCATGCATAGAATCCATATGCCCCCAGCTACCCTCCCAGCAGTCCAACCAACTTTGCCACTCCTAACGTGGAATTTACTTCTGTTTCTCTCTCAGCCTCAATCACTGCTGATAAACTTTGAATCCCCATCAGTGATCCTGAGCTTTTCTGAATGAACCAGTTGAAAACTATGCATAAAGCCCTTCCCCTAATGCAGGGCAGAATTGAATGTTAGTAACATATTGAAACAATCAAATGTAGCATCTTGGAACTGAGTTTACTTCGAAGGTTACTTCCTCACAGAAATAGATTTCAACATAGTCAGCAGATTTGATCAAAAGATCTAACCCTAGGATGGGACAGTGTCATAGTGAGACATTAGAAATTATTGATAGCAATGTTGGTTGTGGCCAGAGTGGCCATGTCTTCCATGGTTTTAGAAGTGATGTAGTTTCAGGTCCATCGCTTTTGCACGTACATGCGTACACACATTAAATACAGACACACACTCACACACATAACATGTATACAGACACAAAATCCACACACACATACACACACTAAGTACACACGTACACACTAAATACATGCTTGCTCACACTAAATATACACACACTTTAAATATATGCATGCACACATACTAAATACACGCACACACTAAATATGCACACTAAATGCACACACTAAATACGTACATACACACCAAATATGCACACTAAATACATACATAATGCACAGATCCACACAACTATCTCTACCTGTAAATTCACACAAACCCCTACTCATAAACACACACACAGACACAAAGCTACCCCTAGGAACACGCACACACACACGCTTCCAACAATTCTTAGGTTATGCCATTAAATTCCTTGTATCCCAAATTTCTATTGTCCCCACTGCCATCCTGCCTGAAATCAGCTCAAACAAAGCTTCTATTCAACCCACATTATCCTTTCAATTTTCCTACTCTTATGTCCCCGATAGTGATCGAAATCGCAGGATGCTAATTGAAAGATACTTAAAGTGCAGCTGATCTGGAACTGAAATGATTTGCCATTGTATAACTAACATTGTTGTACCCAATCATTTGTTTTTAAGCTGTTGCCTCTAATGCCTAGTTACTGTGTTGGTAAGGATGCACTTCTGCATGTGCAGTCATGACACTAAGATTGGTGGCAGCTTATGTGATGCAAGCACTAATGCATGAGGCTGACAGGAACATGCATCAACAAAGTCTTTTCGTGGTCTCCCACACTTTCTAGACTGCCATCTTTTGGAACTGGGTCATCCCAGCATGGACACCCCATTTCCTACCCCGTGGGTGCTGATTGAGAAACCAAAAACAGCAGTTACCAATTTGTGGGAGTTCACATCCTTGCTTGGAAATCCTCAGTGCCATGCACAAACCCTTCAGGGGGACCATCATGGGCAAGGCAAGGAAGATCCTCCAGAATCGGAGTCCTGACCTGAATTCACTTCCTTTGACGTGGGTCACCAGAAGGCTGTGCCCCTGCAAGACCAAAGGGGATACCTCAAAAAAAGTCAAGTCACTCCTGGCAGTATTCGGCCTAATATACGCACAATCTTTAGGTGATGGGCAATGGTGTTTCTCATGGGTGATCTGATACCTGGGCCACAACTGTGAGGCTGGAAAAACTCATCATTATGTTTAGTTGGTAAACTGGCTTGCCCCTCCAAGGAGATGGGTTATCTTCATTCAGGAAATGGTCTAAATTAGCCTTAAAATCATCAAGGCATTAATTGCTGTTTTGAAGAGGGCAATATTCACATTGCCAAATGTTCAGAAATTTCCAGCTCCAAATCAGTATAAAAGTGAATGCCTTTCCTTCTCTTCAATACTCCAGTCACTTGCAAGTATGATGTGACCTTACATGAATGAACAATTATAGAAAGTACTGACATCCAATTAACATTCAATAAATATGTATTTTATTTTAACTTGGCACTTTCAGATCTGTATGCATGTGAAATTCACTTTTCATGGCTCATTATCTTTCTCGGTGTCTTTCTCTTTCCTTTCCCGAGTGACATTGATGTTCCTGCAGACAATCCGTCCTTACTGCTTTTGTCAACAGTCACTCTCCATGTCCTCACCACAGACAGCTTCAAAGCAGCTGCCTCTGCCTGAGTTTTGGGGAGGCAGGTGTTAGACCACCTACCAGCAGTGAATGCCTTTTTTTATTGCTTTTATAAATATGCAGGTTCGGCTGCACAGACTCTAGTGAGCCCTTGCAGGTGCTGAACAGAAGTGATAATGGACAGGCATAGTCTTTCACACTTGATCTTTGGTATGTTGTCAGGATGATTTATTTGTCTTAACCTTTCTGTTAAATACTTGGTGAAGGACTAAAATAATTACGTACAAAAGATTAACCGGCTGTGATACTGCAGTTTGCAATTATTAAAAAATAATGATATTTACGGCACATGACTGTCTCATCTCAGTGTATTTATGTGCTAATTTCTTTTTTATATGTCATAAGATTTATTACAAATACGTTGAGCCAGATAAGCCCAACCTTTAATTTCCTTTCATAAGGATTTAATAAAATAACAAAAGACGACATCAATGAGAGGGAGGGACAGGAAATACAGAGAAGGTGAGTTCAATGTTAAACGATATAATAATATGGATATTTCAAAACAGTACCATGGTCTTTGTACTGTATGAAAGGGTATATTCTCTGCAATGTTTGTATATAAGTTATCAAAAGGCTTCAAGGGAAAATTGAAGATAGCCACATTTGTAAAGATCATTCAAAAGGAAAGACAATAAAAACAAACAGGACCCCATAATTATTAAATACAGCTTCCTGTTCTTTAAAGTTGTGGTTGTCAAATGAGTACTTGGAAAGATGATCAGTAAACTGCAGTGGACTGCGCTGATGCCAACACATAAAATTTGTCTGATTTGAAACTATTACCACAAGAACACTGAGTTCATTTACTGTTCAGTAGCACCTTTGTTGACCAAATCTGATCTCACATTAGTCACGTTAGTTAATGTTAAAACACACCGAATTTGTGTGTAAACATGCCAAATAAATCTTTCACTGCAAGCACAGAATATACATGTCTACAATAGACACAGAAATAGATGGAGCATGAAAAGCTAACAGTCAGTATTCCATAATAATGGAGCAAATTTAGCTGGGGGTTGGAGGGGGGTGGGGGGAAACAACCTGCCAACATCTTTTTTGTTAAGATGGTTTACATTTATTTTGGACATCAGTCTGTTGTGTTTTCTGTTATGTTGCTTTTATCAACGAGATGTTAAATTTAGGATTGCTCATTGTAAAGATCAGGATATTCAGCAAAACTGCTGACTAAAGGTGAGCTTGGCTTGGTTAGCATCTGGAATGAAGCAATAGGAACACCACCAAGAGGGTCATGTGAATAAAAGGTCATTCTTTTACAACTAGTTCCTGTCAATATCTATGATCAATAATTTTCAAAGAACGTTACTGTGAGATTGATGGTCTGTAAGTCATTATCTCAACTTGCATTCAGTTGACTATCTAAACTGTTCCTTACTTACAGTGGATTATCACTGCAGTTCACAGGATAGAGACAAAGACCAGTGATGTTAATCAGAGAAATATGAGGAATAATACAAAGGTGAGGTGGATGAAAAGTACAATTAAGGAAAGGGTGAGTTCGGAGTCAAACAGAGGGAGATGACAGCAGATTAACTGGGGAGCTGCAGTGTGCAAGCAATTGTGAAAGAGATGCATATTAACTTCCATATTTTGGAGAAAATTGCTGAGGTAGGGTAGGCTACTAGATTTGGGAGGTAGAACAAGGAGTCTAAAATAAATCTTCTAACACATTGAGGGGTGAGTAGACTTTGCGAAAGTTGAAGTGCTGGCAGTTGTGGAGTTCATGTAGGCAATGATAGGAGGGGTAGCTTTTCAAATGAGTTGCAAGTCAGCTTTCTGTCAACGACTGATTTCAGCACCATTAAGAGTAAGTTCTAATTAAGTTAAAACAATTGCTGAACTTACTGCAGAGAAGCAGTATGAGATGGCCGTCTTCACCTCAAATGTTGAGACACCCCCTTCCAGGGTATCCTGAGGTAGACGGGGCACTGCTTAGTAAATCCATGAATGGTTTTCTCCATTAAAGGATGCCACCTCCAAAAAGAACAAATCTAAGCATTTTCCCTTGGGATTCAAAGCAGTACTGTTTTTGCATTCCCTAATTCCACATGCAGGGCTTACCACTGACAAGAAACTTAGCTGGGCCAGCCACATAAAGATACAAGAGGAAGTCAGAGGCTGAGAATTCTATGGTGAGTAATTAACTTCCTGACTTCCAGAAACTTGCCCACCATCAGCAAAATTGGAGGTGTAGTGGACAGCGAAGAAGGTTACCTCAGTGTACAATGGGACCTTGATCAGATGGGCCAATGGGCCGAGGAGTGGCAGATGGAGTTTAATTTAGATAAATGTGAGGTTCTGCATTTTGGAAAGGTAAATCGGGGCAGGACTTATACACTTAATGCTAAGGTCCTGGGGAGTGTTGCTGGACAAAGAGACCTTGGAGTCCAGGTTCATAGTTCCTTGAAAGTGAAGTCCCAAATAGACAGGATAGTGAAGAAGGCATTTTATATGATTGCCTTTATCGGTCAGTGCATTGAGTATAGGAGTTGGGAGGTCATGTTGTGGCTGTACAGGACATTGGTTAGTCCACCTTTGGAATAAAGCATTCAATTCTGGTCACCTTGCTGTAGTAAAGAGCTTGTTAAGCTTGAAAGGGTTCAGAAAAGATTTACAAAGATGTTGCCAGGATTGGAGGGTTTGAGCTGTAGGGAGAGGCTGAATAGGCTGGGGCTATTTTCCCTGTAGTGTCGGAGGCTGAGGGGTAACCTTTATGGAAGTTTATAAAATCATGAGGGGCATGGAAAGGGTGAATAGCCGAGGTCTTTTCCTGGGGTGGGGGAGTCCAAAATTAGAGGGCATAGGTTTAAGATGAGAGGGGAAAGACTTAAAAAGGACCTAAGGGGCAACGCTTTCATACAGCGCGCGGTGCATATATGGAATGAGCTGCGAGAGGAAGTGGTGAAGGCGGGTACAGTTACAACATTTAAAAAGGCAACTGGATGGGTATATGAATAGGAAGGGTTTAGAGGGATATGGGCTAATTTAGGATATCTGGTCGGCATGGATGAGTTGGACCGAAGGATCTGTTTCCATGCTGTACAGCTGTATGACGATCACAAGGCATAAGTTAGGAGTATGATGGAAAACTCGACATTTGACTGGATGCATGGAGCTCCAATTATACTCAAGTAGCTCAATACAATCCGGGACAATGCAGGACAGCACATCTACCAGCTAAAGATTCATCCTCTCACAAATACACCGCTGCAAACTGCTGAGGTTCTTTATCAACACCTTCCAACTATATGACTCTACCATCGAGAAGGCAAGGGCTATAAATTCATGGAAATATTAACCCCTGCAAGTTCCCCTCCAAGCAATTCAATAGCTTGAGTTGGAGCTATATTGCAGTTCCTTCATTGTCACTCAGCTAAAAAAGATTGAACTCCCTTCCTAATGGCTGTGGATGTACCTCCAGCACATGGACTAGCAGTTTAAGAAGATGGCTGAGAACCACCTTCCTTCAAGCAGATTTGAATGACCAATACAAATTGGCATTATCAATGAGGTGTAAATACTTAATTTTTATCCCATTACTAATGACCACGTCACTTGACTAAAAGTTGCAAACAAGCCAGCCACCTTCTATGTCCTTTTGCTGACATTTTAAAAGTTAAGTGGTGACAAACACAGATTGGGCCCATCTTCCATAAATGATTGCTTAGCAATATCATCAAATATGTTGATTTTATGGAGCAGAACTATTTTACTTTCAAAATGCTATCATAATTTCCAGAAAGGCCTCAGGTATAATACTGTGTGCATGGAAATGATGAGCTCTTTATCTTCCAGATAATACACGGTATAGAAACCACAGCTTGGACAAAATTGTAACTAATCTTTGGGCATTGTACGTTGTTGGACTAAACTAAATAGGTGATTGTTGTTGTTAGTATGTGCTCGTCACATAAGCAGTGTGTTGGCATTTTAAATCGTAGCCATACTGGTCAGCATCTGGGAATTGTGAGAGATGGAGCCAGACTGTCTAGAGTTGTTAAGCATTGTGTTTAGTTTCATTTTTGCCTGAGATCTGCAGATGCACGGAAAGGGTGAGACATTCTGGTACATTTTATGAAATTTTACATTCGGAGCTGGATTATTTGTGGCTTGAGTTTGTCATTATATAATTATTGAGACTCTCTTTTTTTGCTATGCAATGTACAGAGACTTGCAAAATACTTTGGGCTGCGGTATTGTGCCTGGACAGTATATAAAAGTAATAATTAGGTTCTGGATGCTTTTGACAGCTGAGGATGGGAAACAATACTAGTTTAATTGAATGAGCATTGATTAACTTTTTAGACTATTTGCCAAGACATATTTCAGATGTACACCATTAGAAATTTTGTCTCTCAAGTCCCAGTTCCATGTGATCTGTCATCATCCGAAATCACTGATGCTGCACTCTATCTGTTAGCATGACAGTATGATGGTGGTTCATAACATTTAACTTAGATTTTGTAACTTGCACTTTAAAGTGGAGGAAAAATGAATTTTCGTTTCCAGCCCTGTAAACATCAGACTTTCATTTTGAACAGTGAAAGATAAACAAGTGATTAAAAAGAAACAAATTTCCAAGAAATCATGTGACAGCAAACTGCCTGGGGAGGTAATAGCTTAGGTGTTTGCTGATTTGAATCTTACAACTCAAGAGACAGAGAGAGAGGAGCCCAGACACAGGTTCTTTCAGAGAGTAAAGGTCCACAACAGCAAAGTTGCTGTTAGTTTAGTAGTTTACAAAATAGAGTAAAAAGAGAGAAGTCTGTAATTTAGAAGAAAACTACAGATGCAGAAGGCTGTGAAAGTGTCAGAAAGGAAGACACTCTACAACTTTGTTGAGACCTGAGTTTAGGGAACCCATATCTGACAGTAATAGTGAGCTGAGTTAGCAACTTGTTTGAAGGACTTCAGAGAGACATTAATTAAATTGAATAATATCTAGTGAATGCACAGAACTTTGCTGAAAAGGCAACCAATTGTAATACTGCCAGCTGAATAAGGAGATTTCTTATGGAGATAGGGATAATCCTTCACTTAGATTTGACTGTCTCTAAGGTTATTGTGGTGGTGAAAGTGTTGAATAAGTTTTTCCTGCTACTTTGATGAATTTATTCTGATAGTTTTTGTATAGTGTAATATAGTTCGTGGATTTCACTTTTATTTAATAAATGTTTATATTCTTTTGCTAGATGCACATTAGAACCTTTTTGTGAATTTGTTCAGTGAGTAACCTCCATGGTAAATAAAAGAAACTTATGGTCTATCGAGCCAGGTATCTTTCTGGGGTCTGAGTTGTCCATTGGCTGAGATCATAAGAACAGGTGCTTTGCTACAACTCCCTCAAGTGTTTCATATTACCCTTTAATAATTTGCATTTTCATCCTCCTCCCACATATCCCCCAACCCAAAACCTCTTTCACCAAAGGTGTCCTTTTGTAATTGTCTTTTTGGCTGATTTTGAAGAAAGGAGGAATGTACACACTCCATTATTTTCTCCCTAAAACAAATACTTGTTGGTAAACTGTGAAGCCAGCTTCTCATAACAGCTGGTAGCTGGTCTGTGACATTAGTGCCAACATGAAAGCAAAGCAGTGAAGAGTGATTAAAGGAGGACTGAAACAAAAGACAATCTTCAGAATCTGAGCCATTAAAAATCCATAAAAAGGAAGTATGAGAGTCAGATAACAAGGCTGATAGAGAAGGCTTTAAATAACGAGGACTTTAAATAATGGTTCCACGGAAAAAGTTTGAAAGAGAAGTGGTGATCAGAATGTAATAGGGAAGGACCGAGCGTACAAACCTAAGAGTGCATGGATAAGTTAAATAGATAGGGCTAGAGATTACAAAAAACACTAAAAAGACAAATCTAAAAGTTCTGTATTGTATTTGAATACACATAGCATTTGTAACAAAATGGATGAATTGACAGCACAAATACAAATAATTATGCATAATATGATAGCTCATATAGAGACATGGCTACTGGATGACAGAGTTTTGGTTCTGAATACTGAAGGACCTATAAGGTTTTGGAAGTACAAGATGCTAGGGAATGGATAGCTCTATTAATTAACATTGGCATTGGTATAATAATGTGAGATAGCTTTCGTTCCAGAGATGAGGATGTAGAATCTTTTTGGGGAGAGATAAGAAATAGTAAAGGTAAGAATTCACTTACATATGTGGGTTATAGGACCCCTAACAACAACGACATTGTAGGATGAGGCATGGAACGAAAGGTAATGAGGACTTAGCAAAAACATGGTGATAATCATGGATGATTTAAATCTACATATACATTGGATGAATCAGATTGGTAAAGGTGGTCTGAATGTCATTTTCAGTGTGCGTTCAGGCCAGTTTCTTAGAGTAGCAGAATCTAGATCCAAACAGAAAGCAGACTATATGAGATCTAGTAATGGCAACAAAACAGATTAATTAATTACCTCATAGTTAAGTTGTCGCTGGGAAGCAATGACGATCATATAATTGAATTTTACATTCAGTTTAAAGGACAAAAGAATAGATCAAACATTAGATTATTAAACTTAAATAAAGGCATTTATGAGGACAAAGCTGGTTAAAGTGAGCTAGTAAGATATGTTAAGGCATATGTTGGTACACATGCTTAATCTATTGTACTAATGTACTCTTATAGTACTCTCGCTGTTGTACCATGACAGTGTTAATTATGAAGCCATTTCATAATACTCAAGAAACATACATTCCAGCGAGAAAGCAAGATTCTAAGGGAGGGATGCACTGTTTGTGGCTAACTAAGGAAGTTAAAGTTGGTATCAAACTGAAAGAAAAAGCATATAATCCTGCAGATGTGAACGGCAGGTCAAAAGATAGGACAGAAGATAAAAAATAGCAAAGAATGACTAAAAGATTAAAAGGAGGGAAAAAACAGACTACAAGTGAAAGCTATCTAAAAACAGACAGTCATTTCTACAGGTATTTAAAGAGCATAAGTGGAAGTAAATTTGAGCATTGCTCCTCCAGGGAGTGAATCTGGGTCTGGGAAATTAATGTTGGAAAATGGTGGAAATAACAGATGAATTGAACAGATGTTTTATCTCTATCTTCACAATAGAGGATACAAATAATATTCCAAAAGTAATTGTGAATCAGAATTTGGAAAGGCATGAGGAACTTAAGACAATGATAATCGCCAAGGAAAAGTGGTGAGAAAAATATTAGAGCTAAAATCTGACAAGTCGCCTGGCCTTGATGGACTTTATTCTGTAGGGTTAAACAAAGTGGTTGCTTAGGAAATAAATTCGTTAGTCTTAATTTCTTCAAAACCCCCTTAATTCAGGAAAGGTCCCATCAGATTAGAAAATAGCGGTTATGAATCCTATCTTCAAGAAAGGGTGGAGACAGAAGTCTGGAAAGTACAGGCCAGTTAATCTAACATCAGTTATAGATTCATTGGAATCTATAATTAAGGGATTGTAGCAAAGCACTTAATTTTAACACAATCAGGAAGAGTCAATATGATTTTGTGAAAGGGAAATCAGTTTTGACTAATTCTTTGAGGAAGTAACTGTGGATAAAAGAGGACCTATAGATGTGGTATAATTTGATTACCAGAGGCATTTGACAAGGTACCCCTTTTAAGGTTACAACACAAAATAAGAGCTCATTGTGTGGGAGACATAGATATAAGATTTGTTGGCTGGCTAAGAGGAAGCAGAGAGTGGGCATAAAGTGGCCAATAATAGATTGGCAAGATAACATGTGTAGTATGCCTTAGAGATCAGTATTGAGGCCTCAATTATGTTTAGTTTATACTAATGACCTCGATGAAGGGTCCAAATGTATGATTTGCTGATGATACAGAGTCATAAAGTCATAGAGCTGTAGAGCACGAAACAGACCCTTCGGTCCAACTTGTCCATGCCGACCAGATACCCTAAATTAATCTAGTCCCATTTGTTAGCTTTTGGCCCATATCCTTCTAAACCCTTTTTAGTCATATGCCCAACCAGATGCCTTTTAAATGTTGCATTCGGGGTACGAAGAAAGTTGTGTCAAGGCAATAGAGTCTCTTTAAAAAGTTCTAACGTAGATTACATGAGTGGGCAGAATATTTGGCAAATAGAATATAAAATGTGGGAACATGTGAACTCGTCCATTTTTGGAGGAAAAATAGAAAAGCAGTGAGTTATTTAAGCGGAGAGAGATTGCAGAACTCTGGGGGAGAGAAGGATCTAGGTGTCCTGGTACACAAATCACAAAACATTCGTATGTAGGTGCAGCAAGTGATTAGGGAGACAACTGGATTTTTTTTTCATTTTTACAATGGATCTGTGCATTGCTGTCTAGGCCAGCACTTATTGCCCATCCCAAATTCCCTTCAGAATGGTGAGTTGTCTTGAACTGCCCCAGTTCTTCATGTGTAGATACACCCACAATGCTGTTAGAAAGGAAGTCCCAGAATTTTGACTCAATGACAATGAAGAAACAGTTATGTAGCTCCAAGTCAGGAAGGTGCGTAGCTTGGAAGGAAAATTTCAGGAGGGTGATGTTCCCATCTACCTTCAACCTTGCCCTTCCAGGTGGTAGACGTGTTATCGGAGGAGCTGTAGTATGTTGCCACAGTGCATTTTGTGGATGGTATACATGTTGGTGGGGGAAGGAATAAAGGTTGAAGGTGGTAGATGGTACATAGTGCTAATCATGCAGGTTGCTTTCTCCTGGGTGGTGTCAAGCTTCTTGAGAGCATTGTTGGAGCTGCACCCATTAGGCAACTGGACAGCATTTCATCACAGTCCTGACTTCAACCTTGCAGATGGGGGACAGGCTTTGGAGAGTTGGGAGATGAGCTACTCCCCACAGACTTCTGAATCTTTGACTTGCACTTGTAACCAGAGAATTTCTACGGCCAATCCAAATCAGTTCTTGGTCAATGGTATCCCCACGCTGTTTATAGTGAGTAATTGAGCAATTATCTTGAATGCCAAGGAAAGATGAATTTGTTAGGACTCCTTATTGCCATGCACAGTCAAATGCTGTTCGGTATCAAGAGGAGAAGTTGACACACCCATATGATTACCATGTGATAGTAGGAACTGCAGATGCTGGAGAATCCGAGACAACAAGGTGCAGGGCTGGATGAACACAGCAGGCCAAGCAGC
>NC_063349.1:9993142-10009582 GCF_021869965.1 Rhincodon typus
AGCATCATAGGAGCAGAGAGGCCTCTCTGCTCCTATGATGCTGCTTGGCCTGCTGTGTTCATCCAGCCCTGCACCTTGTTGTCTATGATTACCATGTACTTCGTTATAATATATAGTAAGTAACACTATTTTGAATTCTAAGCCTGAAGCTAGTCATTGGTTTTGCTTTCTCATGGACCCTTTTGAACCCAAACCCCACGTGGCATCAAAACACAAAAAACAAGTTTGGTGGTAGCAGGGGATTGGACTGCTTGCAAAACTGTGGCTGCAAAGCTCAAGAAAGAGATCATCTGGAAAAGAGAAGAATTCTTCAAAACTTTTTTCTCAAGAAATCATCAGTCCAGCTAGTAGCCGTGAAATCCACAGAGCTGCCGTGAAGGAAACATCTCTGATCAGAAAATTCCTCCAGAGAAACGACCGGAGCACTGTGAAACTTGAAAAAGCATTCCATCGTCTGTAATAGGGGAAGCAAAGCTTCAGAAATGTCATGTGAGATGTAAAAGCCCACTAGCAGCTAAGGAGAGAAATCCAAATTGAGTAACCACAAAATCAAGCCAACTACCAGACAACCAAAGCAAATTTGGTCCTTTAATGGAGGCACAAAATGTTTTGTTTCCAAAGAAATACACTGAGAAGCACTATAAGACTTCTAACAGTCAGTTAACAAACTTCTGAACTATTTACTTGTTAATGAAGTTAACAATAGGAAGTTAGGACATTGGGGTGCAGGTTCATAACTCCTTGAAGGTGGAGTCACAGATAGACATGTATCAAGCATATGGTACACTTGCCTTTATTGGTCACTGTATTGAGTATAGGAGTTGGGAGGTCATGTTGTGGTTGTGCAGGACGTTGGTTAGGTCACTTTTGGAATACAGCATTCAATTCTGGTCTTCCTGCTATAGAAAGATGTTGTTAAATTTGAAAGGGTGTCAAAAAGATTTACAAGGCTGTTGCTGGGATTAGAGGGTTTGAGCTGTAGGGAGAGGCTGAATAAATAGGCTGGGGCTATTTTCCTGGAGTGTTGGAGGCTGAGGGGTGACCTTGTAGAGGTTTATAAACTCATGAGGGGCATGGATAGGGTAAATAGCCAAGGTCTTTTCCCCAGGTTGGGGGAGTCCAAAACTAGAGGCCATAGGTTTAAAGTGAGAGGGGAAAAGATTTAAATGGGACCAAGGGGTAGCTTTTTCACGCAGAGCGGGGTGCGTGTATGGAATGAGCTGCTGGAAGAAGTAGTGGTGGAGGGTACAATTCCAATATTTAAAAAGCAACTGGATGGGCATATGAACACGAAAGGTTTAGTGGAATATGGGCCAAATGCTGGCATATGTGATTAGATTAATTTAGGATATCTGGTTGGCATGGACAAGTTGGACTGAGGGGTCGTTTCTGTGCTGTACATCTCTATGACTCTGTCATTCTTCAAGCACAGCCTGAAATTGTTTAAACAAAATCATGACTAAGAATTATTTTGGAATTCAAAGTATCTGTGCCCTTGCAGTGAAGTTAATGTAATCTTTATTATTTTGATGGTTTGAATGGCAAGCTGATGTTTTATGTGGCAATTGAGAACTTGTTTCAATTCTATACATTAAATTATAAAAATTCAGATAAAGAGAAAGATTTGAATCCGATCACATACTGTCGAATTTGATGCAAAAATACCTTAGAGGCAGAAAAATTGGTGCCAACAACATTATGATACATCTTTGACACAGAAATGGAACTGCCTATCACTGGCCATAAATAGCACAGCATGAGCAGAGTTAGAACACCCTGGAAGATTCATATGAGTGCATGAAGGACATAGAAGGCTAAATATCCATATGATCAGAAGCTGGTATGTCTATGATTACCATGTAGAACAGTATTTAATATTAATGTTCAATAAATAGTGTTAATTTGAAATCTAATCCTGAGACCAGCTCTTCTGCCTAACTATGTGATAAAAGCAAGATTAATGCAATTCATTACTTGCAGTAACCCGAAGGATTATCTGTACAATGATAGACTACGTAACAGTCGTCACTATAGATTAATTAGGGGAAGTTGAATCGCATAAAACCAAATTTCTTTAAGGAAGTGACAACCCAATTGTACTGTGCAAGGCTCTGTGACCCATTATGCCCTGAACCTTAAGAAGAAGAGATAGGGAGCTCAATGCAATTGAATGGATTGATTGTAGACCCAACTATAATTAAAAGCATTTATTGTTTAGCAAGTTTTATTTTTTAAATGAAGTCTCTCTATTGAATGATGGTGAATTTAGTTATAAAATTTTGTTACATTGAATTTCAAATTTGAATATCTATAAACAACAACTCAAGACATCACTGTTTTAAAAATAAGGTGTTACTCATTTAAGACAGAAATGAGAATTCTTTTGCAAATGATCGTGTGTATTTGGAATTCTCTTCCCCACATGGCAGTGTCAAAGAGAGTTATAGAGTCATGCTGAACGGAAACAGACCCTTCAGTCCAACTCCTTCATGCTGACCAAGTATCCTAAACTAAAGTAGTCCCACTTGCCTGTATTTGGCCCATATTCCTCTGAACTTTTCCTATTCACATATCTATCCCATACATTTTTTTTACCTGGAGCATTGGAGGCTGAGGGGTGACCTTATAGAAGTTTATAAAATCAGGAGGGGCATAAATAATGTGAATAGCCAAGGTCTTTTTCCAAGGTTAGGGGAGTCCAAAACTAGAAGGAATAGGTTTAAGGTGAGAGGGGAAAGATTTAAAAGGGACTTTAGGGGCAACTTTTTCACACATTGAGTGGTGCAACTATGGAATGAATTGCCAGATGAAGTGGTAGATGCAGGTACTAATACAACAGTTAAAAGTCATTTTATGAAGTGAAAAGGTTTAGAGGGATATGGGCCAAACACAGGCAAGTGGGACCAGTTTAGTTTGGAATACCTGGTTAGCATGGACAAGTTTGATTGAAGGATCTGTCTCCATTCAATATGACTCTCTACAACACTGCCTTGTGAGGCAGAGAGTTCCAAAGACTCACAATCCTTGGTAAGAAAAAAGTTCTCATGTCTGTCTTAAGTGGGGAACACCTTATCTTAAGGCAGAATTAGATTCTTGATAAGCAAGGGGGTGAAAGGTTATTAGAGGAAGGCAGGAATATGGAATAATCAGATTCACTATGATTGTGTTGAATAGTGGATCATGGTAAAGGAGCTGGATTGTCTACACTTGTCCCTAATTCATATGTCCCCAGTAGTTGTAAACATTATCTAAAAATTAATTTCATGCAAGTGCTTAGAGCGTATCTTCTCATCATCTTTAACAGATAAAAAGAGATGTTCATGTAATTGGAATTCAAATTCTAATGCCATTGGGATTTACTCATAAGAATACAAGTAAAATATGCTTAATAGTTTGCTCATGATTTAGTTATGTTTAGCTGCCATCAAAAGGTAGACATTTTAGTCACATGCTTTCTTCATAGTGTAGCTGGGAATTATTTCCTTCCCATTTCTTTCTTCTACTTGTGAATAATAAATAAACTGCCTGTGGTGGGCCTGTAAAAGGCCAGCCAATCAACCAGGAGACAGGATAATCTCAGTAAGGAACTGTCACATTCTGTTCTGCTTATATCAAATAATCTTTGGTTTTATAGCCTCCTTTGTCATGTTATTCTTATTTTTTCCTTATGACTAATCTGCAATGGCATCAGAATTTGTGTCATAGCGAGTCATAGAGTCAAGCAGCATGAAAACAGACCCTTTGGTCCAACTTTTCCATGACAACCAGTTATCCTAAGCTCCAAGTAGTTCCTTTGTTTTTCTGCTCACAGTGTTGCTTCTATCTGGGGTCCCAGGAAAAGAAAGCCGCTTGGCACCTTAATCTGATCAACTGTATTTTGAGTTAGATAGTCATCATTCTGAAGCCCAAAAGTCTTATCACCTGATGTTGAAAAGGCA
The DNA here is from genome assembly GCF_021869965.1 of Rhincodon typus. Lineage (NCBI taxonomy): Eukaryota > Metazoa > Chordata > Chondrichthyes > Orectolobiformes > Rhincodontidae > Rhincodon > Rhincodon typus. Next base: position 9,997,081 of record NC_063349.1, read on the forward strand.
AAACATGCAGTTTCATAGGCTCTCTCACAATCACAGGAATCCATAACTGTTTTAAAGTGTTTTTCTTGTGTAGTTGCCGTTATATTGTAAGAAATGCAGCAGCCAATTTGCAGCCAGCAAGCTCCCACACCAAACAAAATATAAGGATCAATTAATCTCATTTTGAAATCCTGACTGAGGGACAAATAATGGCTTGGACAATGGGCATAACCTGTTTGTTCTTCATTTTCACCTCATTGTCCATACAGAAAATTATTTTGAGCACATTGCTTCCTTATTTTGTAAAAACATAGGAATAACAATGTCACAGAAATCCAACTTGAATTAATCTCTGTTTTAAAATGGTTCCACTGTACCTTGAATAATCTTTTAGTGAGTCACTCCTGTATATGTATTTTCATTTACATATCCTGTTAAAAGTTCTTACGGGTGTTACGGACCAGACCAGGCCCTCTCAAAATATTTGAAGAAGATAGCCTACACCCTAACTTTTACTTATTTTAAAGGTAGACGTGAAGTGTGTGTTTCAGATGTGATTTGATTGGTCAAAACTACTCGAGGTTAAGCAAAACACAATTTATTTAAACACTATAGTTAAAATGCAAACAAAAGAAAGAGGAGTTTTGAATAACTTAACTATTGGAAAACTTAACCAAATAATGGATAATAATAACAGAATAACTGTTCCAATATAGTAACATCCCATAAGCACACCCCTTGGCAAAAAAGTAAATTCAGATACAGAATCTTACATGCAGCTCTTCAGTCTAGGAGGAAACAACATCAGAGAGTTTTCCAAGAAAATAGCAGCTAAGAATCCTTTACTGAAGCTTCCAACCCTTCTGAGACTTGAAAAGTTTCTGACTGCTACAGCTGAAAAAAAACTAGAAAGCCTGATCTGTGAGAACTGGCCACTCCTCTTCCATTGTTACAACCATTTTAAAAAAAATCTAAAGGCCTCCTAAATTGTTGACTCAGGCTATCTCCAGTAGCCACTTTAATACCTCTGCTTTACAACCTCTCTTTAAAAAATCCCTGAACGAAATAACCTTTTTAAAGTGACAGCATTGTCACATGCGGAAAGACACAAAAGAGTTCAGGAGTCAGTTTTTTTTTGCTTCTGAGGGCTTGTAGCCTGTTCCCTGATTGTATTCAACAGTAATATTGACAGAAAGGGTGTTCATCATCACTTTACTTTCACCAAAATTCTTTGAGAGCAGATTTAATTGAGAAAGATCAACTCATTAAACACACTTCTTGCCTACTTTAGTAATCTCTGTACATTTAAGAGTCTGTTTTCCAAAGACAGCCATATGAGGCATGGCTTCCAAATTGTGTAGCAGTCTGAGTTACAGCTGTATGAAATAGTTTAACGATTGTATTTAACTCAACAAGATATTAGTTTTCTGAGATAGTATTGTCATATATGTGCCTTGACCACTACATCTGCGCATTGTCACCTCCAAGTCAATCTGTCATTCACTCTGGCACCTAGATACTTGTAGTTATTAACTATTTTAATATCCACATCATGAAGCTTCATGGCTACAGCACCACTAGTGCATAACTAGTTCTTTTGCCTTATGTTTGTTCATTTTAAGAAAATTAATATCACATCATTTTGCAAACTTCTATGCTAAGTTCCTGTAATTTACTTTGTTACAATACTGGTGGGTCTCCTCAGGAAAATCATCAGCATTCTGCAAGATCATTATGTTGTAGTACTCTGATTAACAATCATTTGTATAGAGGATGCTAAACCAAGGGAAAACTACATAGCCGTAAGGAGATTTGTGCTTGTGAGCAGAGGCTCCTAGGAAATCCTGGAATCTAAGGCCCATTAGTTCTTATTGTGAAGGAAGCCACTGATCTGAAGTAGCAAAGTAGGATTAATGCCAAGTCTTTCCAATTTTTCAGGAAGCTTAAATGGTTGCATTGTGTTAAAAGATGAAGAAAAACCAACAACAGTAGCATGAGCATAGTTGCCCAATCTATCCACATGCTTTTGGATCAGATGGAGCAAGGTCAGCACGTTATTGCCTAATGACTTCTGAGCTTGATAGGAAAGTCATAACTAGTTAATATGCAATGCAAGAGGATTACAAAGACGCCATGACACAAAGACACCACAATCTGCTTGAAACACTTTTGAATTGATGGTAGAGTAACTAGTTGGTAATCATTTACCTCTGCAGGCTGTGGTTTATTAGAACTGGGACAGTTGTGGATAATTTCCAAGAACAAGGAACACGATTTCTGAAAGATCAAACAGAAAGGATTGCTAACTGATAATCCTAAAGTATTTTTCCATTGATCTGTATGCTGTCCATGGATTTGCATGCTTGAATTCCTTCTCCACTTCCATTTTGTTGATTACAACACAAGACTCTCACAGTTCACGAAGTAAAGCCACCTTGACATGTTATATTCATTAAATTCATCATTTAGCTTTTATCTGCAAGATCTTTTATTCACAAGAGTAGGTAGAACATTTGTTTAATATCTCATCTGAAAGGCAACACCTCTAACTATGTAGCAATTCTTTAGCACTATAGAGGCATATCAATTCTGTTTTTTTTTTAAGTCTTGCATATGAGACCTGGAATGGGATTTGAACACACAACGTTTTGACTTTAAGGCGCTAGTGCTTCCAACTCAACCAGAGGGGACACTGCTTATGAGCAGGAGCAAAATCCTGGTTATTTACTCTTCCTCCCCATCATCATCCATACCCCACAGCTAAAGACAAAACACAGTCAATTAGAGGATCCTAGAGGAGTGTGATGGAATACTCCCCACTTGCCTGGATCGCTGCAGCACCAACAATACACAAGAATCACCAAACAATATAAGTCAAAGTAGTCTGCTTGATTACCACCCCAATCTATACCTTCCAATATTTACTCTGTCTACGAATAATACAAAGTGAAAGTGTGTGTACTATCTACAAGATGTCCTGCAGCAACTCACCAAGTTTCAAATAATAAATCTGGAATAGAATACTAGTCTCAGTGATGGCGACCAGGAAAGCTATCACTGACTGATTGTTGTAAAACCCACATTGTTCATTACTGTGCTTCAGGAAAGTGGATCTTCCAACCTTACCCAGTCTGGCCTTCTTATGATTCCAGGTTCACAGTAATGTTGATTCTTAACTGCTCACTGAAATAATCTAGCAAGCCAGCCAGCACAAGGCCAAATTGGAATTGACAGCAAATGCTGGCCTTACCAAAGATACTCTTAACAGAAAAGAGTAACAGAAAATTCCAAATGGGCAGCAGATGCATGGGAACACTAATACCTCCAATTCACGCATCATCCTGACTACTATACTGTTGTTCTTTCACTGACATGTTATGGAACTCCCTTGCTACCCTTACTTCTGGTGGACCTCCACCTCTTGACTGCAGTGGTTGAAGAAAGTAGTTCATCATCAGCTTCTCAAGGACAATTTTATTTTAATTTGCTTATGAGATATGAACATCACTGGGTAGGCCTGCATTTATTGCCCATCCTTAATTTCCCGGAGGGCAGCTTACAGTTAATCACATTGCTGTGTGTCTAGAGTCACATGGAGGCCAGACCAGTTAAGGATGACAGACATCCCTCCAAAGAGCATTATTGAATCAGATGGGTTTTTAATGACATTAAAATGCTCAATGGTATCTTGGGAGAGACAGAGAAGAGATGATCATTGTATCTGTGCATTCACCTATACATGATAATTTTGCTTTTTTTTTGATATCCTGTTCATTCTTACATCGGTTGTATTTCTCCCTTCTTGTCCCTTCCACTAAACCTCTCTTTGACATTTTCCTGTCTGAAAGGGTTTGGCTTCTACAGTCATAGTCATAGAGACCTACAGCACAAAAAAATGCCCTTTTGCGCATCAAGTCTGCACCAGTCAATAATAATCACCGAGCTATTCTAGTCAACAGTAAATGATTGCAATTAGGCGAGCTTTTTATTCCAGATTTTTATTGAACTCAAATTTCACATTGCATTGGTGACATTCAAATCCATGTCCTCAGATCATTACCCTGGGATCCTGGATTACTAGTCCAGTGACATTAATAGGATGTCATGTCCTTCTTTTTGGTATAGCAAAGAAAACTGGCCAAGCTAGGAACGCCCATAGGCCTTGAAAGAATAAAGAAAAGCATTGCCAGATAAAGAGACATACAGGCAAAATGTTTATCTTGATTTCATCACGATTGACACAAGACACAAGATTGACTAAAGGAACAGCATTTCATACTCCATGAGACATGGGTGCTGCTTGGGTGACAAAGTCGACTCTCATTGTTGCCATGGCGAATGCAACAGGGAACTATTATAGAGTCATACAGCATGGAAACAGACTTTCAGTCCAACTCATCTATGCCAACCAGTTATACCAATCTGACCTAGTCCCATTTGGCCTATATCCCTCTAAACCCTCCCTATTCATGAACCCATCCAGATGCCTTATAAATGTTGTTATCATACCAGCCATCTCTGGCAGTTCATCCATACAGTCATCAACCCTTAATTCAAACCTATGTCCTGTAGCTTTGAACTCCCCGCCCCCCCACCCCACCACCACCCTAGGAAAAAGACCTTGGCTATTCATCCTATCCATACCCCTCATGATTTTAGAAACTTTTATAAGGTCACCCCTCAGCGTCCAGGGGAAAAAGCCTCTCCCAATAGTTCATTATCTCTCATGGTTTTGTCTAATTCGGAGAGGTGCCTGGATGTGTTCTTTTTGCTTGCAGAGGACAGGTCCCTATGTATGAATATGTATCGCATCCAGCAAGTCACACTGCAATCCTGCATTGATAATTGTAATCTGGTTGTCAGTGCAAATCTTTTCCAGAAACACACAACTTCAGTACCACCGAGCAACTATTTATATGAATAATGCCTATTTCCTTAAAACAGTGGTCTGTCACTGTGACCAGTAATTAAAATGCTAAATGGTACCTTGGAAGAGTCCGAGAAGAGATGATCATTGTATCTGTGCATTCACATATACAAGAGAATTTTGCTGAATTTCTGATGAAGGGTCTAGGCCCGAAACGTCAGCCTTCCTGCTCCTATGATGCTGCTTGGCCTGCTGTGTTCATCCAGCTCTACACCTTGTTATGTCAGAGAATTTTGCTTTCTTTGATATCCTGGTCATTTTCAGATCAGCTGTATTTCTTCCTTCTAGTCCATTCCACAAACCTCTCTCTGACTTTTTTCAGTCTGATGTGCTTTGCTTTTAGAGTCATAGTCAAAAAGTCTTAGAGGCCTGCAGCCTAGGAAAAGGACTTTTAGCCCATGGAGTTTGTGCCGGTCAAACATAACCATGTAACCATTCTAATTCCATTTTCCACAACTTGGTCCATTGTCTTGTGTGTCTTGGCATCCCTCATGTTCTCATTCTGAAACTGCCAGTAAGATCAGGACTTTGTATCTCAGGGTAAGTTAAGAGAAATCAATTAATGCAGGTACATCTTTTGCAAGAGCTACTCATGGGCAGTAGCAGAATGTTATTTCATTAGTTTATCCGACCACATAAAAACTTGAATCAACAGGAAAAAGGTGATGTGTGAATGTGACTTGTATAGGATAGGAATTGGTTAGAGAGTTTGGATGAGCTAACGTTTACGAGGATTAAGGATATTTTGATCGCATAGTTGGAGCTAGATGTGACAAAGGCATAGATGAGAGTTTAAGCAGCAGACACTGGGATGCTGGAGTAGGCTGTAATTGCAGATTGTCTTCATTCATCAGAAATGCACAGCTAACCAAAGTTGTCAATTGAAGCTTCTTGATGTTAATGGCGTAGAAATCTAAACTGAAATTGAATTCACAGTTGCAATGCACTCTGTTAACTCTTACGCTTTCACTGCACTTAACGAAAATTGATTCTAAAACTTTTTCAATTGGAAAACTGGAAGAGATATCTATTTTTTGTTCCGTCTGGCCTCATCTCATTCCCAGATGGCATCGCCTGGGCAAAGCCACGTTCAAGGAACTACTTTCAATTTTGTCTCCAGCTGATGTCACATTGTGCTGAGGTATGTATTTTACATGAGTCACACTACAAATTCTTGATGCTGCAATTAAAAGATCAATTAAAGTGAATGTGATTGTGGAGCATATTGAATGAAGAGAGCTGTGGTAATTATATGAATATCTGTATACGACTCTAATTCTTCTGCTGTGACATTCTTCCTTGGAGGATAGAAATGTATTGCTTAATGATTTGATGGTGACTAACGTTTTCTACTAATGACCTCGTGTGAATGATGAAAATGGTAATTTCAGGAAGTTGTCAGTTTCCAAGTGTCAGCTGATCATGTGCATCTCTTCCTCCAGCATCATTCAAATTCTCTTTTCACTGCCATCTAATACTGACCAAGCTTTTGATCATCTCGTTATCTCTTTCACTGAATTAACATTTGTTTCCAAGTCATTATTCCTCTATTAAGCTCTTAATTTATTAATGTAAGGCATTGTCATTTTTCCTCAAAACAACCATCATTCAGAACTGATTAGACCCAGGGCGAATCTTTCTGTCCTGAAGACGTTCCTGTTTCATATAGCCTGGTGACTCACATAGCTGTACTTTTCACTTCTGGTTAATAGGCTTAAACCACGGATTCCAAAATAATCTAAGATGAATATTTACATCAGGTGAACATAAAATGATTTCATGGCACTTGTTAAAAAAGAGCAGTATGCTGACCAACTTTCAAATATCAAAGCAGAGTTATTCTACATTCAGCATCATAGGAGCAGAGAGGCTGACGTAGGCCCGAAACGTCAGCCTCTCTGCTCCTCTGATGCTGCTTGGCCTGCTGTGTTCATCCAGCTCTACACCTTGTTGTCTCGGATTCTCCAGCATCTGCAGTTCCTACTATCTCTTATTCTACATTCATTTCATTGCTGTTTGTGAAACCTTGCATTTGATTAATGTTTGCCATAAAAGAACAGTGTCTGCCTCATTAAGATGGATAGTTTCAATTGCTAGATATAATATTAAAGATGCCTGGCAGGGAAAATAATTTGTGGGCTTGTGTTAGATACATAAAAAAAACAGGAGTCCTGCCTTTCCGTACATTGTACAATGGGGAGTGCTGCTGTTTGCCTGTGCTGTTTTCATTGAGAGAAACAAATACAGTCAGACAGTAGCGTAAAAAGAAATATTTAATTCATCTAGCTCTTTTAATGATCTTATGCCATCCCAAAGGTTAGCACTGCTGCCTCACAGTGCCAGGGAGCCAGGTTCGATTCCACCCTCAAGCAACTGTCTGAGTGGAGTTTGCACATTCTCCCCGTGTCTGTGTGAGTTTCCTCTGGGTGCTCCGGTTTCCTCCCACAGTTCAAAGATGTGCAAGCTAGGTAGATTGGCCATGCTGAAATGCCCATAGTGTCCAGGGATGTGCAGGCTAAGTGGATTAGCCATGAGAAATGCAGGGTTACCGGAATAGGGTAGGGGTGGGTCTGGGTGGGATGCTGTTCAGAGGTTCAGTGGCGATTCGATGGGCTGAATGGCCTGCTTCCGCACTGAAGGGATTATATAATTCAAAGCATTTTACAGTAAAATAAGCACTATTTGTAGGGTAAAGTGTGTTGTAAAGTAAGGAATGTTCTCAGGAAGAGTCACCAGACCCGAAACATTAACTCTGATTTTTTCTTCATGGATGCTGCCAGATCTGCTGAGCTTTTCTAGCAACTTCTGTTTTGGCTCCTAATTTACAGCATCCGCGGTTCTTTCGGTTTTTAAGAATGTTCTACTTGTTTCAGGTTTAAAATTGAAACTAATTGTTGTACTATTTTAAAAAAATCTGTTCATTTAGAATAAAGACTCAAATTTTCTGGAAAATTAACCACCTCATAACATCATGAGAGAACAATTCAGGAAAGATGAATAAATGAAGAAGTCCCAGTGTCATATGGTACATGTAATGAAATTCTTATCACTGTTGGCATGCTGTATTTACCAATACCAGCTCTACCAGCATCATATCCGTTGTGGTTGCCCTCCTGAACCATTTGGGAAGCTCTAGATAGATTCAGAGTCATTAGTCCTCCTTCTTCTCATTTGTTTATGACCGGTTCAATCTTCATAAGCAGAATCAGCTTATTCCATAGTACTTAATAACATTATATCTGACATACATTGAGTCTTTAGTAAGAACTCACACTATGCTTAAGTAGACATTAATACTGCTGAAACATTCTTGTGTACAACTTGGAAACAACTAAACAACAATCAGTGCACATAGTAACGAGACCTCACAGGCTAGCCTATCCCAGGAACAGCCCTTTACATCCCCTCTAGATTTTAGCTTCTACCATATCTAGGTAGCTTTTTCCATGCAATATCCTCTTTGATTGTAGTATGTTTGTAAAAAAATGAACGAGAATTTCTGATGGCAATTCTGCCTTGAATTAATTCAGTCTATAAATCACCATAATTACAAAATTCTGACAATGTGTAAAAACCACTCATAAAGTTGTCAACAAATTCTCCTGGAAGCTGTATTCATTTAATATATCTTGCTCTCTCATCATACAATTGGAGTGTAATGTAAATTATTGTTAAATGCTCTTCCAATATTATCAAATGTCTCTGTCTCTTTCCCACATTCTGTCATTTTAAAACATGATCCGCACTGGGTCTACATAATGAATAAACGTTTATTCTTCTCTGAGTTTCTTCTGTAAATCTGAAATAATTTTGTCTCTTTCAGATAGTCCAGTTTAATTCCCTGAGTTAGATAAATGTGAGATTTTGTATTTTGGTACGGCCAGCCAGGGCAGGACTTAAAACAGTTAATCGAAGGGCCCTGGGGAACAATACTGAACAAAGAGACCGAGGGATGCGAGTGCATAGTTCCTTGAAAGTAGAGTTGCAGGTAGACAGGGTAGTGAAGGAAGTGTTTGGTCCACTTGCCTTTATTGGTCAGTGCATTGAATACAGGAGTTGGGATGTCATGTTGTGGCTGTACAGGACGTTGGTTAGGCCGCTTTGGAATACTGCATGCAATTCTGGTTTCCCTGCTAAAGGAGAGATATTGTAAACTTGAAAGGGTGCAGAAAAGATTTACGAGGATGTTGCTGGGGTTGGAGGGTTTGAGCTATAAGGAGAAGCTGAATAGGCCGGGGCTGTTTTCTCTGGAGCATTGGAGATTGAGTGTGACCTTATAGAGATGGGTGTATGAATATGAAGGGTTTAGGGGGATATGGGCCAAATGCTGGCAAATGGGACTAGATTAATTTAGGATATCTGGCCGGTATGGTTGAGTTGGACTGAAGACTCTGTTTCTGTCCTATACATCTCTATGACTGTATTACTCATTGTATTTAACTGCTGTTGTTTCTCTTATTTAAATGAAGCTGTACGAGGACTTTTTATGCTTTCTCCCGGACTAACTTCTTTACAAGGAGCCAATTTAACCAGACTGACTTGAGTCAACAAAGAGAGATGTTCATTAATTCTCAAATCTGTGAAGAATTAGTAACCCATGTACACTTATTAGAACTAAGGTGAGTCCAAAAAGATAAAAGTTAAAAATTAGGATGCATACATTAGTCTCTGAAATATTCATGAAGAGCAGATAGTTGAACATTGTTGCCATTGTGGTGAAGATTACTACTGGTGTTAATGTTGGTAGTTGAACAGGCTATTTTTGAAATCCTTGGTTTTGTAGGCTGATTGAAGTTCCCTTTGTATTGAATCCATTTTAAAAAGTTGTTTCTATCACTTGGAGTGAGAGAAGTAACTAAGAAATAGTTCTTTAACTGTAACTGTCTCAACAGGATAACCCTTGAATACAGAGATAGTAGGAACTGCAGATGCTGGAGAATCCGAGACAACAAGGTGCAGGGCTGGATGAACACAGCAGGCCAAGCAGCTGCTCCTATGATGCTGCTTGGCCTGCTGTGTTCATCCAACCCTTGAATACAGTTTGGTACCCATGAGAGTGTTCAATCCCACTAGTACTTTGCTGTAAGAGTTGAAACTAGCTTTCTAACTCCTGTTCCTGTGTATTCTTCAAAGCTTGGAGTATGGTCCAAAGAGGGTGGTTTGCTGTTGTGCAGCAGGAATCATCATTATGTTTGTAACTATAAGATATCGTGATCCTGTCAGTTTTCACTAACCTCATTCTACCTTTGAAGTGCTATTGTTTGAAGTTCCTTTATATTTGTAGATGTGACACTGCTGGTGTCTCTCTCTTCTGGCATCCACTTAATTTACTTCTGCAGACATTTTTGTCTGTATCAGCCACTATGACAAATCATAGAAATGATTTGTTTGTTCAAAAAAAACATATTTTGGAGTTAAATAATAAAAAAATTCACAATACTTTCTCACTGCTTCTGCTTCTTCAAGGTATCTACACCACTTTACATAGAAAAATGATTATGGTGTTATTATGACTTTAAGAATATTTTCAGTGGCACAATAAAATTTATTTTACTCAAAACAATGATTTTAAATAAACTCTTGTGCCTTTGAATTTTTCATTTACGTTAATCAAGTTAATCTTCTGTTTTAATGAGGGCTCTTTGCCTCAACGATTCTTTTCATAGCTTTCCCTGCTAATTTCAAACCATTCCAATGATCTTTGTTTGCTAAATATGGTTACTTTAGGTTACTTGCCAGCCTAGAATTATCTTGAAAGTGTTAAGTATTTTCTTCATTCCTCTAAGTCACTTCACTTACTTAAAATATCCTATATTGACTGCTGTATCCAGTTTTATGGTTTAAATTTTTCCCTTTTAGCTCTAGTAATTCTCTCCATGGTTCACACAATGTTTTTCAGTAATTTTTGCTATTTCCAGATGATTTGATCATCAGGAAGCAAGCTTAGTATGACCAGTTCTGCAGCTTTGCTGTCAAAATCCACACTGCTGTTCACCACGCTACATTATGACAGTGGTGCCTACTGCTACCACCATGGATAGGTGGCAAAATCCTCACCCTTAACAACACATGTATTTTCAGATGACACGATATCTATTGTGATTTGTCCACCAGAACCAACTGGGATGCCATGGGTAGACTCACTGCTACAAATCCTTCTTCTTCGTGTTAGTCTAAGTCATTGATATCAAATCATGAAGAATGCCCACATGAACTTTTTGGCAGAAGATATCTTGATAAACAGGGTAGGTTTATTGCATAGCATTTAATAGCCCATTGTGTTATATCAGAGATACATGAGAGTCTGCAATAATATCTCAGGCTGTACTTAAGAGCAAATATACATTACTGTTGCTGAAACATTCTGGAACACACTTGGAGATAACACATTGGTTAGCTCCTCCAAGGTACAGTCATTTGGGATGATTGTCTCATGCAGTCAGTTAACCCTTTCAGGTACTAAAAGCCTTATTCAGTGTTATGAAATAGTTTGTTTTCTAGTTATTCAAGTTGTTGATTATATTTTACATCAAGCTTTTGCAAATCTTCTGTCTAGAACAGTTTCTGCAGAAGGACGGAACGAGAATTATGAGCAGTCTTAATGAATTACACGTCACAGTTCCATGTATATAAATTATTATTTAAAGATACAGGAACAGGAGTAGCTCATTCCTCCCCTTCTGCCTGTTCTATTATCTAATTGAATCATGGCTCCTCAGAGCTTTGATTGCATTTATTCACCTTTGACCCATATCCTGTATTATGGCAATCTGCATATCTTTAGATTTGCCAAACTTCTTGTTTCTGCAAACATTCTGTTTGCTTCTGAAAAATGGCAATGGTTGCTCAGTTCTACTGAGGGGTAACTAAATTATTTACATGACTACTAACATTGAGCCCAGGGACAAATCCTGCCAGTTTTTTTTGGATCACAGAACAGTAAAATTTTGATGTGTCTTCAATAGGTTAAATTTGCAGTGTTCGAGATATTAATAACAAGGAACTGTTCATGTGAAGAGACCCTTGCTTATGCAAAGTGACAATGTGCTAAGGGCACATTCGCTGTTGGCCCATTGGGAACACTTATGCTGTAGCAGTAGTTCACACTCTAGCTAAACATTATCAAGCTTAATCATAAGATTTGAGCAGAGTATAATTACTTTTCATATGTATTATCCTTTTCTTTCATTCACACTACAAAATTTAAGTATATTTCAATGAGATAGATATGGCCTTATACCGAATATGGGGAAGTTTGTAACCTCAAATCAAAACTCATCAAGATCTGTAGTTTAGATTTATTTCATTAAAAATATCAATAATTCCAAAAGAAATTACAAAGTTGCTTTTTGGCCATTGATGCTTCAGTTTGCATTGATGTAAACTGTTCAGTCCAATGAAAGTATTAAGTCATTTGAAATGTACAGAGGCATAAGAGGAGATGTTCATTCTGGTCTTTAGTTTCTTACTTCTGAAATCACATTTCAGCAGTATAATTGCAACTAAGTTTAAAAGTTCATTGTAGAGCCAACACCATTATTTCTTAGACAACAAGGTGCAGAGCTGGATGAACACAGCAGGCCAAGCAGCATCTTG
>NC_063349.1:10009982-10063937 GCF_021869965.1 Rhincodon typus
CAAGATGCTGCTTGGCCTGCTGTGTTCATCCAGCTCTGCACCTTGTTGTCTCGGATTCTCCAGCATTTGCAGTTCCTACTATCTCTAACCATTATTTCTTATCTTTTTAATGTTAGGGGTGAATGGAATGTTTGCAACCACACACATACTGCCAATGCCAAAGGAGCTGTAAGTTAAAGCTGTCAGCTCTGTGTCCTGGTCTGAGATCAGTACTTGCTGTATAATGGTGGCCTAAATGCTGCATTCAGTAATGGTCTTGTTCAGAATAAACACTACATTGTTCAGTAAGCTATCATCAGTCTCGATCTTTTTGTGTTTAAAAGGCCTTTATTGTTCAGTAAGCGGGGAATAAGAGTAATGTTGCCGCTACGTTCTTACACTAAGTACCTGAGTTCTCTTTAGTAATTGAAATATCCAATATGTTCTTCTAAGTCATTCAAAATATCTTGCACTCTAAAGCAAATGTTAGTAAATGTGAATGTTGTTTAAGAATTTGTAGCAAGCAGTGAAGATAGAAATGCTTAAAAAAGTATTTTCATGTGCAGAGATGGCATGCATAAAGGAATCTGCGTCCATCTGATACCCATCTCTACCTTGGTTCCCCAGATGGAATTTAACAAACTAATTGAGATTCACTATATGTGACAATCTTAATTTCTATAGACCAGTTATTGATGTGGATAAAAGTATCTAATCAATGCTGTTTTAACTAATGTAAAGGAGCATTACAATTAGTCCCGGACTAGTGAGGGGAAATGTTTAGACAGGGTACCTGTTGTTCATTGCTACCTATTCCCATAATTTAGGTCTCTAATCTGAGCCACCACTAGGAAAAGACAGGATCAAGCTTGTCTCTAAATGCAAGTAAATAGTTTGCATAGGCTTATTCGTGAAGGATGATTGTTCGGACAAGGAATTGAAGGGTCTCCACTCAACGCCCCTAAGAAGAGTTGGACACAATCAGCAGAGAAACAAAACAAATTTATGATTGCTAGCAGAAACACTTGAACCTCTGTCAACGTGTAATTATTTGACAGAGAATTTACATTAGCATTCTCCTTTAAGTTTGATACCTGCTGCGTGGAATAGTTACATTTTTGGTGAGTCCCACCATCCTGTCCACTTAATGTTCGCTTGATTTTGGGAAGATTTTGGTGCTAACCCAATGTAATCTTGTTTTCTGTCCTTTCCTTCAACTATCTATTCAGCTTAATGTATGCTTTAATTTGATCAATCCAAAGAACAACAGAATATCACATTGTCAATCTTCACTTTAGTTATTAATGAAATTTATTTTTTCAAATGATAGGCATGTGAATATATAATTGATATGCACCCATTTTCAATAGAAATCTATAACCTTGCTACTCTTACATGGGAAAACTTTTTTTCTTTCATTCCTCAATACTGTAGGAGCTGACATAGACTAAGGCTACTACATTCAGGTCTGTATTGCTGCTAGTCACAATGGGAACTAGGAGAGCCAGTGATGGAGGATGAGTCTGCTCCAAATCACTTCCAGCATGACCATCTTTTGAAGGGTGATAGTGAGGGTATCCAGCTCATGCACTGGAAACATATATATTGAAGAGACACCTTGGTTAGTGTCGAACACTGATTTGACAAACTGACTTCCATTTTAGACCTTTCTGGTCCTTTAAAATATAATTTTAAAAACACACTTGCATGAGGCACAATCTCACTCATGTTATAGAGTCATACAGCACAGAAACAGACCCTTCAGTCCACTCTGTCCATGCCAACCATAATTCCAAACTAAACTAGCCCCACCTGCCTGCATTTGGCCCACATCTCTCCAAACATTTCTTATTTCGTGCACTTATCCAAATGTATTTTAAATATTATAACTGTACCCACATCCACCATTTTCTCTGGAAGTTCATTCCACACATGAACCATCCTCTGTGTAAAAAATATTGCCCCTCATGTCTTTTTTAAACCTTTCTCCTCTCACCTTAAAAATATGCCCCCTTGTCTTGAAATACCCAACCCTAGGGAAAATACACCTGCCATTCACCTTATCTATACCCCTCATGATTTTATAAACCTCTATAAGGTCACTCCTCAACCTACATTCCAATGAAAAAGGTCCCAGCCTATTCGGACTCTCCTAATAAAAAAAACGCCTCCCTTCCCAGCAATGTCTGGGTAAATCTGTTCTGAACCCTCTCCAGCATAATAATATCCTTCCTGTAACAGAGCAATCAAAACTGGATGCAGTACTCCAGAAGAGGTCTCACCAATGTCTCGTACAACCTCAATATAACATCCCAATTCCTATACTCAAGGGTCTGAGCAATGAATGCAAGTGTGCTAAATGCATTCTTAACCACCCTATCTTTATGTGACTCAAACTTCAAAGAATTATGTACCTGAACCCCTAGGTGTCTGTTCTACAACACTGTCCAAAGCCCTATTTTTAATTGTCTAAGTCCTGCCTTTGTTTGTTTTACCAAAATGCAATACCTCACATTTATCCAAATTCAACTCCATCTGCTGCACCTCAGCCCATTGACCCAATTGATCAATATATCTTTGTAATTTTAGATAAACTTCTTCATTGTCCACTATACCACCAATTTTGGTGTCATTTGCAAATTTACTAAACATCTTTTCTATATTCTCATCCAAATCATTTATATAAATGTCAAACAAAAAGTGTTGACAACAGAAACTTCAGGTGAGGTTCAACTGACTTCAGTTGCAAAAGCTCTTGCAATCACTTGGGAGTAGCCTTGCACTCTGGAAATAGACTGGATTTGAAAGGTCTCTGAGTAGACAATTGTTTTCAGAGGTGGGGCCCATTGGGCTGCAGCAGATCATGGATATGTAGAAGAGAGAAGAAGCTGTTTATAGAGGGAGGAGAGTTCACAACTGGAGGGTTCACCACTTAGGGTCTCCAGCGAACACCACCTCTTCACTTTAGCTAGCAACAGTGCCTACAGCAACTACATTTCACACCTTGTAGCCATAGGCAATGTGCTGCCAGTGACTCATGGTTGCTGTGGTCCTTAATCCACATACCTCAGGATCCTAGCACACAGAAACTTTCAACATTACCAATATAAGATAGCAAGAACTGCAGATGGTGGAGTCAGAGACAATACAATGTGGAGCTGGAGGAACACAGCAGGCTACGCAGCATCAGAGGAGCAGGAAAGTTGACATTTCAGGTCGGGATCCTTCAGAAAAAATGTCAACTTTCTTGCTCCACTAATGCTGCCTGGCCTGCTGTGTGTTCCTCCAGTTTCACACAACATTACCAATATTTCTTAATTCTCCATGTAGTATTGCATCCATGAAGTAATTGAGACCTAGTATGCCGGGGATGGGAAGCCATTGTCTCTTCAATAAGCAGCGTTACACAGGGGTGGTTGACACCTCTCTGATAATTAAAACTGAAACACTCAGAGAAGCTCACCTCACCTTGTAATCTGTTAAAGGAAGTGTGAAAAAATCTGCCTGTCATCCTCAATCTGTTATAAAGGAGTGGTTAAATGACAGAAATCCCTGATACTCATGTTACAACCAACAAGTAACAATTTATTTATCTTATTCTAACAGTGAACAAATTAACAGAACTACTAACTAACTGAACAATTCCCCCTTAACTACTAACTATTCCCAAATAAAAGAAAATTCTAATGATATGCTGTTCCAATAAATACAAATCCCACCTATATAAATAAAAATAATAAGAAAAAATAAATTAAAACTTAGTCTCTCGAAATTACAGCCAGGATAAGTCTTCCAGAATGTTCTTTGCCTTCTCCACTGTTTTTCATTCAGGAACGCCTTCCTACATTGAATTCTTGTGTCAGGAATATTAGCTAAGAGTGCTGTAGTACCTTTATTTAGAGGTGTTTACTCTGAGAGCTCACAGATTTCTGTGAGAACCTGTTTTTCAAATAACCGATTTTCAAATAACTTCTTCTTTTATACCTTTGATGACCTATCAATTTCTTACAACAGGATTTTTCCTAGATTGTCAACACCATCAGATTTAAATTTAATTGGGTTTTGGTATCGAGGGTCTGATTTAAATTAATTGGCTAAATTCAAAAACCTGTTGTCTTGGTAAGAATGCTGCTTAGCCTGCTAACAATATAGCCTTTTGATACAGTATTTCAATTTCAAGAACTCTGTGCAGCTGCTGCCTGCAGACATTTTTAAATTTCCAAGCCTAGAAAAGCACATCACCTTTTAAAGGGACCATGCACTCTTCCCCCTATCATTTTACAAACAAATTCTAATTCCTGTCTTCCATTCCACAAATAATATACCCAGCTTCGCAACAGCAGACACAAGCAGGATGACTGAGCATTTGCCATTTCTGGGAAAGTGGAATTCCCAATGGTTTAGGGAGTCATGTACTCCACACATATGACTCTGAAACTGCAATATTTCAAAGGAAAGAGGTGCTGGAACCACAAATGTTTCCTCAGCTTGTCTATGTGGTTAGTTTATGGTCTGGTATGGACAATCATAATGTTGATTTCCCACAATTCACATCAGTCAAAATGTCTTCATTGTGTGCCAGTCACCATGCCAGCCATTTTTGAATCCCATTTGGAACTTGTGTCTTGCTCCTCAGTGACAAAGGCAACTGACTCTATGCATGCTAAGTGAATCCTCTTTGTAACCTGATGAATTGTGTCCTCGTTATGACACACATGCTGTAACTAACCATATCATGGAGAAGACGTCCAACAGTGGTCCATTGCCTGGGCTGCTTGGGAGGAGCCAACCTGTACTCACTGGAACAAGTCTCACAATTTGACAATCAGGAGGAGGTAGACCTTGCTCCTGTCTTTGGGAAGTATCTTGGGAGTTGAAAGAAGGCATGGAGGGAACAATATGACTCTGTATGGTCTCCAGTTTCCCTGAAAAGAAGGCTCAGATCTTCCCACCCATTTATCCATGAATTGCAGACTATCACCATGGTCTCAGTCAAAATGCTGATATAAAAGCCAATATAAACCAACCTTTCTATACCATTTCAATCAACACTTCCAAAAATACACACAGTACTTTTACTGTTCACTCTTTGCTTCCTTTAGTGCCTGCCTAGGGGGTTGCCTCAACTGTTGCTGTATCACTTTCATCAATTAAATTTTTTGAAATGGCTGCTGGTGCTTACTAATGGACCTTATCTAGTTTTAGCCCTTAGAAAATTTTCTGGAGAATGCTCAAATACCTTTATCAATTGCACTCAACCTAATTTAAATCTCATCTGTGCTTTTTATTCAAATATCTGCTGGAAATAATTACTTTCTTGTTGGATAGCCATTAGCTACATTTGAAAAGGAAGGGCTGCTATAAATAGAACTGGAACAATCCAGTTTGCATGTGCCTTTTGCCCCTCCTTCAACATAAAGCATAACAGGTCTAAGTTTAAAACATTTATAATGCAGTTTCTATTTACCACTGTATGCGTTATTGCTGGATATTTAGGAAAAAAAAAATCAATGGATGGAATCTTATAAGGGTCTGTGTGACATGGGCTTTGGTGAGGTGTGTGGCAGAATCAGACAAGATGTATGTTGAATCAAAACTTCAAGAGCATCTTGCTCCATCTTTTATGCTTTTGATGAGTGGTTCTCACCAAGCACTGGCAAGTTGGCAATTAAGAAGATTCATTGCTTGTTAAATACCTTGTTAATGGCTTATCTCACCTTATTAAGTTTCAGCTTCCTATCTTACTAATTGCTCCAAACAAGCCAGACATTAAGAATTTGAAATGGAAGACAGAATGGGCACTCGGTGAATTCACCTCATTGCTGGTTCTGAAAGACTTCCATGTTAGATACTGGGCAATAACAACGCAAAGCATGCTCAATGGGCACCAGACCCACATGCCTCATATCCATGGACATTGGTGTCTGGCATGTGCCAGCCTCTAAAAACCCTCATGGCACATCTCTGTTCCACTTACAGACCCTTCTTCACTTCAGTCCTACACCTTGGAGCTTTTAGAGAATGTGCCGGAGCCAGGGATGCAGAGAATTCTGGGATATCCTCAAAATTGGGAATTGAACTGGGAATGGCGAGTAGTAAGATGGGGCTGGAATCAAACATGAGGAATGCCAAAGGCACAGGGTAGGTAGTTACTGAAGCCAGTTAGTAAAGTACACAAGAAATCTCGCTAGATCTCGAGGGGAAATTCTGTCCAAAATATTCGATCCAACTCAGACTTAGCCAAAACAACATCACCTACACATTCTCCCTCACTGTGAGACTGCAGCAACACTCCCTGCCCAGTGTCTCACTGCAACATCTCCACAAACACGCTATTTCAGACACTTTGCTTTGGCAGAGTTCTTCAAAATGACCTTCAGTTGCAAGTTGGATGCCTGCCCCTATGAACAAAATTAATGCTGTACCACCCTAGAACTCAAATGCGCAAATTTGATAGAATGGGCATGTGTGACCCAAATTAGAAAATAGACCTCACACCAGCCAATATGTGCATGGTGTCATCAGCTCAGTTGTTTCTATGGCTTGCAGGGTCATCCGTATGCATATCCTTCTCAAGATGGCATGCTGCACAGACCATGTTAGACATGGCTGATGGCACAGCCACATCTGCAGGTTGGTGATCTGATTCTTTAGTGCAATTTAGACTGATATTACAGACCTGAATTTAAACCCATGGATCTCACATCCAGGAAGAAAATACAAGAAAGATGACTAAGTCCTCCAATTACCACTGTCCAAATAGTGATAAAGGAAACAGAAAAAGCTGCTTTTCAGTAATCTGACCTTATGCTTCAGTTCCCTTTGATCCAGCTATGGTGAAGAAAAGTGGGTATTGTCCACAACTAGTTTACTCAAATGTACCCACAAATGACTGGTAGAAAATAATAACAAAATGAACATAATAATTTGATTTGATTTATTATTGTCACATGTTCCTCGGTACAGTGAAAGGTTTTGTTTTGCGTGCCGTACAGACAGACCATACCATACAAACTCCATAAGGGTAATAGAACAGAGCAAGGAATACAATGTCACGACTGCAGAGAGGGTGCACAAAGAGTGAGATCAACATTAATCATAAGCAGAACCGTGTACATCAGAGTTTTGCACCAAACACTCAAGTAGCTGGGAGCAAGGACTATAATTTGGTTTCTTTCATTCTTGAAAATTATTGAAGTTCAGACACAATAAATGTGTCCGATTGGCAGGGACACTCAGTGTACTATAGGTAGATGTACGATAGGAATGTATGGATAAATATATCTTTTAAAGTATGACTGTGTTCTAGGATCTTTACTGTGAACTAGCATCTGTGTGAATGAAAACATTGCAAATTCTCCCCCAAGTGTTCACTTCACACTCGTGGTATTTATATGTATCCTCAGAATCCATTCGCTCTGACAATCTTCATTAGTGTATTGGTCAGACACCTGTGCAAACTGCACCCGGCGTTGAATAATTTAATCATAATTCGTTCAGGAAGACTATTTTGGACATGGACAGAACAAAGCCACGTCAAAAATAATTTGTAGTGTCATTTAGTTTGTATCCATCCTTATTACAGAATGTGCCAACATTGGAAGAAAGATTTTACCTTAAATCATAGCTGTGAGTGATAGGAAAATTTAACTGTAAGACTTCTTGGTCAAGGAAAGTGAAAGGAATTTGGTGGTGTTGGAAGGGATTATGCAAAATGTTAAAATTTGCCTTTTGTCCTGCAGGATATCTTGGTTCATTGACGTAATGATTATACTTATCGAGCAGTATTTCCCCAGGCCCTGAAAGACATAGACAATGTTGAGTCACTTGGAAAAATATGACAAGAACAGAAAAGTGAGGTTGTTGGCATCAAGAAATAAATGTCAAATTTTCCACATAATGTTTCAACAGCTAGATGAGAATTTCACCAGCGAGCAGTGACCTGCTTGTTTGCGGGAATTAACATCTCGTTATTACCTAATGTCGCCTCATTTGTATGTAGTTCATTATTCTGTCAGGCAGTGGAGAGAAGATGGACAGTGGCAATTCCCAACATGAGAGTTTGAGGGGGTATCTGGTGGCTGAAACTCACCAGCGTCTTCCCTGGGCACTCACCTTGACCACAATTCTCCAACATCTCAGGGCTCAAGACGACCTGCATTCTTCCACAAGGATGGTGACATCAGATAAACATTAGCCTTGCCATATCATCATAGCACATCTCCAACTCACTTAGAAGCCAATTCACTACTTCAATGTTGCAATGTTAATGCATGGAAATAGATATAAATAGACATTTCACTGCTCACTAGTGTGACTCTCATCCCAACATTCAACACTTGGATGGAAAATAAAACTTTTCGCACTGGGAACATCAAGAATCTCCTTACTGCCGATATCACCCTATTTTCCCAGCTTTCTTGCCAAAGACAATGCCAGTCAGCCTGTGGGAAGATTCTGTGCTAAGTGGGATACAGCGGGAAACTAATGTCTGGGAAGTACAGAACACTGCTGTAGGCCCCTCCTAATCCTTTCTCTTTAAAAGTGTGGCATTTTACTGGGATGGAAGGGAAAGATGAATCAGCCCCAAACTTTCTGATGGTTATATCTAGATATATTTTGAACAATTGACTGCTCATTCTCCTAGGATCTTCTTTCAATGTATGGGATCATATTTTTCAGTAAGAGTTTTAGCTGTTTAAATAATTACCATTGATTGGCCTTTTTTTTGAGATAATAGGCATTATCTTATTGGTAGACGTTAATATTTCATATGATATTTCCATTGACCACTTATGTATATTGTAAAGATCTAATCTTATAGGTAAACTCCATTGCAAGTGAAAACAGTTTTGTTGCTATTTATAACCAGATCATTTCCAAAAGAATATTTTTGAAGGTAATCGTTATATAAATATCAATAAAACAATATATTCCATATTTAGAGATAGCAAGAACTGCCGATGCTGGAGTCAGAGATAACACAGTGTGGAGCTGGAGGAACACAGCAGGCCAGGCAGCATCAGAGGAGCAGGAAAGTTGACATTTCCGGTCGGGACCCTTCTTCAGAAATGGTGAGGGGGAAGGGAGCTCAGAAATAAAGAGAGAGAGGAGGGGTGGGGCTAGGGAAAGTAGGTAGGTGAGTGAAAGTAGGGAGTGATAGGGATTGGTCAGTGAGTTGGCAGAGGCGGATAGGTGGTAGAGACGATGGACAGGTTTTCATAGTTTCCTTTGTTAAGGAAGAATACATTTTGGTTCACTGGTAGTGCTCATGCCTCTGATTTGTAAGTTTTTCAGTTCAAGCTCACTATTTAGGCTGTCAAAATGATGGAGTGCTACATTGCCAGAGATACACTACTTTAAATGAAATATTAAATCAAGGTAGTGTCTACCATTTTCTCCAACATTTTCTGAAGAAAAACAGGGTGTTTTCTGGGTGTCATAGAATCCCTACAGTGTGGAAGCAGACCATGCAGACCATTGAGTTTACACCAACCCTCCTAAGTACATCCAGACCCACAACCCTACCCTATTCCAATAACCCTGCATTTCCCAGGGCTAACCCACCTAATCTGCACATCCCTGCACACTTTGGGCAATTTAGCATGGTCAATCCACCTGACTTGCACATATTTGGACTTTGGGAGGAAATCAGAGCACCGAGAGCAGGACACCCATGCAGACACAGGGAGAATGTGCCAAATCCACACAGTTGCCTGAGAGTGGAGTTGAACCCAGGTCCCTGGCGCTGTGAGGCAGCAGTGCTAAACACTGAGCCTCTGTGCTGTCATTGTCAGCAATACATAGTTTATATAATTATTTATTCACTGTTTGTATGGAACTATAACAGTGACTGCACTTCACAAGTAACTTGGTGTAAAATGTTTTTGGGCCATCTTGAAGATATGAAACACTTGTTTTAATAGAGGAATGATGCATTTAAACATCTTTTTGTTTCTTCTGATTCATTTCTTAGATTTACTCCTGCCAACAAAAGTGTTGATTCCTCTTGAAGTGCACAAAATGTCTAGGGCTGAGTTTTCCCTATGGAGGTGGGACACAGGTTCTTGAAGTCAGAAGGGTAATCTGAAGCCAGCTTCAGAGAAGCAACCAGCTGAAGTACATTGTATGTAACTGCAAGGATGTTCCAACAAGAGGGTACCTACACGGACACATTTGAAATCTTCAAAAAGAAAATACAAAGTGCAGCTGGGCCACCACTGCGGCTGGGGGAAGGAGAGGTGGGTTCTTTTTACAGAGTGACCCTTGCTCTACCCTAAACCAGAAGCCAGTTAGGACTTTTATGCCAGTTTGGAGTATGGCATCCAAGTGTGCTGCTGGGTACCTGTCTCTAGAATTCATGCAATAATTTAGTACCAAAATCTACTAACAATTTCTTTTTCCAGATCGTGCCCCAGCTAGTTTTGACAAGTGAAATGCAATTATAAAACAATGGCTGCAAGATATAATACTCACGCCATTCTGTGTTTATAATTATTGAGAAGTACAACTGTATGGCTTGCATTCAGATCTTAATGAAGGTAGCAAAATGCATGTTACTCCTAATTCTCCCTATGCCCAGCTGAACAATGCATAGCTTCAAACCAGTAGATTAAACTGTGCACTTTAGGGAAAGAATATATTTGCTCCATTAGGAAAAAAATTAGATCTCAACTGTTTAATTTAGTCAGTTTACATGAGTCCAGGGAGAATCTGACAAGAGCTTAAATGGTGAAACTTAAAGGTTACATTTAATGTGTTCAGTGTGGTCATGCCAACAGATGGAATTAAGCCAAGAAAAAGACAGTTCCCCAACCTCTTGTGTTACATTTAGTACCTATTGTGTTTATGCAATGGAGTGAAAAAGTGTCCATTAAAATTCATCATCGGATTCACTGCCGATTAATAAAGCTGTCAGCTCTCTCCTCATAAGCAGATCCTTATCAGCTCTGCCTGCCTGTAAATTCCAAGCCTGAGTAGTTTGTGTGAAATGAAACCCTGACAGCGGATAGAGGGGCTCGGTGTGAGACAAGAAGAATTTGCAGTCACCACACTCTTGTCACTCTGCTTATTGAAAGTATTCCTATAGGATCTGGGAGCTTTGATTCACCTTTTAAAGTTGCCATGACTGGGAAGCAGATATTTTGCTGATGTTAAGTCCTTTTTATTTGGATGGAGCATTCAAGTGGTGTGGGCAACCTCAGAAAATCTTGTCACTTCAAATAATTCTCTTTGCCAGTATGACAATTCTTATTCACATGTTGCAGATATTCATGGCTGTGATCTTTCTCAGTTCTTCACAATAATTGTGCTGTTTCTTTTTTACATGTTTTGATACGCATCACATGCTGTAGGATCTATCTTTTTTCATATAACAAGACATTCAATCTTTGAAAGCATGTTCAGCGAACTTCAGGGGCATTGCACACACCGTTGTTAATGCTAGCTCTAAATTCTGGGGGAACCAGCAAACATCTTTATCTTTATTCATACTCTCCAGTCTTGCACTGTCCTGTTCCTCTGCTCTACATCGAGTCTTCGGAGGTATGTTTGAGAAGGGGGTGACCTGTTCTTTATAGGCATCCCAGAGAAGAAAAGCCTGCTGAATATCTGGTGAACAATTCATGAATTATGGATGAGTTAAACCACAATTGTTTCGTACTTTCTGCAACACCTAATTTTCTCCTGGCAATACAGACGGCTCCTGCTGGGGAATAGCTGCTGTCGTGCTGTTTCTCTAAGTGGCCAATCTTCACATCTGGGCTGAGATAATGTATGTTGGCAAGCTATGGACTGTAGAGGTCCCATGTTGCCCTTCGCTGAATGTCCATACTTTCTATCAAGGATCGTTGAGTAGTAATTAGCAGCCAGGATTGAAAAATGACATTATCGAAGCAGATGAGGAAGACTATTCATCCTTTCTTTGTTCATTCATCTGGAAAGATTCTATGGTGCCCCTGGGCACAACTGTCTGTTAACGGATCCTCAGGTTTTGCGTGTATCAGTTGTCCACCCAGTGTGTGAACAATTTCCTCACCCTAATCCCAAAGTGACCTTTTAATAGGTTTTTCTCTTTGTTCCACTGTTATATTTTACCCTGATATAATATTTACCACCCTAGCTGCTATTTTAAAACTTGAATGGGTTACCCTTCCAAGTAACAGTTCGATTGATACTGAATAAAGTGCATTTTTCTACATTTTCTGCAAATTTATTGCTCGAAAACTATAATATTTTATCTGTATTGCCTTGATGGCTTACATAACCCTAAGTGCCTTGGAAACAGTACTGAAGGTTGTATGTGTTTGAAAAGAATATCCTCTGACTTGTGTACCACTTTTCTGCCTCATTAGTTCATTGTTCTATTTTCTCTGCACCTTTTTGTCTCTATTATATTCTTCTGGAGCAGACTGGACCATACCAATGGGTATGCACAGTCCTCTGTATCTACTGAATAGAGTTCAGAAAACTGGTATGTTCATCTAGCTTCACTTACCTGTAAACCATCCTTTGCATCAAGATTGGTAAAGACCTTTGTCTTAGCAAGTTATCATAGAATCCCTACAGTGTGGAAACAAGACCTTTGACCCAACAAATCCACACCGAACCTCAGAGCATCCCAGCCAGACTCATCCCCCTATAACCCACCTAATCTACACATCCCTACAGGCAATTTAGCATGGCCAATTCACCTAATCTGCACATCTTTCGACTGTGGGAGGAAGCCCATGCAGACACAGGGAGAATGTGTAAACTCCACACAGTCACCCGAGGCTGGAATCGAACCCGGGTCCCTGGCGCTGTGAGGCAGCAGTGCTAACCACTGAGCCACCATGCCGCCCCATTTGAGGCATTATCTTTTCAGTTGCTGGTAAGGTGTGTCAGATGTCTTCAAAGCTTTATTGAGATCCTTTGAATCCATGTGTACTTTGAGTTTTCCAGGTTATTTTCACTACTATCGTGTTGCTAATACAATCTCCTGGCATTTTCACTTTCTTGATTTATTCCCTTCTTTTCATCATGTCTTTTTGAGTCGGCTTGAGGACAACTGGAGTTTTTCTTGGTAGATGCTGTGTTGGATTCATACTTTCATTTATTTCAAGATCTTACTCTCCTGGAAGGCATCCAAGTCTTGCAAAGCCATCTCTGGAACATCTTAGGTACTGTTCAACAGTTAATGGCTTAGTGGCCTGTGAGAGACTGAAGTACTCTACTGTACTGTACTCTACTTGGTTACTGATCCAAATTTTAGACTCGATTCAGCAGAGATGCATGGAATTTCCTTAATGTCTACTATCTAGAACTCCAGATCTTCAGTCTTCACATTGCTTTGCTTCACTTTGGTTCGTACAGTGCCAGGCTAAATCAAATTTTACAGTACTGTCTGTACAATATTGAGTTATACATGAGGAATTTAAACATGAGGAACTTGTGCTTACGGTTGACACTTGCCATTTTACTTGTCTCTACCTCTTCTCCTTCCCCACCAATTAGTCAAACTCTACTGTAGGAGTTCTTCAGGTAGGTGATTAGGTGTATGAGTAAATTAGTATGCCCCAAGAAGTGGCTTTGCTTTTCTGGATATTCTGTGAGAAGCTGCTTTAACAGTTCAGTATGGCTACTGATAGAAGGTGCACGTTGTTCACCACATTTAACTTTCAAAGAGCTACAAATTCATCCAAGTGCTTTGGATAAAGAGGCAGAAAAAGGGTCTCAGGTTATGAGGAAATGCTGGTATGCTTGGGAATTGCAACTTGTCAAAGGAAACATTTCTACAGCTTTACTTTTTGTTTTTGTTCCTCAGAATTCAGTATTGCACAGCATCCCATCAGCTTCCAACCAAAAAGTAGATATTATTGCATTATACTCATTGACTTCTCAAATAGATTTATAGAATCCCTACAGTGTGGAAACAGGCCCTTTGGCCCAACAAGTCCACACTGACCCTGAGAGCATCCCACCTAGACCCATCCCTACAACCCACCTAATCTACGCATCCCTGAACACTATGGGCAATTTAGCATGGCCAATCCATCTAGACTGCACATCTTTGGACTGCGGGAGGAAATTGGAGCACCTGGAGGAAACCCACGCAGACACGGGGAGAATGTGCAAACTCCACACAGGCAGTCACCTGAGGGTGGAATTGAATCCCGGTCCCTGGTGCTGTGAGGCAGCAATGCTAAGCACTGAGCCAACCCCAAATAATGTATCACTGCTTCCTGTTTGATATTCAGCCATTGCATGGTCAATGATTAGTCATCTAATTACTGCCTTTGTAATTTCAATTTGATTGTAGTAAAATAAGGGGTTGCGTACATATATCTCAAAGAAAAAAATGCAGAGGTATGAGAATGGGAAGAGTGTAACAAATTGGATGACTCTTTCAAAGAATCAGTATAGGCAAGATGGGAGTTTCCATAATTTTTGATATGTTTGAATATTGAAATCCAATAATATCACATCAGTATTAGCCTTCGTAATAATGACTCGTAATCCATGTAATATGGAACTTAATCATTTACTAAAATTTAATTACTGCCATTTAAGTATCTAGCCCTATCATTCTAATGTGCGTATATCTGGATTCATGATGGAGTTATTTAAATTAATATTAAACTTCATTTATCCGGAGAGAGTGGATGTTCTTTTGTTTCACAGCTGCATTTTTTATTTCCTCTTTCCCCTGGTCAGTGGAAACAAAAAACAACATGTTCTCTTAGACACAAAGTCACTTCAGTTTTCGGATGGAATGACTGTTTTTTGACAGCTGGGGGTCAGACCAAAGATCAAGTGGACCACAAGTTAAAATAACCTTGTGTAAACTGTGTCATGCCCCAGTGGATCCCACAACACTGATTTCAATTCTGAGCCATGATGGATGACTTTAATTCTTGAATGGACTAATCACTGATGCATACATATTTATGGGAAAGTTTTCGTAATTAAAGTACATACCAGATCTGATGCTATCAGCTCACTTTGTGCTTTTTAAACAATAAAATTACTGTGTGAAGGCATTAAGAGATGGTTTAATCCCCAATGATGATGCTTTTACTGTATAACTAACCAGAGTGGGGACTGTATTTATCCAAATTGAATCAGTTTGGGTGTACTGCATGTGATATACTGTCGATATTTGAAGTTCTATGGCATCAGAAAATGCCACAAAAATGCAACCTCAAAAAGTTGGTAGCATGGCCCATGCCTTTTTTTTTGCATTCTGTTAGCTGACAACTATGTACAAATGCATCTTGTTTTCATTTTGTTTTTGGAAAGATGCAGAAAAATCACTCGTATGCGCAAATCACCATGTGATTGGGACATTTTCTATTCTATAGATGCTTACTTGTATTTACTTGTATGATGAGAAAGGTAAATTTTCCTTTGGGTTTTTAGTGTATTTGGTAATATTCAACACTTGAGTTCCAAAACCGTATGTTCTGTGTATTAAAAGATATGTTTTTATATAGTTTCATTTAAAAAGATTTCATATTTCTGAGCAGGGAAGTGCAACATTAGTGTTTTTCTGCTCCATCCTTGCCCTTTGTTTGACACAATTTCAAGCTAGACAGCTCTGGTAATCCTCAGTACCAGTTCCTTAGTGAAAGCCAAACTAATATTGATTAAGTTCTTACGAAAATCTGGGGATATTGTCACACTTAAAAACCTCAAGGCCACAAAATCTCTGTGCCCTGTTAGTTATCGATTCAACTGAAGGGCTAAACGTTTGGCAAACCTGTGTAATAATTATACAGAGCTCAGATGAATCTGAGCTTTTGTGAATATCGATAGTGCTGACATAAAAAGGAATCTTTCTCTTGCTGTGAAAATAATAGTGAGGTAAAAGTGTAGGAGATCAAAGCACCAAATAGAAGGAATAGATTAGCGTTAACTGTAATCTACTAACCATGATCTATCTGTCTGGTGATCCAGATATGTATGCTGTTCCAAAATAAAATGTTTCATGTGAAGTCTGCATAGAACTAAATCTGATTATAACAAGTGTTATGACACGAAGACAGACATTCAGCCTTTCTCCTTCTGGCAATTCTCTGAGTGAACAAAGTTCTCCTTATCATTTTTGCCAGTAATTTTGAGTCAATGACCTCCAATTTTTGATCCACGCACCAGAAGGAATTTATTTTTTCAAAATCAATCATCGTTTTGAAAACCGCTATTAGACGATCCCTTAATTTTGAGGAGAAAATGCCTCATCTTTTCCAAACTCTCCCTATAATTGAAGTCCTTCATCCCCATTAGTATGCTGGTAAACCTCCTGTGTATCCTTTCTAATAGTCTTTACATGTTTCCTGAACAATGGTGCCAAGAACAGTCCACTACCTTCCAGCTAAGACCTAGACAGAAATTTATAAAGTTCTAGCATGATTGCATTACTTTCATATTATTGTTGTGAACATAACAGTGAGGTAAAAATATAGAAGCTCAAAGCACCAAATAGAAGGAATAGATTACTGTTAGCGGTAATCTACTAATCGTGTTCATATATGTTCATATATTATATTCCCATATTGATAAACCTGAGGAATCGATACGTTATTTAAACTACCTTATTGTTTTGCTGAATCATAGAATCCCTAAAATGTGGAAGCAGGCCTTTGGCCCATCAAATCCTCTGCGACCCTCCGATAAACAACCCAACCAGACCCAATCCTCTCCCTTTAACCCTGCATTTCCCATGGCTACTCCACCTAGCCTGCACACCGCTGGATACGGTGGAAAATTTAGAATGGCCAGTCCATCTAACCTGCACATCTTTGGACTGTGGGAAGAAACCAGAGCACCTGGAGGAAACCCATGCAAACACAGGGAGAATGTGCAAACTCCACACATTTGGCGGATGGTGGAATCAAACCTGGGTCCCTGGCACTGTGAGGCAGCAGTGCTAACCACTGAGACACCGTGCTGCCACCAGTATGTTTTACACCTCCCCCCCACCCCCATCCCACCACCACCAATTACTCCTTACTTGAATTACTTTCTAGGCCATTCTAGAAGGCTGTGTGTCTGTAGTTCCCAAACCAGGTAAGGATAGTCTAAAAGACATTAGTGAAAGAAGGAAATAGCAAGAACTGCAGATGCTGGAGTCATAGTCAATACAGTGTGGAGTTGGAGGAACACAGCAGGTCAGGCAGCATCAGAGGAGCAGGAAAGGTGACGTTTCAGATCGGGACTCTTCATCAGGACTGGAGAATGGGAAGGGAGCTGTGAAATAAATAGAGGGAGGAGGGGTGGGGCTGCAGGAAGTTAGGTGGGATGGTGATAGGTGGATGCTGATAGGGGGTAGTGGGGATTGGTCACTGGGAAGGATGGAGCGGACAGGGGAAAGAAGATGGACAGGTTGTGTCAGGTCAAGGAGGTGGGGATGAGAGGGAGGGTTAGATATGGCTTGAGGCCAGGGGTGGGGAGATTTTGAAACTGGTGAATTCTATGTTGAGGCCACTGGGCAGTAGGCTCCTGAGGTGGAATACAAGGTGTTGTTCCTCCAGTTTGCGGGTGGCATCATTGTGACACTCGAGGAGGCCCAGGACAGACATGTCACCCAGCGAGTGGGAGTGGAAGTTAAAATGGTTCACGACCGGAAGGTGTTGTTGACTATAGCATACAGAGAGCAGATACTGTGCGAATCGGTCACCGAGTCTGCGCTTAGTCTCACTGATGTAGAGGAGGCCACATCAGGAGCAATGGATACAGTGGACCTGGTTGGAGGATGTACAGGTGAACCCCTGTCGGATTCGGAAAGTTTGTCTTGGGCCTTGAATGGAGGTGAGGGGGGGAGATGTAGGGGCAGGTGTAGCACTTCCTGCGGTTGCAGGGAAAGGTGCCGGTCTGTGGCGGGGTTGGTGGAGAGTGTGGAGCAGATGAGGGAGTCACGGAGTGAGCGGTCCTTATCAAAAGCAGAAAGGGGTGGGGAGGGAAATATCGCTTTGGTGGTGCAGTCGGATTGTAGGTGGCAGAAATGGCGGAGGATGATGCAGTGGATGTGGAGGTTGATGGGGTGGTATGTGAGGTCCTCCTACTTCAAGGACCACAACTTCACCCTCCGTTGATCCACAATGCCCTCATAAACATCTCTTGCATTTCCCACGCTTCTGCCCTCAAACACCCTCCCCCTCCAACAAAAATAAGGACTGAGTCCCCATGGTCCTCACATACCACGTCGACTTTCCTGATCCTCTGATGCTCCTCTGATGATGCCTGACCTGTTGTGTTCCTCCAGCTCCACACTGTATTGATTAGAGAAAGAAGTGGGTTTTTATGACAATCGCCGGTGGGTACATGGTCACCATTACTGATCGTAGCTTTATTCCAGATTTTTTAGTCAAGTTCAAATTCCACCTCCACTATGCATGAATTTGGGTCTGAGGAGGTTGTGTTAAATGTGTTCAGTCCCAACTGCAGTTGAGTCAAGTTCTGGAGGACATACTTTAGGAATGATGTGAAGGAATTAAGAAGATTCCAGAAACGATTCAGCAAGTTCGTTCTCGAGATGAGGAACTCCAGTAATGTGGATAGACTGGAGAAGTTGGGAATGTTTTCCTTGGATAAAAGAAGATTGCAGAAGATTTGATAGGGCTATTCAAAATCATGAGGGGTCTGGATAGGCAATATTGGCTCCCATTAGTGGAAATATCAAGAACAATATGACACAGCTTTAAGGTAATTGGCAAAAGAGGCAATGGAGACCTAAACAGAAACTTTTTGATGGAACGATTGGTTAAAAATAGGATTGTTAAGACTCTGACAGGAGAAGCACATTGGTAATTAAGTTCCACTACTCCCTGAGATGTCCAAAAAGTGTAAATGTCCAGCTGAATCACTAAGATAATTAAATCAATTTAATTTTATTGTTATCTAGTCAAAAAATAGACTGCTACCAGGTTTCATTAATAAATTCAAAAACTTATTTATTATGAAATGTCTCAGTTTTAACAAATTGCAAAACAGGTTATTAACTACATCCACACAAATTCAAACTATATGCCCTTTAAACCCAAGGGCACACACATTTATACACAGACAGGACGAGATGGGATATAAGCAGTACACCAATAGTATCAAGAAATGGAAGGAGAAAAAAAACCCATTATTGTCCAATTTATGAAGTAAAGGATAAGGTTTGGTGAGTCCTCTGAGAAATTGTGATTGTTGTGGATCAATCTGAATCTCTGACAGCTGTAGAATGATGGAATATCTTTCAAACCAAGTTTTAATTTGACCTAGGACTTGGAATACAGGTCACAGCTTAGTCTTTTAGGGTTGTCAAAGTTAGTCCTATATTGAAGTGGTGAACTTATAAGAAATACTGGTTCGTAAATACAGCCAGGAATGAGGGAGAGAAAGAACTGCAGCTTTTTCACTTGTTGCTGATCTTTCTTCCAATCACACACCTTGTTATTACCTTCTTTCTGTCCTTCCCCAGGTGTCCAAGGTATAAACTCAGTCTGGCCAGGATTGCTGGGCAACCATCAATTGCCATAGTCCCCTCTAAACAGCTCCATACACTCCAGTTTAATCCATATGACCCACTATCTTCTGGTCTTTCCCACACAGACCATAGATATAACTATGTATTCCCAACAGAATGACTGAGCCTAAGCAGTAAGATCAAGTGAAAACCATTCAGCTCTTCAAAACTGCCCTCCTACTGGATGAGATCAGGGCTGATTTTTTTTTACCTTGCTACTCTTTTCCTCACTATCCCCATATTGCTTGATGTTCTCAAAGAATGGAAATCCAATGATCCCAACCTTGAACATACTCTATGACTGAGTCTCCACAGCCTTCTGAGGCAGAGGCAGAAAGTTTCACCATCTTCTTGATCTCTCCCAAAGTGGCTTGCCTGTTATTCAGAGATTGTTCACCACCTCCCCTCTTGGTTATAGACCCTTCCCAACCAAGGGAGCACTGTTTCTGCATCTAACCTGACAATTCCCATAAGAACTTTGCATGGGATCACCTCTTCCTCTCCTAACTCTAGAGAAAAATAGACCATCTATTTAATCTTTCCTCTTGAATAATCTGCCCAACTCAGAAACAAGTTTGTTGAGTCTTTATTGCACTTCCTCTGTGGCAAGTATTTATTTCCGCAGTTAAGGAAACCAAAATTACACACGTACTATCTGCCTTCTTAATTGTGCACTATGCCTGCCACATCTGTAGGTTAATTTTCAGTGACTCAAGAACCAGGTGAGCTAAGCCTCTTTGAGATTCAACACTTCCCAGACTCTCACCATTTAAGAAATATTCAGGAATGCATCTGACATTTTCTTTTGGTTTTAGGCATTGTGTTTTTGGGTGGGTTTTTTGAGGCCTGTATCTTGCCAAACTCATCACATTAACTATCTCCACACCAATATGTGGTCCTTTGTGTTTGATTCTGGTCTCATCTTAGCACAAGCTATTCCAACAACAACTTACCGGTCTGCAAATATTGCTTGAAAATACAGGCATCCTTATGCCCACAGCATCTCTGAAAGGCTGTGGTGTATCCAGATGAGTCTTGGCAATCTGGCATTGCCCCTTACTGGCTATGTCATAGCACAGCAGCCAGAAAGCCATGTTACCCACAACATGTACCTGGCATGGCTGACACTGTCTCACACATACAACCCCATTCTCTCTCCCACCTTGCTGTTTCCTCACTGGGCCACGCACAATCCCTGTTTGTAGCTGTGTCCTGTCTGGTTGTGCTCTAAGTCAGTGATGCCATGTCCCCAATGCCTACAATAGATCTGAAGCTTGTCATTGTCCAGGAGGGGAACATCACACAGAGGCAAGCAATCAGACAAATACAAATATTAACTATTATTAAGGTCAGCATAATGGAACACAAAAAAAATTGAGACTGAAAGTTGCCTCCAGAATGGAAATCAGAATTCAGCATTATGACAATGAATATTTTACAGTTCTGAAGGTCTCCTGCACCCAGCTACCATGCATTGGAAAGGGGTGTCAATCAGGTTCTCTCTGGCTTGTCCTACCTGACGCAGCTAACTTCAGTCATGGACAACAATAGCTTCCTGCTCCGCACTGTCCTCATCCTCCACCTTGGAAGACTGCTCCCATTCACCCCCAGTTCCTCAGCGGGCACATTGTGCCAGGATGGTGTAGCATGGTCTGTTCAGACCACCCAATGCCATCAAGAAGGGAATACCTGCAGCTCTCAGAGACCTCAATAACAGCAGACCCACATCCAATAGCCCTCCTCTCACTGCATTCAGCACAAACCATTGTTACACTTACATGGCAGACGATGTAGCAATGTTGGATAGCTCACACAGGATCATTGGAAACTGGACAAGTAATGGTTCCTCTTCAGCCAGCATTAGCCTTTGGTAACATCATTGCTGCTCACTTCCACATTATTGAAATGTTCAGCTTTCAAGCACCAATGGCATGTAGTAAGTTGCCTTTGATCAACATCTGACCCCTAAGCACCCATACTGTGTATCCATAGCAAATGGACATTGAAATGATTGCAACTTAAGCCTAGCTGCGGTTTGCCAATAGCTGCTTTGTGCGTTTATTGCTGCAATGCCCTAAATTCCAGCAAATCTCAGATTCCGCAGTTGCGCATCAAACTGATACTGACTGTGCCCACCCTGGAAATTGTCCCAGCCATTTTTTAGGATCACTTTGCATCTAAAGTACGGAAAGTAATAGCAGGGAGCAAAGATCACGGTGGACACTATCAGTACTAGGTAACCCACACAGCAATTCCTCCACTGAGCCTCTGTGTCCCCTTTTACCTCACAATACCCCACAGCCCATTTGCACCCAACATGTACAGCCCATGACATTGAACTTCGCCTCCAACTGTCCTCCCTGAGCCTGGAACCTTAATATAACACCGTAATGATGCCCACCTGCTCCTCTATGCTCCCCCTGTTGAAGCTGTGGGTGTTTTAATGACCAATAACATTCCCTCTTGTAGCTTACCATGCCATTCATCATGTCTCCTTGACAGATCTCCTGAGCATCCCAAGTGGATGCCTGACTGTGGTGAAGCCCCTGGATGGTGTGTGGACTGTCTGTGTAAGTGATAGTACCGGGACCCCATGACTCCCCTCCCCATTGATTGGACTGAGGACTAGCCCTCACAAATTTCAGGCATTTCTTTGAATGAAAGCGCAGGGTGTTTGCCACACAGGTACCTGGCACATGTTGTAGGATTTAGATTGATGTCTTGGTTTGCTGAATAGTATGATGTTCCCCCATTGCACCCCCATTCCACCTTATAGCAGGACAGATCCATACAGACACTTTGGACATGTGGCAAACCATGCTAAACAGCTCGTACTCCAACAGTGCAAGTAGCCTTTGGTTCTGTCTGAACAGCCACGATGCTAATTGGTATGGCATGGCATAGATGCTGAGCACATGCAGCTAGAGGCCAAGTAAGCAAGCACCAGGATATCAACTGAGCAACCCTGAGATGCAACCTGTTCCAGTTTGTGAGCTGGGTGCCTGTCCCAGCTGCAACCTCTTCCTTGCCAATTGCTGGAGGCTGTGCCATACAGGTCTCTGCTTCATGAGTGGCCTGTCAGTATATTGGAGAGGTGCCATGATGGGCATGAGAGAATGGCAAATGCTAGATGCCATTGTTAGTGGATGCCTGTGACTGGTGCCCATGGATCATGCCCTGGGATACAATTTGATCACAGGCAACATGGAGATTGTTCAGAGCAAGAGTGAGCTGAATTCACCAGGCACCTGCTCCGATATCTATGTTGAGTTTTCTCAACATGTATCTTGTTTGACGGGTTTGGGGAAATAGGAAGCGGAGTATCAATGAACCAAGTTGTTCTGTCAAAAAGACTCATTTAATGGGCAATAATCCCCCTCAATTGGCAACTCACTGCTATCCGGTGAGAAACACGGCCCATACCACTTATTAAAAACATAAAAGATGGCACAAGATGCTCCTGAAGTCAAGTGGGCATCACTGGTCTACTTGTCCCATTCTGCCAAAAATCTTGCCATGATTGCTCAGATCCTTGTGAGATTCTTCCCTTTGTATTTTTGTTTTTCCTGCCAAAGTGGATAATCTCTCAATTCTCCACACTGCACCTATTCACTTAGCCTTTCCAAATCTCCTTGAAACAACTTCCCTCGCAACTCTCACTTCCACCCAGCTTTGCGTCATGTGCAAACTTGGAAACATTAGCCATATTCATATCATTGCTACAGATTGTGAATAGATGGAGCCCAAGCGCTGAACATCGCACTATTGTACTTGTCATAACCTAGCCAACTGAGAATGTCGTATTTAATCCTACTGTCTGTTTTGTGCCCAGTTATCAGTTCTTAACCCAGTATATTCCACTGAACACACATGCTCTCATTTTGATTACTAACCTCTACTGTGGAACCTAATCAAAAGTATTCTGAAAATCTAAATGTACTACATCCACCAATTGTGCAGCATCTATTCTGCTTGTTATTTCTTTAATGAAAAAAGGCAGGTTAAATCACCATGTTCAAGAAGGAATTGCATTATTATCTGAAAGGGAAGAATGTGCAGAGTTATATAGAGAAGGAAGAGAGTGGTATGATGTGAATTGTTCATTCAAATGGCCAGAGCAGACATGGCCTACCAAATGGTTATGTTGTAACAATTCTGTGCTTCTGTGAATTCCCTTAATATCGCTGATGCTAAGTGTTGTTGATACATGTAGTTATCCTTCTTATCAGATATTATGTGCTGTGTCCTCTTGAAAACAGTTCTTTTTCTGTCTCCTTTACTATTTAGACTTGTACCCACCTGGAAGTACAGAATATCAGTATTGCTGAAAAAGACACATTTTGTCAAAACTTATTGTCTTACACTCATCAGGACACTTCACAAGAATTACCGAAGTAGAGAGAAAACAACATTTATACTGTATGAGAGCAAAGTGCTGATTCATCAACAAGCAGTCTCTGTTTGTTAGAGGCGTTGCCGTGGAAAGAACATGACTCAGTATTGTGTACTTGAATGTATTAGAAGCAAATATATTAGTAACCAGGACCCTATTTTTTGCAGGCAGAAGGAGCTGCACCTGTTTCAGCTCAACAAAATAGTGTTACCATTTGGTTCACTCCTTAGGGCAAGGCCTTGACTACTTAGAGTCAATCTTCTTGGTTTAAAATTTAACTAAAACTTAGCAGTTAATTGTCAGTCATCATTAACTAGTGCATTTTACATTTTCACATCACTTCTACCAATCAGTCCTCTTGAGTACAATATGAAAAACTTTGACAAAATGTGCTTTGTTTTAACAATTTAGACTTATCTTGAAATGAGATAAAATAAGTAGTTACAAAATACCTACATATCATTGCAGCATTTATGAGCCTTGCAATGGTTCAGCTACAATTCATAATATGGGCTTGAATATCAGTAATCACTCCACAGTGCCACAGTTGAGACGTTGATCAGACATAACATGTCATCAAAGTATTTAA
The DNA here is from genome assembly GCF_021869965.1 of Rhincodon typus. Classification (NCBI taxonomy): domain Eukaryota; kingdom Metazoa; phylum Chordata; class Chondrichthyes; order Orectolobiformes; family Rhincodontidae; genus Rhincodon; species Rhincodon typus. Next base: position 10,034,433 of record NC_063349.1, read on the forward strand.
AAGAAATGGATTACTGCAAGCAATAATGTCAATAATAGTGTCAACTTATTGGGACAATGTTCGTTTGTTTTTTCAATTTAGCAGAGGACTGCAATGAAATGTTTTCATGTTCATTGAGGAGAATTGAATGGTTCTCCTCTTTTTCTACTCCTTGTTTAAGTGTAACAGAGGCTTTGGATTTAAAAAGGATGCATTTGTTAATTGATTGTGTATTTGACTATATGCAGTTATATGTAAAATAATTAACCATGTGGGTTTTCTTGTTGAACAGGTAAGAGATTAGTTTCATTGTGCTAAAACTAGGTATCAGTGAAACAAGTAAAAATGTTTAATATATTAAAAAATTGTAAAAATAGATCCTGAGTTCTGCAAATTGCACTCAAGTATACACATACCACAAAGCATGCAAAAGAATAGTTACAGAGTGAAATAGCTTAATTATGGTCAAGTTAATGTTCAGTAGGTTAATAAAAGATAAATCAACCATCACTATAATTCTCAAGACTTTGCTTTTATCTGAGGCTGATTTATTTTTTGTTTCAGTCAGTGTCCTTGGTTTGGTTAAAAATGATCCTATAAAAGAGTTTAATGTCTATTTCCTACCAATGAATTTGAAAACATGAGCAGGTCGTCATTTCAAATATATTCTTTGACCCCTCTTCTTGCCTCAGTCATGATCGTACCATCCTATCCCTTACCAGGGATGAAATTGGCCTGCCCTATTGTAAGGAGTGTGAGTGCCTCTGGAATAAAATGTCCAGGTATCTTTCACCCTCCCTAATGTGTTGCAATGTCTTAAATACAGCCTTCAATTGAATGTCCTATGTTGGGGTTCCTGCATTTTCATACATTTACTGCAGATATGTTTGCCGTGGATCACTTGTGCCCCAGAAGCTCCCACCTTCCACAGCTACAACACAACACCCATTTCCCATTGTCAGTATGTTAATTAGTTAAATATAATTTGTTAATTTAGTCAGTTCACATAAAATTCATTGCTGTTATCAACCACAGTTTTACTCCATCCATTAAGTACAGATACCGCTTACAACTGAAAGTTATGCACTCCTTAATTAAGCAGATTACTGTTAAGGCTATCTATATTTAAGTATTATTGCTTTTTTTAAATATAGGCCTTTCCCTAGATCAGGAGTCCTTAAGCTGTCTGTTTACATAGTGTCTTATATGAAGCATTTACGATCTGGTCAGCTTGCCAGACCCTTTTGTCACTCTTGTTTCTCACTCTGTTTTATCAAACTGTGTGAGGGCTAGCTTCCAGGAGCCGAAGTGGTCTGCTCCAAATGAGTCTTCCCCCAACTCTTGCTCTAAAAAACCTCCCAAGACTACTACTCCATGCTAGTTACACTTAGTGCTTGCTACCTACACTCTACAGACCTGGGAATTTATACACCTCGTGACTTAGATGCGCCAGATCTTCTCTGTTCTTGTTCAGGGTCTAGTTTAAGCTAGCTGTTTAATCAACTAACCGTACTCCAGCTATTCTCAGTGAAGAGTTTCACAGTTTCCTTGTTAATGCCTGAGAGAAACTTCAGATTTTAAGTTAATCTTCTAATCTTGCTTAAATGCTAAAAGCAACTACCCCTCAATTTTATACAACAAAGAACTGTGGATGCTGGAGATTTGAAATGAAAACAGAAATTGCCAGTGAAACTCAACAGGCCTGGCAGCATCTGCAGGAAGAAAGCCGAGTTAACGTTTCGAGTCTGGTGACTCTTCATCAGAGCTCTGCTTTTTTCCCACAGCAGACATGCTGAATTTCGTCAGCAATTTCTGTTTTAGTTACCCCTCAATTTTAATCAGCTATCTGCTCTTGTCATGGTATAGCTCTTATCGAGATCACAAATTACATCCTATTTGACTCTGATAAACTATCATAGAACATAGAACATAGAACATTACAGCGCAGTACAGGCCTTGCGGCTCTCAATGTTGCGCCGACCTGTGAAACCAATCTGAAGCCCATCTAACCTAAACTATTCCATTATCATCCATATGTTTATCCAATGACCATTTAAATGCCCTTAAAGTTGGCGAGTCTACTACTTTTGCAGGCAGGGCATTCCATGCCCTTACTACTCTCTGAGTAAAGAACCTACCTCTGACATCTGTCTTATATCTATCACCCCTCAATTTAAAGCTATGTCCCCTCATGCTAGCCATCACCATCCGAGGAAAAAGGCTCCCACTGTCCACCCTATCTAATCCTCTGATCATCTTGTATGTCTCTATTAAGTCACCTCTTAACCTTCTTCTCTCTAACGAAAACAGCCTCAAGTCCCTCAGCCTTTCCTCATAAGACCTTCCCTCCATACCAGGCAACATCCTGGTAAATCTCCTCTGCACCCTTTCCAATGCTTCCACATCCTTCCTATAATGCGGTGACCAGAACTGTACGCAATACTCCAAGTGCGGCCGCACCAGAGTTTTTTGTACACCTGCAACATGACCTCATGGCTCCAAAACTCAATCCCTCTACCAATAAAACCTAACACACCATACGCCTTCTTAACAACGCTATCAACCTGGGTGGCAACTTTCAGTGATCTATGCACATGGACACCGAGATCTCTCTGCTCATCCACACTACCAAGAATCTTACCATTAGCCCAATACTCTGTATTCCTGTTACTCCTTCCAAAGCAAATCACCTCACACTTTTCTGCATTAAACTCCATTTGCCACCTCTTAGCCCAGCTCTGCAACTTATCTATGTCCCTCTGTAACCTGCAACATCCTTTCTCAGCAAAGGTTTTTTTTCTAGGGTATGGGAGTTCAAAAATAGAGGGCATATCTTTAAGGCGAGGGAAGAAAGATTTAAAAAGTACCCTGAGGGGCAACTTTTTCACACACAGGGTGGTTGGTATGTGGAATAAACTGCCAGAGGAAGTGGTAGATGCATGTAGAGTTACAAAATTTAAGAGACATTTGGACAGGTACATGAATAGGGAAGATTTGGAGGGATATAAGCCAAACACAGGCAAATGGGACTAGTTTAGAAGAAGGGTCCTGACCCGAAACATCAACTTTCCTGCTCCTCTGATGCTGCCTGGCCTGCTGTGTTCCTCCAGCTCCACACTGTGTTATCTCTGATTCCAGCATTTGCAGTTCTTACTATCTCTGCAATGAGTTTAGTTTATGAAACTTGGTCGGCATGGACAAGTTGGACCAAAGGGTCTGTTTCCATGCTGTATGACTCTATGACCCTTTTTGACCTGCTTGAATCCTTTGACAAGGTTGACCACACTATATTTCTCCAGTGTCTCTGTGCTATTGTTCATCCAGATGGCACTACACTCACCTGGCTCCATTCTAACTCCTATAGCCGTAGCCAGATGTTCATCTGCAATGACCTCTCCCGCCACTCCTGTACCGTTATCTTTGGTGTGCCCCGAGTATCTAGCCTTGCCTTCTCCTAGTTAGCTCTATATGCTGACCTTTTATGTGACCCTTCCTGGAAACTTGAGGGAGAATTTTCCCAGGAAACAGCAGGTGGGTTTGGATATGTGCGGAGATTTAAATGTCAAAAGTGATTTCACACTTGTGCTTTTTGTTTCTTTGTCCTTCTACCAACCAGAACCCCTTTATGTCTGACTACTCTGTCGAGTTCTTTCGTGGTATTTAACATCTCAATCAAATTTTCTATCTCTATTGGAAACAGCCCAAGCTTCTCCAATTTATCTGTGTCCCCTATCCCATAACCATATCTTCCAGAAAACATTTGTCACCCTTTCTAAAGCATTTTGATGTATTGACCAGAATGTGCTCCAGTTAAGGCCAAACAGATCATAGGTGAACTATAATTCACTTGTATTTGCACTTTGTGCTCCTGTTTATAAAGCGCATTATTTTTTAAAAACTGCTTTCTTAACTTGCCTGGAGCCCTTAAACGTTTGTCAACAAATGTCTCCCGCAACCTTTGTTTCTCTAAATCTTTGGAATTGCACCCTTTAATTTATATTACCTCTCTACATTCTTGCTCCCAAAGTATGTCACTTCACACTTTTTCTGCATAAAATTTCATCTGTCACTTGTTCACCTCATCCCATAGCGTGTCATTGTCTGCTTGAAGTTCATCATTAGCACAAGTTTTTGTGTTACCTACAATTTTTGATCTTGTTCCCTGTATGCCCAAATGTAGGTCATAAGTTTGGATCAATAAAAACAGTGGTCCTAGTATCAGCCACTGTGGGACACCATTGTATATCTCCTTCCAGCCTGAAAACAACCATTCATTGCTACTCTTTTTCTCCCTGTTACTCATGCAACTTTTTATCCATGTTGCTCCTTTTAGCTCATGAGATTCAGTTTTGTTGGCAAGGCAAGTAATTGGCAGTTTATCAATGCTTTTTGGAAGTCCATGTATACCATATCAACCACAGTACTGTCTATTAATATTCTCTGTCACCTCATGAAAAACCTTAATCATGTACATTAAAACATAATTTTACTTCAACAAATCTGTGTTTGTGTCCTTAATTAATTCACATTTGTCTAATTCCCTGTTAATTTGGTTCCAAGTGTGTACTTTATAAAGGTTTTCCCACCAGCAGCATTAAACTGAATTTATCTTCATGGTTCTTTGAATGAGGGTGTACCATTTTCAATCCTCCAAGCCTATGGCACCACTGGTGTACTTATGGAGGATTGGAAGATTTTGACCGGCACAACCCTTAGCATCCTCAGATATATCCCATCCAGCCTTACCAACTTTAAATATAGCAGCCTATCTCATTCCACCTCTTTATCAAGGAGAGTGACATGCATTCGGGAGACTGCTACACTATCTGTCTTCTGCTTTTTGACTGTCTGGCTGTCACCTGTTCCCTTCCTGCCTCTTAACTGTCAGGGTGCAGGATGATGACCTCCACAAACATGGCATCCATGTAGGAACCAGACTCATGTGTATACTGTAGTGCCACAAAGGTGCTGTTCATGTTGCAAAGCACAGAGTCCTCAGCTGAAGACACTTTCTATCCATTTACTTGTCCAGCAAACAGTAAGCATCCTGGAGTAGCCAAATGGAGCAGTGTGTGTATTCTGTTAGACTAAAGTGCCTGACATCTCTCTATTTATTGGACTGTTAACTATATTTAGTAAAATAAACACTCACCAGCTACTCACCAATCAACTCTTTGACTTGTGCTGTCATTAATTTATTTTGTGGAAAGTTTAACCTAAATGCTTTCTTTAACTCATTATCTATATGTGTCAAATTTCAGGTTGATGAAAAATTGGGAATTGTTTAATGTTACTGTCGTTCTTTATATCATTTTAAGTCAATCAAAATCTGATTAAAACCATTCAAAATTAAATAATAAATTGAACGATGTACAATGCATAAAATATCCTTTTATTCTCTCAATCTCAGCTTTGCAATTAACAATTGTGCTAGCATTTACTGGGTTTTCTAGGAGCGAGTTCCTTTCAACTAATTTCAACTAATTATGCTTTGTGGGAAAAGGTTTCCTAGCGTTTCCTCCATTAGCTTTTCTCAGATTTTCAGATGATGCTCCCTTGTTGTCAAGTCCTGCTCCAGAGGAAAAGGTTTCTTTGTACCTACTCTATCAATACATTTCAAAATCCTAAATACTTATTACACGGTGGTTCAGTGGTTAGCACTGCTGCCTCACAGTGCCAGGAGCCTGGGTTCAATCCCCCTCGGGCAACTTTCTGTGTGGAGTTTGCACATTCTCCCCGTGTCTGTGTGGGTTTCCTCCCACAGTCGAAAGATGTGCGGGTTAGGTGGATTGGCCATGCTAAATCGCCCATAGTGTTCAGGGTTTGGGGAATGGGTCTGGGTGGGATGCTCTGAGGGTCAGTGTGGAATTGTTGGGGCTGAAGGGCCTGTTTCCACACTGTATGGATTCTATAGATAACTTATTATATCTCCAATGTTTGCATCATTGCCAAGCTTGGATTTATGGCATTTGCTCTCATGTTGTTTAATTCCCTAATAATAATAATAATCATTAAGGCAGGAGGACAGATCTTTAGCTGACAATTTATGCTTGGCCAAGATCTCTGCTTTCGGCCCAGCATAAATATGGGGCAAACACATTGCAGCTCTGCTGTTCTGCCCCACAGCCATTTAACAGTTGACTGTATTAAGTGCCCAGTAGTGATTGTTGCCAGAGCCGATAGTGAAAGTAAGTGATGGGTAGTGGTGGCGATGGTTATAGTGGGCGGGAAGGATGTTATTGGAGTCAGGCTTGGAGGCCCTGGCAAAGATTGGAGGCAAGCTGGTGATGGTCGGGGGCTGGGGAAACATGGTGGGGAAGTTGCAGAGATAGGATTTCCTTGACAGTGCCGAGAAAGGGTCCATGGATTCTTAAAGAAAGTAACCCACAACCACTCACCATTAGTCTGACCACTGAAAGATACTGGGTTCCACACTTGGAACTGGCCTTCACTATCTGTGGGGAAAAGTTGTGGTAGGGTCAGCAAGAGGCCCGTTAGTGAATATTAATTGGCCACTTAAAGGTCTCAATTAGCTTACAACCATTGACTGCCTGATACCTCCCCAGACCACATGTTAAATTGCAGAATCTCAGTGATAGGCTCCATGAATGGCATCTTGGCATGGCTACCAATTTTTATGACTCCCCCACCTACTAACCTTCATTAAGAGGTTGGGTTTAAAGTGCAACCCTTTTGTAATACAACTTGACTTCACTTCCTTCCAAAATCAGGTACATACCAGTTGTCCTTACTCTCTGCCTTCTGCTGTTCAACCAATCTGCTAACCAGGTAAATAATTTGCCTTTGAGCCCTAATCATAGATAGCCCTCTAATTATTAAAATCATTAATTACTCAAATGTTTAATTGTTTATTAGGCATGACCCAGCTGTGGGTCAGATTCATGTTGGCTCTCTCTAATCAACTTGTATTTCTTGTTGTCACCCTCTCCCTAATTATAGCTTCCAAGGATTTCACTGCAGCAGCAATTTTGGTGAACTTATAATTTCTTGGACTCTCCTTCACCATTCATAAGTAACAGGGTTGCATTTGCAATTTTGCAGCTGAAGTGACAATCCCTGAACTGAGGGAGCTTTGGAAGACTGTGGCATCTGCAACCTCATCGCATACGTCCTGAAAAGTCACTGGGTGGAAGCCATCAGACCCTGGGAGAATTTGTCAGTCTTATCAGTCAGAGAGTAGGGAATAATTGGTTTATCTCCGAAGGCCTGAATGTCACACCCAACCTTCAGGGCGGGTTGCGCGGTGGGGACTATAACATTGGAAGCAACGCTATGGTGCATTTGTTCAAACTATATGCAATTTGATATAATGTATGGGAAGGTGAGGGATGGCCACTTGCTCATAAGCCATTGTGACCATTAGTTTTGCTCATACTGTATTATTATTGATTCCATTAACCTTAGTGGAATTTCCTGGAATATCAGGTATAGTGTCATCTTCCTCTGTAGTGAAGACAGAATTGTTCTCTGTTATCGATGATGGTAAAAAGAAAGCTATAGTTTCTACATACCATCCAGCAGCCACTTTGGCCCCTGCAAAAACAGAAAAGTATGAACAAAGAAGAAAGAACATCTCACATCCATACAGGAAAAATGTCAACTTCAGTGGACTGTTTCAGTATGTGGCCAGGAGAAGCAAGGAGTGCGCATGAAAGATTCTCAAAGGAAATATCAATAATTAATAGATTACAGCATAATGGTTGAATATTACCATGCCAAATACAAAATGATGATTTTCTTTCTATATTTCAAATATTTTTAGGATCTGAGAAGGAGTTTAATTTAAAGGAAAACTGCTTAAAGGACAAATTGTGGATTAGTCTAATAACGCATGAATGATTTATTATAGCCAACCTGTTTTATTATGATATAGAATGAACTCAGTGGTACAGAAATAAATCAGAACTAGCCTGGCGTTTTTCAATTCTGTGGTAGAGTTAAAATTTGTTTGCACTCTTTTACTATATCTACTAACTCACACACATTTAAAGATGACATGTTGTTGGCAGTCTGTTGTAGGTTGCTGGGTGAACAGTTTGACATAAACCATCATTTGTGCTTTATTTGACAGGACAGATTTATCAGCTCCTTGACAGAGAAGTAGAACCGTGGGCAGTGTTAATTCACATCCAGGAGCAAACTCTAAGCTCGAACATAAACCTGATGCACACTTCTTAGTGATATTTAGACTCGAATGAACTATTTTGCAAATGACAATTAACTCTAGGAAGAAATGTTGATTTATCCTACCTCTTGAAATGTGTATTGCATAGGTTTTAATACACATCTCATTTTATCCGTTTTATGTCTTAATCCAAAGCATTAACAATACTGTGACTTGTGCTGAAGTCTTTTTCCAGATAACTCTGACCCAGTACTGTATATCACAGTATTTTAATAAACAGTATAAAAGTTGAGATCAGTTTGGAAGAAATAGGAACCAGTTAGATTAACAAATGTATAAATCTTGGAGAAATGTCAAGATAACCATGAAGTCTATGAATAGCAATTACGAGAATAAATGCATATATCTACTATTTTGACATTTCTTGTAATCTCTTTTACTTGATTTTTTAAATATCCTGGTTGCATCTTATTAATGCTAGTTTTACCAATTTGCGCTACGCTTATATGAAATTTGAAAAATGTATTCCAACATTTTCTGTAGTTGGACACTTAGGGTCAGAAATAGTTTTGATACCATTTTCAGCTATTTTCATGCCTTGAAGTAGCTGGCATAATCTGAGTATGTGCTAATTTATCTCAAATTAGGCCTCAAGCCTTGTAGTAAACTACAAAGCAATTCAGTATATATCATGAACAGAGGATTTGTTGTTCATGTGGGATCTGTGCCTTACAAGTCCTCACAGATGAGCTGGCCTTGTTGGTGTTGGGGTTTTGGAGCAGATTGTCAACCTAGTCCCATCTCATAAAGTGACTAAAATATATTTTTCCTGCATTAGGAAAATAAATCAGCAGTGAAGTTTTTTAAAAAGTGCCTTAAAATTAACCAGAATTTACTGTCTTTGAAGATTTACTATGAAATGTTGCTTTTAGATTTCTTTTGCCTATGTACAAGAGGTGCTATTTTAAAAGGACAGCATATATCAAATTTGCTAATGACACCCTTGGGCAGTATTGTATAAAGGGTTAACTGGTGTCATGAGATAAACTCCACCCATCAGAATTTAAAGGAACTGTTTGTGGGTGGAACTAACAGGCTTTCAGCCGTTGTCTCTAAGTTGTGTACCAGAATGTCACAGTAGCAGTAATGCATACTTAATCTTAAATTGAGCCTGATGCCTTACAAGAACCAATTATGTATTTCTGTTGTAATGTAACTAGCTATTAAGAAATAAGTAATAAATCTATTCTGTTTATTAACATAGAGTTTACTTTCTGCTGAAAACCTGTGGCATTCTTCCCCATTTAGTAACTCAGTCTAATATCAGGAAGAAAGATTGATGGCAATGTACTTACCCAGGGTTTACTAGATGGTTTGGGGGTGATTGTCTAAAGGTTCTTTTAGTTTTATGCATGATTTTAAGGGTGAACACAGGGAGAAAGTGTCTCTGATAGAGTTTCAACAACCTGTTGTTGTAAAATCAACATGTTGCTCAATTTAGAGTATTATCTTAAATACCACTTTGGTGTCAAAATGAAGCATGCCACTTGTTACCAGACTAGGTAAGGATAGCAGATTTCCTTCCCTAAAAGATATTAGTGAATCAGGAGGGTTTAACAAGGCTAGTTTCATATTCCTGATTTATTAATTTAGTTTCAATTCCCTGGGCGTCTGGATTACTAGTCCAGGGAACTTTGGTACACCACCATATGCCCCAACATGTATCTGCTGTCCTTTCCTCATGGGTAATCGACCGCAGTGGTTTGGAAAGTCTTGAAAGTGGTTTGACAAGTTACTGCAAATGGTGCATACTGCTGCCACTGTGCATCAAGTATGGAGGAGATGAATGTCTAAGGTTGTCTAAATCAAGCAGGCTGCTTTGACTGCATGCTGTTGAATGTTTTGAGTGTTATTGGAGCTGCACTGAGGCAAGTAAACAGTGTTCCATCACATTCCCGACTTCAGGAATTTTAAGTCATGCCTAAGAAGTTGGGGGTATCAGTTTGGAATAAAAAGTGATCTGAAGGCATTCTTTTCAGTGTGTAATATGCGCTCTTTTTACTGTGTTAAACATTTAACAGTACCATTGAAGGAGCCCTGGAACTATATTGAATATTTGCAAATGTACTTCAGAACAAATCCAAGTCATATTCATTTATTTTCTTTTGACACTCAGAAGTTAGTGCTGAAATTTGTAAATCCTGATCTCTTGTTGTCTCTACTTTGATGCTGTTTTGTCTCATTTATAAAAAGTTGATTACCTCTTAAGTTGACTTTTCCAAATGTGCCATCTTCTTTGCTACCTTGATTGCTAATTAGTGTCAATAGCAGACGTTACAGCGGGGGGCATTTGGCCTATCCTGCCTAAATCAGCTCTTGTTAAGTTCTATCCAGATAGTTGTATGCTTCTGTTCTTCCTCTGTTTTCTGGCAATTTCTTCTTTTCAAGCTTTTTTTAAAAACTGAGGTTAAATCTGCTTCTATTATGCTTTCCAACAGTACTTTGTGGATCATAACAACTTTGTGTATAAAAAGATTTAATTTTCCTTATTGTACTTTTACTGATGACTATATTTGTTTGTATTGCAATGTTGGCAGTCTTCCTGCCAATAGAAATAATTTCTTCTTATTCATTCTATGGAAAACCTTCCTAATTTGGAACACCTCTTGTAACCCATTGTGAATTATTTTAAAATATGATTTTAAAAGTTTAAAAAAAAGATTAGGTTAAGAATGAAAGACTGGTGTCATAGAGTCAAATAAGATGAACCTGAAATGCTTTACATTATTTACCCTTTGGAGTAGATTTTCTCCATAATGTAACTTCAGGTAGTCAACTGACTGATAATGCTAGTGGGACGATTAATCCTTTTTGAGGGGTGAAACTTGTTTAGCTCTAGTCAGACAATGAGCTTGCTCCTAGCCCTCTGGCTCCTATTTACAAACTTTAATGGATATCCATTCATGGTTGAGGGCAATAAAGACACATGATGTTGATATGGTAAAAACATCTAAAGTAAGTGATCACTGAAGTTACCAATTAAGAAAATAGAATAAGCAGGAACAGAGTTAGATAGTGATTTGTGTCCCAAAATATAGACAGAAGACAGAATAAAGCAATTTGCACAAATTATAGAAAACTGCTATTGTCAAACAAATCAACAAGAGGATGAATTCATTAGATTTTAGTATCATTATGAAACTGACAGGGGAGACTGAGTGAAAAGACAGTGCCTTTTGCAAACTTTAGAATCAGTCAAATAGTCCATGCTGCCACTATAAAATTAGCCGAAGGTGCTCTTGTGGTGCAGTGGTAGTGTCCCTACTTTTGAGCCAGAAGGTCCGGATTCCAGTCCCACCAAAGGTGAGTTATAACATGTGTGAAGGGGTTAGTTAAAAATATTTAAAACTGGCTGATTGAAGTCACCAATTCTGAGACAGCAGGTGACATTTGTAGTTTGGCAAGTTTTTTTTCTTGAATTTTATGCATGAAATTGTTTCAGTGTTTGTTTAGGTGAAGAATCGAAGTCCAGGGGAACATAAGGTTTAATAGTTTTAACATCCAGCTTCAGAATCAAGAATGTATATGTTATGCATAGAGTTTAGAAATAAATTTTGGATGACTATATTATCTGAAATTGTGTATGGCATATACTTTGTAGGATTCCTATCCTTTATCTCTTCAGGTTTGAAATTTCTCTGCACATGTAAGACTGAAGAACACAAGTACTGTTCTTTTTAACATTGTGTAATAGGCAATTAAAAATATCATGGGTATTAGAATCCCTACAGTGTGGAATCAGGCCATTCAGTCCATCAAATCCACAGTGACCCTCTGAAGGGCAGCCCATCCAGACTCACCCTATCTCTGCATTTCCCATGGCCAATCCACCTAACCTGCATACCTTTGGACAATTTAGCATGGCCAATCCACCTAACCTGCACATCTTTGGAGTGTGGGAAGAAACCAGAGCACCCAGAGGAATACTGCACAGACATGGAGAGAATGTGCAAACTCCACACAGACAATTGCCTGAAGGTGGAATCAAACCCAGGTCCCTGGCACTGTGAGTCAGCAGTGCTAACCACTGAGCCATTGCACCGACAGAGAAACAGAAAATGGGCAGTCTTCCTCCATGTTTTCCTAAATTGTTTCCAAGCATGGGTACACTTTGTAGGTCTTCTGAACATGCATTTCTAAGCAGAACAACCTCTTTGATTCAGCATCCTCCAAAAAAAAGGAGGATAGGGAGGTGGAGGAAGGAATGAAATGGAATCTATAACTTGAGACTTCTGCAGACCTGCCACCACAACCAGCATTCTTGTCTGTCATTGAGTCTGTGACCTGCTCTGAGGCTCCGTTTTCCAGGTAAACTCATTGTCTGGAATGCCTGGAATGTTTGACAAGGGGTGACAACATAAACATGTGCCACAAAATTTATGGGCCGTGAACGTCAGGTTTAAAAGTTCAAGCTTATTTTTGGTTTGGTATTTCTATGCAGATCAAAGACACTTTATCTGCACAGACTTTTTTAAATGGGCAAAGAACAACGTGGTCTATCTTCTATGCAAGAGGAAAGGAATGTGTTCAATTAAAAAACAGATTCAAGGCTGACAAAATCACTTTGGTTTTGACTTTGTTCAGAGTTTTAAAGATATATAAATAAACAGTGGTACCAAAAATCTGTTTGTGATTTATTGCTGCAGAACACACTTCTGTGGACAACTTAAGTTTAGTTTATTTAAAAAATTATGATGTAGCCAATGACACAATCGATTGTGCCTTCTCATTCATTTCTTTTCATGCAGCAAATCTCCACACGACTGTTATTTGAAGTAAATCCATTTAATTACAAGTTGCTGAAAATTTCTGCAGCATTCAAGTTAAGTGAAATAATCAGTTGGTTATCTGGTATGGCCCCAAGCAATTACCCACTTGAATGGCTGACATTGCTGACTGGATTTGCCATGTTTATTTGAGGATATTGTGTTTAGTAAGGAATAGAATAGAATTGCAATTTACTGTCATGTGTAGTTTTTCTAAAAAAAAGGAAAATTTTATAAGTCGCCATACCACAGCGCCTGTATTAAAGACAGAAATCATAAATAAAGAGAAAAAAGAAGTAAAAATTAAGAAGGGTCTAGGCCCGAAACGTCAGCCTTCCTGTTCCTCTGATGCTGCTTGGCCTGCTGTGTTCATCCAGCTCTACACCTTGTTATCTCAGATTCTCCAGCATCTGCAGATACTACTATCTCACCTCAGATCAATTTCAGTTTGGGGAGTGTCGATTAAGACAACGAATGCTGGAATACCCAGAAGCCACTGCCACAGAAGACCACCACACTGACGAGAAAGTCACACTGGAACAAGACTACCAAACCTGGATGCGGCCACACCAAACCGAGACCGTCCCTCCAGCGTGAAGTGTTACTTTTCTTCTCTTCTGACCTCGTTGTGATTGTTCCCCTCTAGTCACTGAAATACTGCCTGCAGAAAATTAATGGAAGAATGAAAAAAAAATTAATGGCCTGGCCTCATCGCTACTCAGTGCTGAAAGTAAAAAGATTTTGAAAAATTTAATATACACATGTGTTTATTATATTTTAGCCTTTACAGCTTTTATTTTAAACAGACACACCTCTGAGATGTAAGCCAATCATTCTGTTACTTTCTTAAGCTTGCATTAATCTTTCCTACAATTTGTATGATGTTGTAGAAATGAACATTTTCATTTACTTTCCAGCATTGCCTACATGTCAAAAGTAATTAATCAGAAAGAAAATCTGGGAACTAAAGTTTAGATAGAGTAAATGAAAATAATGTGTTTCAAATGGCTGAAGAGTGGTTAAACAGCAGGCAATGTCTGAAAGTGTTCGGCAAAAAGAACCCAAGATGACATGAAGAGAAGCTGGGATTTGGAATGCACTGAGTGATATAGTGGTAGAAATGGAATCAATAGGAGACTGGAAGAGGGAGTGAATAGACACTTGAAGGACAAACATTGTAGGGATACAGTGAAAGGGCATCCAGTTAGGACAATCTAGATTGCTCCTCTCAACAGCCAGCACAAATTAGGTGGGCAATTGGAGACATCTGATGAACCCCAAGAAATCAGATTAGTTACTTACCAACAAATTGTGTTTCAAGGAGCATCCTGCAGTTTCATCAATTATTAATTATAACTTTTACATGTGTAACGTTTAAAACAAAAACCATGTATGCTCATGAATCTCCACATTTCAGAGGCCCCTTCAAAATGTTTTCTGTAAAAATGTTGTCACTGATGCTTCGTTGTCGCTGGATTGGATTGTGAAGGGAAGGATTTGTAAACAGCAAGTCCTGGCATGCATTGTGAACAACCATTTGTGTTAGTTAAGCCAGAGTTTTAGGCACAGATGTGCTTTGATATGTATCTATTACTTGCAACTTCTTGAGTCATAGATCCCTACAGCATGGAAATAGACTCTTCAATCCAACTCGTCCGTGCCGACCAAGTTTCCCAAACTAAACTAGTTCCAGTTGCCTGCATTTGACCCATATCCCTCTAAACCTTTCCTACTCATGTATCTGTCCAAATGTCTTTTAAATGTTGCAACTGTACCTGCACCTACCATTTCCTCTGGCAGTTCGTTCCACATACGAACCACCCTCCGTGTGAAAAAGTTGCCCCTTGGGTCGCTTTCTCCTCTCGCCTTAGAAATATGCCCTCTAGTTTTGAACTCTCCAACCCTAGGGAAAAAAACTTTGCTATTCACCTTATCTATGCCTCTTATGATTTTATAAATATCTACAAGGTCACCCCTCAACATCCTATGCTCCGGTGAAAAAAGTCCACACTGGTTACATGAAGACATTGTTGTACCATCCCATATTTCAGTTTTACTTCCACGTGCACACAAAAGCCAATTAAAATTTAACATCAGGCTTTAAGAAAGATAAATGGGCATATTGAAAATGCAATACGTTTTTCAACCATTCAAGAAACTAACCACTTACTTAAGCACCCTGGCTTCTTATTTTGAAATGATGTTGTTTAGCTTTAATGGAAGGAAAATCAAGTTATGTATCAACACATTAGAGGGGTTTTAGGGGCTGTATTAGAGGTGCATGATAGCACTCTGCAACAAGTGAAGGTAAAAAAGTCAAACGTCGTTTTTGGTGCAACAAATATATAGTCATCATCTAGAAATAATGGCTTTTCGATGTCCTTAGACTTTGTGAACACAAGCCTCCATAACACGTTTCAAATGCAAAAGTGCCAATCTATTCAACATTTAATTTTCTTAAAATGTTCAATTTTTCACACCTTTATTATGTTATAAACCTTACTTCCATATTCAATTCCTCATTTTAGGTATCAAAGACCAAAGTATGAAAGACCTCAGGAGTTAACACTGTGTTGATATCATTTTCTGACCATGTAATTTTACCCCTGCGTTACCTACAGCAAGATCTGTTGCTCGAGAATTAGTCTCATCAGTCACCATGATGTTGTGGCTCAGCAAAACCACTGAAGTGCCTTACAAAAAGAAGCACTGTGCATCATGCAACCTGATGTGCCTGCTATCAGACTCTATAACAAATTATTTTCCAGAGCTCATTTACAATCTGAATGTCCTAAAGTAGATAAAGAGAAATGTTTAAGGACTCCTCTTCACTTGATTCTGTAAATTAAGTGCAAACTGTAAATCTTACCGATCTTAAAAGGACAATGCATCAACTTAAACATTGATCTTTTCAAAAAAAAGCTCTACATTGATGCATTAAAAAAAACTTGCAAAGGAGAAGTAATCTATAAGGAAGTAGAGTGCTTCAACCTCCCCCACAAAGTAGTTGAGCGTTCAATTATTAGCTTTGGCCAGTGAAAGCAGCAAATGGCCCCATGCAGAGCAATCTGCCATTGCGCCTCTACTCCACCCCCCAGGATTGCTGTCTTCTGTCACCTTGACCTTTACCGGCTCAGGCATTCAGCTGCAAGAAAACATGTACAAGAATCCTTGAACTGAAGCTTGGAAGAAAATAAACCAAAGGCACAGTGAAGCAGTCATCTGATTGTTAGCTAACATGGACCGTCAAACAGGCAAACATAAATGCAGCTGTTCTGATTTCATATTTGAGTTTATCCACTTCAGTATATTTGACATAACCTGTAATCTGATTCCAACCCCCACTTTATTGGAGTGAAACACAGATATTGCCAACATGCGCAAGCCAAATACTTCAGTTTAAAACTGTCTGTCTGCTTTACCCCACACCCCTCTTTGTTCCCCCACCCCCCCCACCCAGCAGTCAAGTTGTAGTCACTCAATGCAGTTCTACATTTATCTAAAGTGTTTCCAGTAATCTGTTTCCGTGGTGACGACCTGGATTCACTCCAGAGGCAGATTATCACCAGGGGGTGATAGGATTTCTAAGCAAGCCTCCAAGAAACCTTTGGACACATTTGTTTTCAGACTATTTCAGATTGTTTATGTCATCCCCTTTACATGTTCAGCTGTCACAGTAAGCGCACAAACAATGGCCAGCTACAAGATCATTTTGTACATGCCACAAAAGCGTTATAAAACAGTTTTACTGTAAGGTTACCGCAAGGAAAGCACAATCACAATTTAGGGGACTAAACTAAATCATCTTAACAAAAAACAGAAACGATAGCAGATGTGTTTCTGAATCTATGCCCAGGAGATAATGGGAATTTTTTACTTAAGTTGAGTCTGTACTTGATTCAGACTTTTAAATAATGTTGGGAAATCAGCTAGTGTCCCTGTTTCATGAGTGTTTTAATAACAATCAGTGAATAGGTTGAGCATTGATTCAGTTTGGAAGGCTTAGGTTTCCCTTCTCAATTTCCATCCTTCTGTGTCTCAGTGTTGCTGTCCTTATCCAAAAGATAGTTTACTAACTTAGACTGATCACTAATAATGAAACGTCCCTGAGACCTGGAACTGCCAAAAATGTGCTCGTGATTTGTCAGTGTCGACCTACAGTTATCTTACACATGAGCATAGTGTCGGTATTCATCCTCAGCTCCACTCTCAGACCCTGGATGTGAAAATGTTATCATTGCTCTGGGTGTGCTAGGCATAATGTTGTTGCCTTATTTGCTCAATTGACATTGATTCCTCCTCACTGTTGCTCCATATATGGAGCTGGTTACATCATTAGATCTTGCCTCATTGTAGATCTTCGATATCTCTACAGAAACTACCATCTTTTAATTGAGTGGCTAAGTTTGCCCTACAATGCAAAGGAGACAATTCTTTCATGTATCGATTTCATCTTTCCTGTCTTTGCAGTCATCTTTGCTGTACGGCTGGTAAATAGTCTAGTCAAATGTTGCCTCAGAAAGTTGGTACTATCTCTGTCTACAGTCCCTACGGGCATCGACGTACCATCAACTTGAAGATCTAATGAAGTCTCTTGTCTTCTTTTGGTTATGTCCGTTGCTTAACTTGTTCAATGAAACCATGTGATTTCCTGCTTTGTATTTAATTTCCCATACATACCCCTGGATTTTAATCACTAATAATTGTAGTTTAGGAAGTACATTGATAAAAGTTTTTTTTCAAATGTAATTTCTAATGATTTGTGATCCGTTTCAATTATAAAATTTTCCCAAAGAAGGTCAGTAGAGACCTTGCCATTCCAAATACTGAGGCAGGTGTTTTGTACTTGGTTAGACTCATTAGGTTTGCATTAGTAAAAGACGTTTCAAACCAAGTGCTGTTGTATTTCTGTTTTGCATTAAACATGCTCTGATGAGACAACCAACAACTTGCCATTATCGTGATCTGATACTTATGTTAACTGGTGTAACATGAAAGTGGGACATGGGTCACGCAGTACTGAATGAACCTTTATTACAGCACTTGGTACCTACATATGTACATTGCATTCACAAGCACTTGTGTCCCTCAGCTCATGCTGAACAATTCAAATGTATTCTAGCATATCATGCTGCAGGAGGGCAGTAAGATGGAGACTGACAGTTTTATATCCTTAGCTCACATGCCCTGTACAGTGATTATGTCAAGAGCATGTTCCTTAAAGATACACTGCATATCTATGGGGACATAACTCAACATGCTCAACATATGGGACATAACTCAACACAAGATACCTACTTCTGAAACTATTTCCTTCCCCTGCTCATAGTAGTGACAAAACCAAATCTTCTCAGGTAGCAATTGCTGGAGTGATATGAATACATGTTGGTGGTCTTCTTGAAAGTCAAATGAACTGGCTTTACTTCAAGATCTCATACTAAAGGTATGTTTTTCAGAAAAGTTGGATATATAGCTTGCCAGGAAATTCAACAGACCTAAAGATCAATGCGATGCTTCTCACATATTCTCAACCTAGAACATTACTGGTAATCCTATCCATATGTTGCAGGAAAAGTTCTTGACTTACTAAAAGACTGAAAAGTAGCCTCTGAAAACAATACCTCCCAAATGCTGTTCTAAACTTGGTTAATTCCTGAGAGGCTTCTGATAAATACATTGTCTCATAACTACATTTCACATCTACTTTAGAAAAGCATTTGTTGTGGTAAACTTTTGGATTGAACTCCTCCAGGTTGGAATTTTAAAAGGATATCTCTGAAGTGTTTGACTTAGTTGTTTTGGATCCAAATAGCCAAATAGTACTATCTTTCTTTACCAACATGGTGTTAGGAAGTTATGTTTTGTAAGAGAATGACTATGTATTTCATGGTGGAAACCTTTAATCCCAATATTGCTCATAGAGTTTCATCAATCAGTGTTCTGTTGAACATGATGAATAATCCCATATCGTTCAATGGCATCCAGTTAGGTTTTCAGTTTAAAGCAAAATAAAGTGGATGCTGAAAATCTGAAATAAGAACAAAGTTCTAGAGAAACTAAGCAGGTGTGTGGAGAGAGAAACAAAGTTAACGATTCGAGTTTGACAGACTCTTCTTCAGAACATAAGAAGTGTCTGGTGGCTGATTACCTCAATATTTCCAAACAATTGGTGTCAGTAACAAATAATCCATCAATTGCTGATTTGAACTTATTTAATCATTCATCTTCCACAACCCTCTGGGGTAGAGAGTTCTAAAGATTTAGCACCCTCTGAGCGAAGAAGTTCCACCTCATCTTTATCCCAAATGGCCTGTCTTTTATTCTGAGACTATGTCTCTTGGTACCAGACCGCACAGTTAGGTGAAACATCCTTTTTGCATATACTCTGTCTGCCTTAAGTAAGTTTCTCTGACGTTGCCTCTCATTCTTCTCAACTCCAGAAGATACAGGCCCAGTTTCCTCAATTCTTCCACATAAGACCATCCCACTATCGCAGGAGTCAGTCTGGCAAACCTCACCGATATCTCTCTATTGCAGGTACATCCTTCTTCAGGCAAGGATATCTGAATTGCACACAATGTACCAGTCTCACCAGTTTTCTGTTCAATTGAAGTACAACTTCTTTGCTCCCATTCCCTCAAATCCTCTTATAGTAAACGCTGACAGCCAATGAAAAGGAAATTATTGCTGATTCTGGCAATCTGAAACAAGCACAGAAAGTGCTGAAGAATCTAACAGGTTTGGCAGTATCTGTGGAGAGGGAGAGAGAAACAGAGTTAATGTTTTGACTCCAGTACGACTCCTCTTTGGCCTAAGACTGAAGAACTGAGTGTTTGCCTTCACATCTCGCTTTCTGTACCTGCATGCTAACTTTCGGTCAATTATGAACAAGGACAGCTAGATCCCTTTGGACATCAACACTTTCCAATCTCTCACCATTTAAGAAATACTCTGAATCTTCATTCCTCCTACCAATATGGATAACCTTACACTTGTCCATGTTGCATACCATGGAGCACATTATTTGAATCCTCCTTGAGCCTCTCTGCCTTTTCCTCACCACTCATTCCCATTAAGTTTTGTATTATCTGCAAATTTGAAAATATTGCAATTGGTCCCCACCCCCAATCGATAGAGGTTGTGGCCCAAGCATTAATCCTACGTGGTACTTATGTAGATTGTGCCCAAATGACAATTACTTTCTAAATATCCAGTAATCATGTACTTTACAATTGATTCTAAAGTCTTCCCTCATAATGACATCAGTCTGTAGATTGCCTGCTTCTTTCTTAAGAGTGGGTTTATATCTCTACATTCTAATCTGTAGGCACACTTGCAGAACCTCTAGAATTTTGAAAGATAACCACCAATGCATCCATTATCCCTGTAGCCATCTCTTTCAGCCTTAAGTATTTATCCTGTATCAACATCTTGGAAATTTTTGGGACCTAGCATGAAGATCGTCAGGTCCCAGGGATTGATAATTTTCAATCATTAATTTGTCCATTACTAGTTTTCTTCCACATATTAATTTCTTTGAGTTCCACACACTCACTAGACCTAAGATCCTTTGTGAACAGACCCAAAGTACTTTACAATCTCTGACATTTCTCTGCTTCCTATTATAAATTATCCTGTTTCTAATTTGTCTTAGCTGAACTTTTGCTTTTTATATACATACAGAACCCTTACAATCCATTTTTATGTTCTTGTTTTTTAGATTCATAATCTGTTCGCTTTTTAAAATCAATTTCTTTGTCCTCTTTTCCTGAATTCCAAATTCTGTCAATCCTCAGACTTTTTGGTAACACTGTAAGCCTCTTTCTTTAATCATCTCCTTGGTCACCATTTTTAATTTATCGTGTTAGCCACGGCTTCCTCACTTTTCCTGTGAGGTATTTTCACACAAAATAATTCTTTAAATCGCAGCTGTTACTTCTCCACCATCAAACCTTTAACGTATGTTTTCAATCCACCACAGCTATGTTCGCCCTCCCACCTTCATTATCGCCTAAAGGTTCTTTTGCAAGATTACTCATCGACCCTTTCACATTACATAATACTAGCCTGTGCCCTAGTTGGTTTTGAACGTTTTCTCCAGAAAACCATCTTGCACACAATCCAGGAATTCTTTTTCTACAGCATTTGTACTTGTTGTATTTTACCCAGTCTATATAGATTGAAGTCACCCATGATGATCACATTCCCTTGCTATATAAACCTCTAAATCTTGATTTATACAATATCCTATTGTAAGGTGGTCGATAAACAGCTTTTATCAATGTTTGCTAATCCTTGCTGCAGATCCTTGGTGGAGAATATTGTGCCAGCTTGGCCTTGTCACCCATCTTTGTCCACTTGCCAGTGATGAGTAGAGCAGATGCCAGATGCCAACACTCCTCCAAGTGCACTGCAGGCTCTTGAAGGTGGTGTAACTACAAGGCATGTTGCTGTGATGGTGGATGTCTAGTGAGTGGTGAGTCCTTCAGGGATTGGTGTGTGTTATACAGGGACAGAGACACAATGCAATACTCACCATTGGGTCAACAGCAACAGCAATTAAAGAGGCAACTGTGGCAAGATACAGTGAGAAAACCCGCCTGGCAAGTTTCACTCCAGCAAGCTCAATGTGACATGCTACCAAAACAGTCGTAAAATTCCTCCCTTTGGGAATGGGAAGCATGGCAGGGATGGTGCATTAACTGTGCAGGAGGTGAACTGTCAAACATAGTTGCCTCAGAGTGAGAAATTAAGTTGGCACTGTGACCCCCTGGGTTAAAACGCATATTGGTGCGTTCCTATTTTTTATTAAGACACAGGAAAGGGTGTGAATATGATTTCAGTCACTCCCCCCCTCCCTAATACGCTGACCCCACCTCCTTTTCCTCTTAGTGTTGCTGACACTATGCTGACACACTGGAGGTGAGGTTGAGTTTCATTGTTGATGCCTGCACTGTGGGAGGAGACTCCCAATGTATGAGAATCAATCCACATTATGAAGTGGCTCACTGCACATTTTGATAGTCAGAATGAAGTATGTCGACAGTATTATGTAGTGGTTACAGGGTAGTAAATGACTTTTGTCTTCCAGATGTTTAACCTAAGCCCCATTTTCTCATACACCTCCACGAATGCATCAACAACAGTTTGGAGCTCAGCCTCTGACTGTGCACACTTGCAAATGTTGGCTGTGTACTACATCTCAATGACAAGTGATGGTCTTGGCTTTGGAATGGAAGCACCTCAGGTTGAACAATTTCTTACACATCCTGTAGAGAAGCTCCACTCCAGCAGGACACTTTGTGGAGTTGGGGTTGAGTGTTGTAAGGCAGATTGTAAGAGTTTTGGTGTGATAACGCAGCCTTACCATCCCTGTTTGAACTCATATTTGGTCTGTGGTGGATACATTGGTGAGAATTTTGGTTCGCGTGTTATCATTTGACAGGTGGAGTATGGTGGCAAATATTTTAGACAACTGAATTTGAAGAAGGCACTGTACCCTCTGACTGTGTGAAAGGCCTCTGTAGGTCAAAAAAGTCCGAGTACAAAAATGGCTGCTGTCCCTTGCACTTTTGTTGGACTTTGCCTTGCTGTGAAAATAATCGAAGGAATGTGCATTGCCACTTCAGGAACACATTCTCAGCCACCAGGAGGGGAAGCAATGACCTTTCCTATGGTGGACAGCAGGGATTTCCCTCTGTAGTTACTACAGTTGGTCATGTCTCCTTTCTTGGAAATAGTCACAATCACTGTGCCTTGGAGACATCTTTAGCACAGTCTTATCTACAATCTACCCTTTATTGCAAGGAACAGGCCTTTGCTGCTGGCATGATAAAACAGGCAAAGCATAACAATGCAAGATGTTTAAGCACTTTGTCAACGCAGTGAAATTAAAATAAAATATCATATGTGTCCTGTCTAAGAACGCTCATGCTTGCTATTTGCTTCGGTGAATATTTCTTTGCCACATTGAATGCTATTTCTACCAGTAGATAGAGAGAAATTGTTCCCAGTGGTGGAGTAGTTAAACAACAGAGAATATACATGAAAAGTGATTGCCAAAGAACCAAGGGCAACACGAAGAGTGAACGCTTATGATTTGGAATGCCATTACTGAAAGGTTTGGGGAAAAGGAATCAATCATGGGTTTCAAAGAGAATAGGATAAGCATTGGGAGGAAAATAATTTGCAGGGCTTTGTGGAAAGAGTGGGGGATTGAACCTGACTAAATTGCTTTTTCAGAGACCCAACATATTCTTGATGGATGAAATGCCCCCTGTTCTGACCTGCAAACACTCAATGATTATATCATTCTACATCTTGCTACAATCTGGTGCATATTGTCTCTAATCTCCACGTACATCTTGAGCTTTTAAAGAAGACAGATAAACAAGCATTTAAAGAAATAGCAAAGGAAAATGAAAAAAAAATCCCTTATTGATGGTTTCCACAGAAAAATTAACAAAACCACAAAAGCACTGTGTATTAATTCAACTTACTCAGTTGGTGACAAATGAGTGGTTCCAAGAATGCATTATTGCTCACATGACGTTGTTATGAAATAGCCTGCCCTCTGACCCTCTGAACTGTGTCAAGAGTGATGTGCTATGTATTCTGAATGAATGCCAAGGCTCTATTTAATAAAGACAGGACCATCAGCAAACTTAGTACAGTAATCGAATGTGGTATTGGCACAAATCTGACATTAATTGGAAAGCATTCTTTCTGGGCCAGGTTTCATCGTGCTGTAATGACATTTCTCGTGTAAAATCAATTTAGATGTAACTTTAAAATATGGACGATTTCACTAGACACACTGCCAATGTATGTGGTGAAATTCTCAAAGTATAGAAATTACTCACAACAGTGTAGAGCTGACTGGCAATGGACACGTGTTTCCAATTTATAGGTTTACAAGGCAATCCTTTTTCACTAATCCATGTTGGGCTGTTTATACAGCATGGAATTCAGTGTTTAGGGCACAGGGTAAATAGCTAAGCCTTGTCAGCAACATTTGCAAAGCCTCTCCTAAACAGAGTCAGCTCCGCAATCGTGAACTATATGGGGTTTATTCCAGAACAAGTAAAATACAGCCTTTTGAACATTCACCATTCTTCATGAACAGCTCCCTGTGGATCTTACTTTATATATTGAAACGGTTTGTTGTGAGAGTTTAAAGTCCCTGGTCAGAGTCATCATGTCAGTGTGTGTTAGAGCAGTTTGGGTGGTAACTGTGTGGCAATTCATGGCAAATAACAACTTGCATTTATACCGCACACTTAACAAGGAAAATATCGTGCTTCATGGGAGGATTCTGAAACAAGAGTTGATGTAAAGCCACAAAAAGAGATATTAGAACCTTCGTCAATGAGAAGGCTATTTTTAAAAGGAGAAAGATAAAGGAACAGAAATATATTGGAGAGGGAATTCCACAGCATATGGCCTAGATAGCTCAAAGAAACAATGAATTGCACTGTAAACAAATGTGCCTGCTCTATAATTATTGGAAGGCAAATAATTGTGAAATATTGCATTTGGCATTGGGAAATGAGGAGGGTTTAATTTGTCCATTTTCCCCTACCCCATCCCGTTGTAGGCTCATTACCATTAGACAATATTCTGAAGTTGGAAGAATAAAAGGGTTTCAGACAGGCAAACTGTCAGACAGTTACTATCCAATCTGCTCTTTATTCATCCCTTGGCATGGCTTGATTGCACAGTTGAATGGTGTGTTCACATTATCTGCTAAAATTAGACACCTTGCTTTGGTCTTGTTCTACATCTTGTTCTTCATCTGGGAAATGTTCAAACTCATCCAAGCAATTTTGAGTGATGTGCAGGCTCAGCATTCAAACGGTGAAAAATCGATAGTCGAAGTAAAAATAGGGCAATGATCCTAGAGAGGCCTAAGCCTTCAGGCTTCAAGCATCCTGTTCATTGATAACCACATTCCTGCTACTTGAGTCACTGACTCACCCTAATTTAACCAAATGACATTTAAGTTCCTGTGCATTTTATTTTAAAATTAAGAATGCAATAATGGTGTGCCCTACTTAGGACGGCCTTCATTTGCCAAGACAAGGATTTTAAGGGATATACAAACAATGACAATATTTGAGAGCAACAACAATTAATCATTGTTCACGAGAATATAGAATTTAAATGAACTAAATTCAGTTCTACCAGCTAAGGGCGAATTGTCTGGAACTTGTATAACAAACATTGTGGTTAATGTTAGTTATATTGTGTCTTGGGGATAATGAAATCAACCTAAGATGCAAAGATTGGATGTTATTGCTCAGTGCCGACGAACGTGTAATTGCATCACAGCAGGATGTGTTTGGGACTACGCTGGTGGATTTTTAAACAAATGAACGGAAAATAAACTGCAGGTTCCACTTTGTAAAGTGAGCAGGCAGGCACACTATAGTAGCCTTTGTTCCATTGTCCATTGACATTAATTGGCAGGCCATAGCAAAACGAATGCGGTTACAATTCTAGCCCAAGGGAACACTAAAATGTTTCATATTGACCTGGTGCAATGTCAAAAAGGCAGTCATTTAGAAAAAATAAATACAAAAAAAATTGATGCTGGGAGCAGCGCCTGGAGTTAAGTCTCTTCACGAGTTGGTATTTGAGCAGAGTAACTCTAAGGAAATTGCTGATCTTGTTTATGCTGGATTCCTGAGACAGCTGCATTTGGAAGGATGCTTTATATATTGGCTGAGAGATACTTTTGCCTTGGATTGGTAATCATGGACCGCCATCGCTCTATCTAATTCATGATACTACATACTACTACTAATTTGCGAATGTTGCTGGAAGTGTTTTAATAATGATCTTGGGAAAGCAGTTATTTACTTCGAGGTATTAGTGAGATGAGGGTGTAGGGGTATGTAGGAACAATGAGAAAGTACATCATGACAGCAGGAGCATGCAAAGTGCAAAGCGCAGAGAGAGCACAGACACTGCAGGAGCCTGGACAGAGGGGGATCTTCGATAAAGGAGAGCAGAGAGAGCAGGAACATGGGGAAAGCAGGAATATAGTGAGAAAAGGACCATGGAAAGAGCAAGAGCAGGAGGAGAGTGAGGACAGAGACACAAGTAGATAGCTTGACAAGAACAGGAGGCTGAAGAAACCAGAAAGAGAACCGAAGTGAGGGACGGCAGATACGAGGAAAGAACAGAAACATGAGAAAACAGAGCCCCAGAGACAGCAGGAGCAATGGAGGGGGGTGTCACAGAGGAGAAGGAGAGAAGTGGATCAGAGGGTGAATCAAGAGTGAGCGGAACATGGAGAAAGTATGAACCCAAAGAGAACAGGGAAGAAGGTTATCTAAATTACAAAGCGATCTTGATCAATTGAGTCAATGGGCTGAAGAGTGGCAATGGAGTTTGATTTGGATAAATTACATTTTGATAAAACAAACAAAGATAAGACTTATATAATTAAAAGTAGGGCTGTGGGCAGTGTTGTAGAATGAAGAAACCTAGGGGTTCAGATACATATTCTCTGAAGTTTGCATCACACATAGATAGAGTGGTTGAGAAGGCATTTAGCACACTCTCCCTCATTGCTAGACCTTTGAGTATAGGAATTGGAACGTTATTTTGAGGTTATACAGGACATTGGTGAAACCTCTTCTGGAAGACTGTGTCTAGTTCTGGTCACCCTATTATAGGAGGGATATTATTAAGCTGGAGAGAGTTCAGAAGAGATATACCAGGATGTTGCCAGGATTGGAGGGTTTGAGCTATAAGGATAGGCTGGGTAGTCTGGGAGTTTTTCACTGGAGCGTAGAAGGTTGAGGGGTGACCATTTTGATGTTTATAAAATCATAAAGGGTATAGATAAGGTGAATGGCAGGTGTCTTTTCCCTATGGTGGGGGATTTCAAAACTAGGGAGCATATTTTTAAGGTGAGAGGAGGAAGATTAAAAAAGACATAAGGGGCAATTTTTTTTACACAGAGGGTAGTTCGTATGTGGAATTAACTTTCAGAGGAAGTGGTGGATATGGGTACAGTTACAATGTTTAAAAGACATTTAGACAAATACATGAATAAGAAATGTTTGGACTTATATGGGCCAAGCGCAGGCAAGTGTGACTAGTTTAGTTTGGGATTACGGTCGGCATGGACTGGTTGGGCCGAAGGGTCTGTTTCCTTGCTGTAAACCTCTATGACTGTATAACAGGAACGTGGGGAGTGCAGGAATGCAGAGAGAGAGAGAGCGAGACAGAGAAGGAACACATTAAGAACAGGAGCCCAGGGACAGCAGAGCAAATGTCTGGTCTCCACTCATTTGCTTACAGTTGTCAAGTGGCCATGATATGCTGAAGGGTGATTAGGCCTGCATCATGGATGTGCTGGAAAGTCTTATGGACTCCCAGAAATCCACAGAGCCAGTTTGAGACCACTCTAACAGAGGCTGTAAATGCCAAATATTTGAGCTTTCCCTTTCTCATAAGGTCTTCATCATACAACAAGTTAAACAGAGTGAAATAGACATTAAAATTTAATTTCCTTACTCTGTTTTGTCAGGACAATAAAACCACATGGAAAGAAGAAATGAAAGAATAGAAATTGCAGTTGAAGTCATTCTTCAATCATTATTATAGGGTGCATCTTCTTTGGAAAGTGCTTAGTTCTCGCTCAGAAAGAGGTTTAAAAAAATCCCTATCACATCACACACTGATTAGTGATATGCACCAACAGATAGGCTTCAGTTATGCCTTTTGAGTCTTGATCAGAAGATCTTGATTCAAGCCCCACGCTAAAGATTTAAAAGTACATAACCCTAACTATATAGGGACTTAGTTTGTATCATATCATCGACCTACAGTGGCCCTTGGTTAAACAACACCTCAATTTTAAATTGCACATCATTTACATATGCTTCCATGTCCTTGCCTCCTCCTATCTCTGCAGCCTTTAGCCCTACAACTCAGTGAGATATCTGCGCTCTCCAGTCCTGGCCTCTTGAGTGATCCTGAATTTACTTCATTGTTGATGACTATACCTTCAGTTATCAAGACTCTGGAATTAAAAACAAAGTTGCTGGAAAAGCACAGCAGGTCTGGCAGCATCTGTGAAGGAAAAAAAACAGAGTTAACGTTTTGGGTCCGGTGATCCTTCCTCAGATTCCTCAGGTTCTGAGGAAGGGTCACAGGACTTGAAACGTTAACTCTGGTTTTTTCTTCACAGATGCTGCCCGACCTGCTGAGATTTTCTAGCAACTTTGTTTTTGTTCCAGATTCACAGCATCCACAGTTCTTTCGGTTTTTATTTAAGACTCTGGAATTGTCTTCCTAGACTTGTCCACCCTTCATTCCTCCTTTTAGGCATTCCTTAAGACCTTCCTCTGTGACCAGTCCTTGGGTCATCTTCCCTCATCTTCTCCTGAGACTCGATGCTAAATTTCCCTTTGATGTGCACTTCCATGAAGTGCCTTTGGATGCTTTACAGAAACATAGGTGCTCTAAAAATGCAGGTTCTTGTTTGGTGTCCGTCACCCAGATTGGCACTTTGATGCATCGCTGAGGGAATACTTTCAGATGAGACATTAGATGAAGGTCTAAAGTTTGATCCTTCAGGTGGAAATATATACTGGAGACTTAGCCTTTGGCAAATTTACAGAAACAGAATATAACTTATCATCTCATTTTTGATTGTGGGGTCTTGCTATGTGCAAATTTTCTGCTATGTTTTTCACATTATAGCAAACGACTATACACTTGAAGCACTGCATCGGCTGTAAAATCCAATGGGATATCCTGAGGTGATGGGAAGTAATATTTAAATTTAAGTTATTTCCTTTTCCTCTGATCATTTTATGTTATATTTGGCAAACCTTTTTCATTGATTTACTATTTTTCTGATTAACATCCGATGCTGCAGGCATAATGTAAATAAGCAGTGAGGGGAGACTTTTCCTATGAGTCAGAATGTGGGTTTGGGTACACGATTAGCAATGAAATCCAGGAAAATAGTTGGAAGTGGTTTGGAAGCTAGGTCCATCGAGTCAGCTTAAGCAGTTAACTCTAGTTCTTTAACCTTACTAAAGGAGAAACAAGAAATCAAAGCTTTCTGTCTTGCATTCATCTGGGCTATTAGGAAGAAGTGGACTTGGGAAAGGGGACACCGGTTTGAACAGTTAGCAGTCAAATTTCTTCCATGTCTTTTACTCACCCCCACAGCCCAGGCCTTGTCATCACATGGAACTAAAACAGAAATTGCTAGAAAAGCTCAGCAGATCTGGCAGCATCTGTGGAGAGAAATCAAAGTTCTGAAGAAGGGTCACCGGACCCGAATTTATGTTTCTGATTTACGGCATCCACAGTTCTTTTGGGTTTTACTTGTCATCGCATGGCCTGCTTTCAGCACAGCTAACCCATTTTCACCTACTTACAGTCCTCATTATCAGCTTCTCTCTTATCCTGGCATATCCATTATCCATCCCCTTGTTTGACTAATTGCCTTTGTCTCCCTTTGGGCTCCATCCTCACTTATCCTCTCACTCCTATACTCCACACTCCTGTCTCCCTCCCCACTCC
>NC_063349.1:10063947-10114800 GCF_021869965.1 Rhincodon typus
TATCCTCTCACTCCTATACTCCACACTCCTGTCTCCCTCCCCACTCCCCTGTCTTCCGCACATTTACCACCTTTCAAACTTTACCAGTTCTAACGAAGGGTCACTGGACTCGCAACGTTGACTCTGCTTTCTCTCCACAGATGCTGCCTGATGCAGTGAGTTTCTCCAGCAATTTCTGTTTTTCTTTCAAATTTCCAGCTTCTGCAGTTCTTGGTTTTAGTCTAGTGTTTAACTATCAATCTTAATTCTCAGACTAGACAGGTTGACCTAAGATTGACAGTTAACTGTTGTTGTTGCATCTCCATGCCAATGATAGCCCAGCCTACCCTTTCTGCTTCTTGTGTCCTAGTTCTGGTTAATGCAAGATTAAAAGCTTAAACTTATTGTCTCCTTTGTTTTGGTCCTGTACTACCAAACAATTATCTAGTTGTAGCTGTGTACATACAACTCTATCATAAAGGAGTTGTCAATTTCAGTGTTTCACTTACTCCACTATTGTGATATTATCCTGAACTTTGCAGTTTAGCGGAAGCAGAGGGTGCCCTGATGTACCACACCATTACATTAACACAAGAGGACCTAAGGAAATTCAAAGCACTTCCGAATTATCGTCAAGATTGGCAGCGGCTATGACAATGTCAACATCAAATCAGCTGCAGATTTAGGGATTGCTGTGTGTAACATTCCCTTATCATCGGTGGAAGAGACAGCAGACTCTACACTGTGTCATATTTTAAACCTTTACAGACAGTCGACATGGCTGCACCAGGCTTTGCAAGAGGGGGCCTGGGTGTCGAGTGTCAAGCAAAAAATAAAAGGGGTGGCATGGTGGCTCAGTGGTTAGCATTGCTGCCTCACAGCGCCAGGGACCCAGGTTCGATTCCACCCTCAGGCAACTATCTGTGTGGAGTTTGCACATTCTCCCTGTGTCTGCGTGGGTTTTCTCCGGGTGCTCTGGTTTCCTCCCACAGTCCAAAGATGTGCATGCTAGGTGGATTGGCCATGCTAAATTGCCCATAGTGTTCAGGGATGTGTAGATTAGGTGGGTTATAGGGGAATGGGTCTGGGTGGGATGCTCCAAGGGTCAGTGTGGACTTGTTGGGCCAAAGGGCTTGTTTCCACACTGTAGACCTTCTATGATTCTATGAGTTGAAACCATAGCTGGAAAATGTGCTCAGTGCTCAGCTGCTTTCTCACCTGCTTGTATGCAAGGATTTGTTCCGACTGAAATATCTTGCACGTTTTGGAGGTGACTTCACTCACCTTGGAAGTGTCATCCTTACTTTATTTGTTTGCAGGTTTGGTCTGCACTTTGGAGCTCTGATTTATTAGATCAACATGGATGCTACTTAAACTGTGATGCTTTGGATTGGGCCTAAGATGACAAAAAGCCTGCAGCTTTGCAGGGTTGTAGATCAGGAGAGAGGGGAGGTTCGCAGGAGGCCAGGGCCAGAGCCAGGGGCCTGCCCATTTTCGATATATGTCTGAAAATCAGCATCTTTGGAGGCTCGGAGTGTTGCGTCAGGTGATCAAAAAAAATGTCCATCTTGTTGGAACAAGATCCGCTGCTAAAGGCACAGGCTGATCACTGTTTATCATTGACTGTTATCATCACTGTGACCACTTTGGCTCTAGTTCTTTCCAGGGCAACTCTAGAGATATTTGTAGGATCTCACAATCAACTCGACACAAATACGCTAGACAAGTTTCTTTGTGAGCTCTGGGAATGATGTGAACTTTGCTGGCCGGGGTGCCGGTCAGAGTGAGGAGATATCAGGATTGTGTCTCCAGCTGGCTTCTCAAGAGTGCATCAACACCTCCATGCACATGGTAATAAAATAACCCCCAGATCACCCAGAAAATCATATTAACCGCAAGGGGTTTTCCTCTGGTCCATAACAAAATCAACTTCATTCAGTGTAGGTAAGATTCCTGTTGTTGTGTGCAAGTAAACTGTTGTATGTTTTATAAAGAAGGTTAATCTAACCTATTAAAATGATGCAAAGAGCCTTCAGGAATGTCTGCCAGAAGTCACCTGACCTGCGACTGTGGTGTTCAGAAACCTCTAAGTAGATTGCGTACTTAGACCTTTAAAATTCAAAGTGCATTTCTGCAAGGGATAGTTAGAAAGACATTGACTACAGTTTCCCTGGACATGTAAATGACATTATCTGACCTCATGAAATACCTAATATGGAAGTATGGTGTGATAGCTATCTTCAATTTTCGACTCTATGAGCCAGGCTGTGAGACACTATGTTAAAGCAGAACACCAGGAAAGACTGCATGAGACAGTATTAGAGAGAGGGCTAATTAGAGTGGGAGAAAGGGCAAGCCAGCTAACGATTACTGGACTGAATCTGACCAGAAAGGGTCACAACCTGCAGTGCTATAAACGCGAAGTAGAGGAACCTTCAATCCCTGCCAGAACCTGTTCTATGGAGTCCATCTGTACAAGCAATCTCCAACTTTCAGCTACAGAAGCGTCATAACTACTGAATTATGACTTCAGGTTTTTAACCCTTTCACCTTTGGCAAGAGAATCTAAGGTACAACAATAAGTAGATCAACAACAATAATTCACTGATCTTATTTACGTCTCTATAAATAACTTTTATCCCTATTTACCTTTAAGCTTCATATCTATTTTATAAAGTTACTACATCATGCTCCCTATTTAGTAACTGTCAGCAATATTTGTGTAATAAACTAACCTTTTACTTTGTTTGAAAATAAACCTTGCTGCTGGTTTCTTTTGAATCAGAACACATAAGTAAATGAAAATTGGGCCGGCTGAGTGACATAATTCACAATTCACTGACCATGTCAGGAACATGCGGATGGGGTCAGGACACTGTATAGCTGACACAGTGCTCTCCTCTTGCAACAATTTTCCCTTAGACGTTTCTGAACACCACAGTCGCAGGTCAGGTGACTTCTGGCAGACATTCCTGAAGGCTCTTTGTATCATTTTAATAGGTTAGATTAACCTTCTTTCTAAAACATACAACAGTTTACTTGCGCACAACAACAGGAATCTTACCTACACTGAATGAAGTTGACTTTGTTGTGGACCAGAGGAGAACCCCTTGCGGTTAATATGATTTTCTGGGTGATCTGGGGGTTATTTTATTACCATGTGCATGGAGGTGTTGATGCACTCTTGAGAAGCCAGCTGGAGACACAATCCTGATATCTCCTCACTCTGACTGGCACCCCGGCCAGCAACGTTTCCTAATCGTGTACCTGTCCAAATGTCTTTTAAATGTTGTAACTGTACCTGCATCTACCACTTCCCCTGGCAGTTCATTCCACATATGAGCCACCTGCTGTGTGAAAAGATTGCTCCTCAGGTCCCTATTAAATCTTTCTCCTCTCAACTTAAAAATATGCCCATTAGTTTTGAACTCCTTACCCTCGGAGAAAAGACCTTTGGTGATTACCTTCTCTATGTCCATCATGATTTTATACTGTAAATCATTTCTGAGCACTTTCTAATTTAATAATATCCTTTCTATAGCAGGCCAACAAGAACAGTACACAGTATTCCAAAAGTGGCCTCACCAATGTCCCGTACAACTGCAACATGATGTTCGAACTCCCATACCCAATGGTCTGAGCAATGAAGGCAAACGTGCTAAACTCCTTCTTCACAAAGTAGTGAAAATTACCAGTATATTGCAAATCTTGTTTGTTTAATCAATATTATCAAGTCACCCACACGTATAAGTTTTGAAGGTTTAATTCACACTAACTTATTCATGTTCATTGGTGACTCTCAATGCATAGCATCTGCACCCAGCTGAGATTGGAGTGTCCTGCACTCTCTAACATGGATTTTTCATTGCCCTGTCTCCA
This sequence comes from Rhincodon typus, assembly GCF_021869965.1. Lineage (NCBI taxonomy): Eukaryota > Metazoa > Chordata > Chondrichthyes > Orectolobiformes > Rhincodontidae > Rhincodon > Rhincodon typus. The sequence goes on from NC_063349.1 coordinate 10,067,806, forward strand.
CTATCTGCTGCAGGCCATTTGTGATGCTGGAATCAATGAATGAAATCCCAACTCTCTGCTTTACTGATCTCACAAGAGCTTGTGCAGGGACTGCATTGAATACTGTGATAGTACACTCTCACAGTTTGTGACTGCGCTGAAGAATAATTAATGTTGCCACCATCTGTGACCTAAGCCACCTCATATGGAGTGTGTGAAGAGACTATGGAAGATAAAACTGAGTACTGCTAATGTAAAATTTCTGTTGAGGCAAAGCAACATGAGTGACAGTTGTATGTCATAACAAATTGATACCCAATTCTGCATGATGTTACCTCCGACAACAAAATATACCAAGACTACACTGATTTCCTGCACTTGTTCCCTATTTGGTCACTGAAGGGGAGAGATCTGATAGCCTACCATTTCCTGATATTCTGTTTTCCCTTAATAAGGAAAAGAGAGAAACACGAGTGTTAAGTCATCTTTTCAATGATTAGAGAGCATCAGGTGAGGGTGACTTTGTGAGGAAGAGCATGCATTGCCTAAGAATGTCAATGAATAACATTGGTGGATGAACAGATGGGAATGTGAAGAAATATATAGACAGAGAGGGCTGGTCTACCTGCGAGATAAGTTGGAGTAGACATGAGGAGACAGAGTAATGGGGTTGGGATAACAGAATCATTAGGATGAGGGTGCATATGTCATGCTTAGGTCATTGAGCTGCATTGGAGTCGAGAGGGTGGTATCATCTTCCTGCTGCTGACCTCTTGTGCCATCCCATGCCTTTGTGATGACCCCAGTCAGTAGGAAGCTGTTTATCTCTCTAGGCCATTACCATTTTCAGTGATTGATTTGAGATACCACCTTTGACCGTCTGGATCTGATTCTTGTGTTTGTCTTCTCGCAACTGTACACAAGAATCAGATCCAGACGGTCAAAGGTGGTATCTCAAATCAATCACTGAAAATGGTAATGGCCTAGAGAGATAAACAGCTTCCTACTGACTGGGGTCATCACAAAGGCATGGGATGGCACAAGAGGTCAGCAGCAGGAAGATGATACCACCCTCTCGAATCCTAATGATTCTGTTATCCCAACCCCATTACTCTGTCTTCTCGTGTCTACTCCAACTTATCTTGCAGGTAGACCAGCCCTCTCTGTCTATATACTTCTTCACATTCCCATCTGTTCATCCACGAATGTTATTCATTGACATTCTTATGCAATGCATGCTCTTCCTCACAAAGTCACCCTCACCTGATGCTCTCTAATCATTGAAAAGATGACTTAACACTCGTGTTTCTCTCTTTTCCTTATTAAGGGAAAACAGAATATCAGGAAATGGTAGGCTATCAGATCTCTCCCCTTCAGTGACCAAATAGGGAACAAGTGCAGGAAATCAGTGTAGTCTTGGTATATTTTGTTGTCGGAGGTAACATCATGCAGAATTGGGTATCAATTTGTTTGGAAGGTCTGTTGAAGACCTGGAATTACAGTAGTCTGGTGGGACAATAAACAGTAACACTCTATGTGTTGGTGTCATTACCGCTAATGTTAATTTGTTGGGAACTCTAAAAATTACATGTTAATTCAGTAGTTGAGTTAAAAAGGCAAAGACATATACACTGCACCTTTATCCAGGACTCTTGTGTACTATCAGACCCAGTAACTGTGTGTCACTATTCCCCCACTCCCACAATTAAAATCTAACCCTGTCTTTTTCTGCGAATATTGGAATATTGCATTTTACAATTGTACATCCAATTTCACAAGTTGTATCTTCTCATTTCCCTGAGCATTTTGGGGAAGGCACAAAGAAGAGACAAAGGACCATCCCACAGAGCATATTGAAGAAGGGGCAGCTAAATCAATTTAGGCTTTGTGCCACTCCTGCAATGATAGCTGGAAGACTGGGTGAATTATTCATTTTGATGCATTGAATTTTTGTGCTCATCAAGATGAATGAGTCTAGCATTGAGGAAGAAACTATTTGCAATTTCATGTACCTAGTGTCAACATTCCATCCTTCCATTTCAGATATAGCGTTAGCGCACTTTCCATTCCCTATATCAACCATTGAGAGATCACTAAGAACTGGATTGAGATCCTCTAAATCCATTGGATGTTGCAGACTCTTTCAAACTTTGACTCATGCTCTGGATATCAGCATATTAAGATATAGGTCGAAGTCACATGATGAAGGAGCAGCATTTTGAAAGCTTGTGATTTCAAATAAACCTGTTGGACTATAACCTGGTGTCATAAGAACTTCTGACTTTGTCCACACTAGTCCAACACCGGCACCTCCACATTGTGGTTACTGAGAAAAATGCAAATGAAGGGAAGTATTCATTTCTACTTCATTGCACAAAATGTAGGAAAGATTGACACAACTTTGACAGCTTTGGAATAAATGGAATGGCTTACTTTTCATTTAAAATAACAACTATAAAGACTGAGGTATAAAAGCTGAAAGTTTAAAAAAAAAACAGCACAACGGTATATAAAACTCTTGATGTGACCTTCACAACCTCTTTAACTTTCATACTGAGTAGCAATGAAGTCAGATCATTTATTTCTTCCATTTTTAATATATATTCTTTGGCAATATTTCAGTGGGGGGATCCATTACATAGAGTTCAGAAGTCAATGAGGTAACACTGCTCCTCCTTGCTAACATAATATCTTGGAATCTATCTAATTTTGCGATTGATTTCAGTGTTAGTATTTTATTGAGCCCTCTGTGACGTGCATGATATTTATTTTCAGACTACCATGAAAATTGTTTGAACGTGAAATAAAAAGGGAAAAGATCAAGGGATTAGGTCTAATATTATGTTGGTAAAACATACTTCTGATAAGTGCATGATTATTTTGTTGTGTATTCTAATAGTGAATTAAAGTAGGGCTTTTTGGTAGCAGAAAGGAATCAATGATACTGAGAGAAATGATTTTACAATATTCTGAATTGTACAAATGTCGCTGTGAGCAGTTATTTGATTAATGAAATATGATTAATTCCTATGGCTGTTATTAATATTTATTGGATAATTTTCACTGTTGCCATCTCAGTATTGCTGAACGTTCATCTAATGTATGTGTCAAGGAAAAAATATGAAGGCTAGATTTGCACGCGAATCCTTCTTTCTGAAAAAAATCAAAACCAGTATTCTTCAACAACCACTTGCATTCATGTTGCATCTAAAATATGAACAGTTGTCCAAGAAGATATTTCACAGAAACTTGCAGGGATCCTCATAAGACCTAGGATATCTTAAGGACATGCTTCAATGTCCTACAAAACATTTGGACAGCTGTCCTATTCCTACCAGACCTATTGTGAGCAATTTCCTAATGAAATTTGCTCCGAAATTTTAATGACAGCAAAAACTAAACATTGAATTCTTTCTATAGTTTATTCTCTTTACTGAGCAAAAATTAGAATTCTGTCAACTAATTTTATAATTTACAATTTAATGTGGACATCAGGAGATGTGGGGACAGCACGAAAAGGAAGTGTGAATGTATACGATTAACCTTGATCAGGAGCGGCAGAGCAGGCTTGAGGAGACGAATTTGTCATTGTGTTCCTATAACATTAGCTTTTCACAGCAGAGAAATTTTTCAGCAATAGTTATAGTTTGGTGCCTTTTAAGAAATTTAGTCATGTTATTTGATGGGTGTAGCTTTTCAAAAGATTTTACAATGAGAATAATAATATGTAAAGTTGCAGTTAGCATCAATTCAGTGATTTCATGTTGATTTCTACCCACAAGGTGTTCCAACAGCATGTCCTGTGGAGGACAGACAATCAGTAACAATAGTTTCTGAAATTCTATGCAGAACAGCGCAGCGTGTCTGCAACAAATTTGCTGTTATTTCAATTACAAAATCTGAGCCATCAATAGAGCGAAGGAAATGTATTGTCTAATGCATCATGAGAAAATTAACTTCAGTATTTGATTTTCTTGTATTGTCCTTCTGTTATGTTAAGACAGAGGTAGCACTTTGGCTGGGAGTTTCTTTGAAAGCTGGTTCTACTCTGCTGCTTTAAGTCAGATTATTGCCACATTAGAGGCAATATTCTGTCAGTGAAGCATGGGCACAAAGGAAATTTTGGCTGTTTGCAATAGGTTTCAAGATTTGGGTAATCAGGTCCACATCTGAATTGATATAGCTTACACTTTCCTTACCATTACAATTTACCAGACATCAAAACCTGTAGCTGAGAAAGGATATGTTTATTGAGTTCCTTTCTAGATTTCTAGACATTGTGATGTGCCAATGAGGCATTTAAAGTGCAGCTGGTTTTGTAATGTTGGAAACACAGCCGTCAATTTTCACACAGCAAGATCCTGCCAGTACTAATGACATAATAGCCAATTAATTAGTCTTTTGTAATGTTGGTTGACTGATAATTGTTGGCCAGGACACGAAGAATAACTAACTGTCCATCTGTTTGTAGACTAAAAATTAGTGTTGTAGAACAGAGACCTAAGGTTTCAGGCACATAATTCTTTGACATGTGTATCACGTAAACAGGATGGTTAAGACAGCATTCAGCACACTTGCCTTCATTGCTCAGACCTTTGAGTATAGGAGTTGGAGCAAGTCAAGGTTGGACAGGACATTGGTGAGTACACCTCTTCTGGAGTACTGTGTCCAATTCTGGTTGCCCTAGGTTATAGAGTCATAGAGTCTTAGAGATGTACAGCTTGGAAACAGACCCTTCAGTCCAACTCCATCATGCCAACCAGATATCTTAAATTTATCTAGTCCCATTTGCCAGCATTTGGCCCATATTCCTCTAAACCCATCTTATTCATATACCATCCAGATGTTGTAATTTTAAATGTTGTAATTGTACTAGCCTGTACTACTTCCTCTGGCAGCTCATTCCATAAGTGCACAATCCTCTGCCTGAAATAGTTGCCCCTTACGTCCCTTTGAAATCTTTCCCCTCTCAACTTAAATCTATGCCGTCTAGTTCTGGACTCCCCCACCCTGGGGAAAAGATCTTGTCTACTTACCCTATACATGCCCCTCATGATTTTATAAACCTCTATAAGGTCACCTCTCAGCCTCTGACACTTCAGGGAAAATAGCCCTGGCCTATTCAGCCTCTACCTATAGCTCAAACTCTCCAACACTGGCAACATCCTTGTAAATCTTTTCTGAACCCTTTCAAGTTTCATAGCATCCTTCCTATAGCAGGGAGACTGGAATTGCACACAGTATTCCAAAAGTGGCCTAACCAATGTCCTGTACAGACGCAACATGATGTCGCGACTGCTATACTCAATGCACTGATCAGTAAAGGCAAGCATACCAAACACATTCCTCACAATCCTACTTATCTGTGACTCCACTTTCAAGGAACAATGAACCTGCACTCCAAAGTCTCTTTGTTCAGCAACACTCCCCAGGACCTTATCATGAAGTGTACAAGTCCTCCCTGATTTGCCTTTCCATAATGCAGCACCTGATACTTACCTGAATTAAATTCCATCTGCCACACCTTGGCCCATTGGCCCATCTGATCAAGATCCCGTTGTACTCTGAGGTGATCTTCTTCGCTGTCCACTGCACCTCCAATTTTGGTGTCATCTGCAAACTTATTAACATACGCCCTATGTTCACAACCAAATCATTTACATTAATGACGAAAAGCAGTCGACCCAGCACTGAACCTTGTGACACACTGCTGGTCACAGGCCTCCAGTCTGAAAAGCGACCCTCCACGACCACCCTCTGTTTTCTGCTTTTGAGCTAATTCTGTATCCAAATGGCTAGTTCTCCCTGTATTCCGTGTGATCTAATCTTGCTAACCAGTCTACCATGAAGGACTTTGTTGAACGCCTTACTGAAGTCCATATAGATCACGTCCACCGCTCTGCCCTCATCAATCCTCTTGGTTACTTCTTCAAAAAACTCAATCAAATCAGTGGGACAGGATTTCCCACACACAAAGCCATGTTGACTATCCCTAATCAGTCCTTGCCTTTCCAAATACATGTAAATCCTGTCCATCAGGATTCCCTCCAACAACTTGCCCACTACCAATGTCATAGGAAGGATATTATTGAGCTGGAGGGAGTTCAGAAAAAGTTTACCGAGATGTTGCCGAGAATCGTAGGTTTCAGTTACAAAGATAGGCTGGGACTTTTTTCACTGTAGCATAGGATGTTGACGGGTCATCTTACTGAGGTTTGTATAATCTTATTGAGGGCTATAGATAAGGTGAATAGCAGGTGAATAGAGTGGGGAATTTCAAGACCAGGGGCATTTTTTTAGGTGAGAGGAGAAAGATTTAAAAAAGACATGAGGGGCAAGTTTTTTTTATATGGAGGGTGGTTTGTGTGCAGAATGAAATTCCAGAAGAAGTGTGGATGCAGGTACAGTCACAAAGTATAAAAGACATTTGCAAAGTATATGAATAAGAAATATTTGGAGATTTATGGGTCAAGCACAGGCTAGTGGGATTATTTTAATTTGGGATTATGGTCGGCATGGACTGGTTGAACTGAAGGGCGTGTTTCCGTGCTGTATGACTCTATGACTCGCTGAGATTTTTATGATTACCAGCACATAGGATATCGGTGAAACATCTAATCTGAAAGCTAATTTTTGAATATCCCATCATTGCTGAACAAGAATAGATTTAGCTGATGTATGAAACCAGCTTGCATTTAGTCATTTCCTCGAATGCAGAAAAACGCCCAACACTGGGCAGACATAATGAAAATATTAGGCACAGAACAATAGAAGGTGAGGAAAAGAATTATGATAAAGCTTAAATAAAAAGGCAGGCTTTATTGTAAGGGGGAGGGGGCTGAAAGGAGTAGAGGATAATGGACAGCTGCGGGGACCTGTGGAACAAATTATTTTTGAATACTGCTCCTACTTTTATTCAATACTGACAAAGCAATATGTCTGAAACCATTAACTATATGATTTTTATGGAAGTGTTTTAAAAGAAAGCCTGCATGTTAAAGGCAACAAAAATGTAATATCACTACTTTTGTGAATCAAGGTGGTGAAACCATTATATACATTTATTCCAAACAGCACAGATGCAAAAGGATTTTGAAATCAAAAGTTAATAATTTTAGACGATAGTGGTTATCAGGTTTCATGATGTAATATAAACTGAAGTAGGTCATGACCTTGGCATTCAAAGCACTATAAATGTTAATGGTCAGTAACTAATACACTAGTGATATTCTCTCAAGTGTGGCCTTTGATAACTGATTTTAGGCAAGATTTTGTTCTTATTTAGACCAAAGAAGGATTAGAATAATTATAGAGAAGATAAGAATATGAATATAATGCTTACACTCCAACGATCTTTCTGTTTTACATTGTCCCTTTATTAAGTCATTATTTCTGAATTAATCCCTTTTCAATGCAATCCCAAAATAACATTGGCATTCAAATGAGTTTGCATCACTATCTTGGAGACTATATAAAACTAAATAAAATTTATTGGTACTAGATTTCACATTTCATTATCCTAGCTTCTTAACGTTCAATGTCTTTGGGATTGTTAAATAAGACATTCTACTGTCATTCCATTATCCTATTATATACCTACTATCAACAGCAGAATAGTAGCGAATTCCACTTTCAGTCAGATGCTGGTAAGTGACAAATGAATCTCAAATTTCCACCTGACCTATTGCTGACTCCACATCTCAGGCGTAGAAACTTGTATCGATGCCCTCTGTTGAGTTGGTGTCAGTCATTCCTTAACAGTGACAGGAAGCTGATGGACAGGTCTGTTCTGCACGTCAGGTGAGAGTGAGCAATATTCCCGTTGAACAAAAACAAAGTGGCTGGAAAAGCCCAGCAGGTCTGGCAGCATCTGTGAAGGAAAAAACAGAGTTAACGTTTCGGGTCCGGTGACTGTTCCTCAGAACTGGATTGCGTATAGTTCTGAGGAAGGGTCACCGGACCCGAAATGTTAACTCTGTTTTTTCCTTCATAGATGCTGCCAGACCTGCTGAGCTTTTCCAGCGCCTTTGTTTTTGTTCCTGATTTACAGCATCCACAGTTCTTTCGGTTGTTAATATTCCCATTGATGCTGTCAGCCTTGTGATATTGCTTTATGCACTGTATTCCTATCACTCACACCAAAAATATCCATCAATCATGACTTACACTTACTACAGTAATTCAACGCATTGTCAGTAGGGTTGAAGAGAAAAGGTTCATTGTAATTTAATAATCCTCTTTGCACCTATTATAAATAGCACAATAATCAGTGGAAAATGATTGACAAACGTCAATCTGGCAATAGCAAGAGGCTGACTCATTCTCACATACTTTGCAGGACTGCAAACTTCACACTCACAGCTTTCCAATATTGTCCATTGTCCAGCCCTGATAGACACAACCCACAAATAATAGCATGTTACTCACTGACAGTCCCTTCTCTCTTGCAGGACTGGTTGGAGTGTAACTGGACACAGCAGCAGCTAACCAGTGCAGGGTTCAAGCACAGCTGGGTATCCTTACACCCAACAGCAGATGATGTTCATCCTTATTCGAGGGCAATGACTGAGATGGGGGACGGTGATAACATTGAGGCGTTTGTATCCTTGGTGAGCTTGGAGGCAGGGGGCATTGAATTTGGTGGGGTCGTGATGTACTTGAACCCTGCCCATTTCCCACCCCCTTTCAATTAAGTTTTGAATGGGCTGTCCCACGGTAGAATTTCCCTCCAAACTGCCAATTGAGGCCTTTAAATGACCAACGAGTGATTACTTAAATGCCCCAACCCACCACCACTGGGGTAACCACAGCTTCAGATGGGCTCGTTGCCATGCGACCTGCACGACACGAGAAACTGTATGCAATCCATGATCAGAGACAGTCCGTACCTGGCTGAAGAACTCGACATCAGGAAGAGGGGGAGACCAGAAGATAGCCACTGCCTGTTATTGCTGGGGAGGTAATGGTGTCGTGACAACAATGCTGGAGTAGTAAACCAGAAACCCAGGCTAATGTTTTGGGGATGTCCGTTCGAAACCCACCATGGTACATGGTGAAATTTGAATTCAATACACAGTGTGGAAAAACAGAGCTAGTCTAATGGTGGTCATGTGCCCACCATTGATTGTTTTTAAAAACAAAAACCCATCAGGTTCACTAATGTCCATTAGGGAACGAAATCTGCTGGCCTTACCCAGCCTACATGTGACTCCAAGCCCACAGCAATGTGGTTGGCTCTTAACTGCATTTCAGACAATTAGGGACGGAGAGTAAAATGTTGGTCTAGCTGACATGGCCTATATTGCATAAACAAATTTTTAAAAAAAGCATTCAAATCCCCTGGCCATCTCTCCCTGAAAAGTCCACTGCTTGAACCCCTCCCACACATTAACTTCTAATGGCCTGGGTTGCTCTGTGATTCTGGACTCTCTTTATGCAGGACCTCCGCTCACTGGCTCTTTTCCTGGGGAAGGTGACTTCACCACTGCCCGATTGCTGAGTGTTTCAGTGGGCCTTGGGTCTTCTTGTGAAGTGGCAGTGTCCTCATTGACTCTCCAGCCAGCACATGAAACACTCCACGTGCCCCATCCCCCCCAACCCCCCCTCCACCCCCAACCCCGGACACTACAACAAAATTCCATCACTCATTTCTTAATTCTCCTTCTTGCTTCCTAATTCCCTGATCCCATCAATTGTTTCTTATTTTCTAACATCTCAGTGCTGTGAGTGGAAGGTCAGACAGCTGTAGATTCCAGCATTCAGAAAGACTTACAAAGTACCACCATGGTCTATCCTTGAGCACTCTGCTCAGAATGCTGGGAAGGCATGTAGGGTGAGGGTTAGCCGTTCCTGCGAGCATTAAATTCCCATCCTCCATCACTTCTAGGGCCCCTTGCTGCTGCCCAGTTGCCAGCCAGCACGGACATCTGTGCAATCTGAAGACAGCCCTTGGATGACATTATCCTGGAATTAGGGGGTTAATTGTTTTAAAAATAAAGGGTAGCCCATTTAAAACAGAGATGGGGCAAAAAACAAACTGTTTCTGCAGAGTAGACAACAGTTTCCCACCATGACCCAATGTAGCAGGCTCCAATAGGATTGTTCAAGAAATCAAAAATTCCAACGGGAAATTCCCCAGAACCTGGAACCTCCAAAAGTATCCATTTAAACTGGAGACTTTGGACAGCTTTACTGCAGTTAAATTAATAGTTACCCAGGAAGAATTAAAACCGAGTTTAACTCATGGATATCTTTTAAAGTGACCCCCAACTCACCATTCAATTCCCCCCACTGCATCTCCCCCAGACCCATCACAAGCACCCAGATCCTGACCCCTCACAATTCCCTGAGTCCCTCCCTCCCACTCACCCATCAATCACTGAAATCCTCTCACCCACAGCCAGGCTGAGCAACCCTGAGCACCCCCGCCCTTCCCCACCTTAGAATTTAGTATCACCACTACCAATGCCCTCATCACTGACTCAACAGTCATTTGATTTGACTAATTCATGGGATGAAGGGATTATATTAGAAACAGCAAGGTTGAAAACTTTGGGCCTTTACCCATTGGAGTTTAGAAGAATGCAAGGTGATCTGCTTGAAGCATTTCAGATCCTGAGGGGACTTGACACTGTTGAATTTTGAGAGGATGCTTCCTTTTTTTAGAGAGTTTAGTTCTAGGGGACACCGTTTATGAATAAGAGGTCTCCTTTGCAGATCATGATGTGGAAATGCCGGTGTTGGACTGGGGTGGACCAGGTCAGAAATCACGTGACACCAAATACTAGTCCGAAAGGTTTGCTTGCAAACACAAGCCTCACCCCCTCCTCAGGTGTTAGTGAGAGAGGCAGTAGCAGACACGGAATTTGTAAGTAAAAGATCAAAGGGTTACACCGCTGATGAGGATGTATTAAATAAACCTAAGATGCTGTTAAATCTTTAATCAGTTAGAAGGTTTTAACTGATTAATATGAATATGGAAATCCCCAAATTTCTTTCAAGTCACAGTCCTGAGAGAACTAATGGTTTTATCGGTGTAAAGAAGAGGTGACATTTTAGGTCAGACAATGCATGTTAGCTGTGAGGCCTTGTTTGGAATGTGTGTTTTGGGTTGGAGTCAGACTGGTTTTATTTCTAAAGCAGGAATTTATAAAATGCCACTTTGACTGACTGTTTATAAATTGTGTGCTTTTTGAACAAAAGAGAACGTATCTGCAGATACAAATTCACCCCATAGATTCACATGTGTCTGTGTGTCCGTCTGTATGTGTGTGTGTGTGTGTGTAACGGGGGAGAGAGAGAGTGTGTGTGTGTGTGTGAGAGAGGGGTGAGAGTGTGTGTGTGTGTATGTGTGTGTGACGGGGTGAGAGAGTGTGTGTGTGTATATGAGTGTGTGTGTGTGTGTGTATGTGAAAGAGGGGTGAGAGTGTGTGTGTGTGTGTGTGTATACATATACATATTAATCAATTAAAACCTTCTAACTGATTAAAGATTTAACAGCATCTTAGGTTTGTTTAATACATCCTCATCAGTGGTATAAACCTTTCATCTTTTACTTGTAAATTCTGTGTCTGATATTATGTCTCTCATTAACACCTGAAGAAGAAGAGAGGCTCCAAAAGTTTGTGATTTCAAATAAACCTGTTGGACTATAACCTGGTGTCGTGTGATTTCTGACCTTGTCCTTTGAAGATCCTCTCAGTGGATACTTATGCTGTGAATTGAGAATTCTTTTCCCCAGAAAACTTGAAGGTGGATCATTGAATTTATTCAAGCCTGAGTTAGATTTTTGATAGACAAGGAGTCAAGGGTTATGGGATAGGTGTAGACAGGAAAGCAGGGTGGAGACCAGAAGCAATTCAGCCATGACTTTATTGAATAGCAGAACAGGCCTGAGGGCCAAATGGCCTCCTGTTCCTAAGTCCTGTGTTCCGATATCCATTGAAGATTTGTTTTGTTCTCTGGAGAAAAACTTAATTGATCTTTCTAAATTTGAATTTGTCAAATCTAATAAATGAGAAAATGTGTGGGTTAGGTGTACACATTTTGGTAGCCCCCTTGTCCCAAAAGAAAATTTGCTAGATGTTTAGTAACTCAAAAGGCTTTCAATTTTCTTCCTATGCTGCTAATATTGCTTTAATATGGGAGGAGAGGGGTGCACTGAATGTTTAAGCCATAACCCATTGTCGGTGAGTCACACAGCATCTGTGGTAAATGACTGTATACCTGATTACTTACCATTCCTCATTACCATTCCTCAATCGTTATGCTGCACAACAGAAGGTCATGCTAGGAACTGGACTGTGAAGCGGATGTGATTTTGAGAGGAGCAACTGAGAGACAGCATTGACTTCATTTCATGGGAAGGATTATTGAGACTTCCAGGTTACAACGTCGGAAAATCTGACCCAACTGTCTGAGTTTGGAGACTGGGACAGAATTTGGGGATGCATTTCTTGGAAAGCAAGCTGTGGAGCCCTGAAGTGCTTACTGCCAGGTTGTGAATTGTGTTACTGTGTCCCAGTGGTGTTGGCAAAGAGCTAAGGAAAGGTGCAATCAAAATAGCAGGTCCTTTTACATGCTGCACGGACATAGCACCATTCTGTTACCAAGTTCTTAGAAAAGACTACCATGAGATGATCCAAAACAGTCTGAAGCCATTGTTCCCCTTCACCAGTAACATATCTATGTAGTGCTTGTATCTGTGTAGAACAGGGGCTACTTTGAAAGCTCTTTTCATACATTTTGAGAATGATAAGTGGTGTTTAATATAAAAGCAGGAAATATGGTGATGGGGCCCATTTAGACAGGAGACAAAATCTTGATATCCTGACATTGAGTTCAGGCTTGGAAATGGAGATGGCCGTTTGTTTGTGCTAGAATGGCCTACATGTTCACAGTGGAGGGAACCTATTTAATATTTATTTGGATGGTATGAAGACTTATTAACCAGGATTTTGTCAACATCTTACCAATCCCAATGACCCAACTGGAACTCTGTGTGACTTCTGCTTGCTCTCTTTTTGCCCTTTCCATCGTGATCACAATAAAATTCCAAGTGCCGGTGGTGAGCATGGAAAACATGTGCGACCTAACGGTACAGGAAGCCTTTCTTTAGTGAAACCCACTGTCAGCTAACAATGTTACATCCACTTATACAAACTGGAAGGTTTTGTGTCATTACTCCCAGCACGTTCTCCTCCCACCATATCAAGCATCGCTGGCAGAGGAGGATGAGCAACTGTGGGGCCCTGGGTCCATGCAGGAAATGAATCATTGACCTGTTCTGATCTGCAAGGACTCGTCTAAGTTACAAAACTTCAAGAGGCGTTTCTCATGTGGACATCAGTAATACACAGGCAACAGTGGGAAGTTATGCTTGAAGAATGAATGTGTGCTCAGTCTTACTACTGGCAATTGAGGCAAAGTGTGTGAAAGTTTGCCCCTTGTGAGTACTTGCATTGCAATATCTGAATGGCAGGATCTGGTGTGGGTGTATTCAGACAAGAGTGTTGGATTTGTCTTGCCACTAACTCTGCAGCAAAAACAGAGAGAGGAAACACATGGGATGAGTTGCTGACCTCAACCTCCTTACGTCCACTGACAAGCAGATGATAGTTGAATTGAATTCAATTGATACATTTATTGTCATGTGTATTCAGTATAAAATACAGAGAAAATTTTATTCCGTCACCATGCACTGGCACCATTCACATTAACTTGAAATAAAAAATAAAGGAAGGTAACTTAAAGAGTGTCCAACTTTTCTATTTCTGCCACTACAGTCCTGCACCAGGCTTTACTGGCCTATGCCATGCTGCTGCCAGAGTCTCGTTCTGGGCTTTATCAGCCCACGCCTTGCCGCCACCAGATCCTGCTCCAGGCTACATCAGGCCATGCCATGCCATTGCCAGAGTCACGCTTCAGGCATCGCCAGCCCACGCCTTGCTGCCGCTAGATTCCCCCTCTGGGTTTCACCACACAGTGATCTTTAGTGCAGAGGAAATGCAATTGGTCATGGATGGTGACGCTCGACTGTCGAGGAGTAAAAGGAAGGGATAAGTGTAACAAATGGGCACACAGGATGGATACAATGAGTTGCAAGTACTCAAACTGTGGTGATATTTAATCTGAATGCTTTTGTTCTTCACTACAGGTCATCACAATATAAGCCACTAGAATAAGATGAGTCCAAAGGGAATAAGGGAACAAAGAAGCAGGCTACAGCTGAAATGTTGGGTAAAACACAATTGCTGCAATTGTTCCTCTCCCAGCACTGGTCAAAATGAAAATTGATATGAAACTGAACCAGCAATTTTTCCTGGAGTCCTAGTAAAGCTGTAAAATTGTGACAAATCTAATTAACAAGCAATTACACTAGTGTTATGAAAGGTGTGTGATTTATATATATTAATATCATTTCATTTGTAGAATTTGGCTTATAGACTAGTGGCATATGGGTATTGGTGTTTTTGTTAAATGGTTTAATAATTAACTAGGTCAGTCTGTTTGGTACCATAATTTTAAAACTGTGTGTGTCAGATAACAGATCATTGAAGGCCTTCTGAAATATAAATGGAAGTTTGTTTACATTGAGTTGGTAGAAGAATGAATCAATTCTTTCAGCTTAGAAAAAGCAAGAGATTGGAAAGCATTTGTGCAGTTTGAAAGAGACCTGACTGAAGTCAGACATAAGTTCCATCTAGAAAAAGGAGTTCTTCAGAGCCATTAAGGAAAAAGGTTATCTTGGTATAAGGGTTTTTTGTTAGAAACTTCCAGACTGAGTGTTTGCTTGGAACTGTGCCAATATTAAAGGCCTGAGGAAGTCTAAGCTCCAGTGGTGTGAATGGTCCAAGGGAAAGGCTTCACAGCTCAGACTTCTGGAACAGAAAAAAATGCCTGAAGATAAGTCAAACTGACAGATTTGATAGGCAAAGAAAATTTCCCTGAGTTTTGATTAACCATAATGTGATGGTGTTGGGAGTAGATGGGGTTTTGTTATGCTGGGTGTTTTAAGCTGCGTAATGTTTTGATTGCTTAATTGTTTTTTTATTTCCAGTGAGGTGTTGTGGAACCTCTTGGGATGGGCGGGTGTTGGTGGGAGTGGGAGGGAGGGACCAGCAAAATAGACTCAACAGATGCTGCACTTCCAGTGAGAGAAGGCCCGCCCAGATGGTCTTTACACAGGGCCCCAAACCTTCAACCCCAGAGAACCTCTTGGCTGTCTGCCCAATAAGATTTGCTGTTCACCTTGTACAACAACTTTTCACATACACATAACGAGCTGGAAAGCACATGATTGTAGAGGAAAGCTTGTCCCAGCCCTGACATATTCAATGCCATACTTAGAATCCAAAATGGAAAACTCTGTCCTTTGTGTCCTGCTGCAATTAACCCTTACCTTCCAGCACAATATTTGCTCAGGTTCAAGACCTTAAAGCTGAAAAGATAATTTTCGTGTTTAAAATACTGACCAAGCTTGGACTATAATGCAAATCTTGATTGATGGAGGTAGTAAGAACTGCTGATGCTGGAGTCTGAGATAACACAGTGTGGAACTGGAGGACCCTCTGATGCTGCCTGGCCTGCTGTGTTCCTCCAGGTCCACACTGTGTTATGTTGATTGATGGAAGGTTGCTGCTACAAATTTGTATCCATCCCCAACTACCCAAAACAGTCTATGGGCCACATGACTTGAGAAGGCTGACGGTGCTGGAGAAATCAGCATTCCCAGCAGCCTCAGTGGAGGCAAAGCAGAGTTTTGAACAAAAATCATACCGGACTCAAACTGTTAACTCTGTTTCTCTCTCCACAGATGCTTCAGGTCCTGCTGAGTTTCTCCAGCATCTCTGCTTTTATTTCAGATTTCCAACATCCACAGTATTTAGCTTTTAAGTGATTTACGAAAGCTAGTGTAACTGTCCTTAAATGGGCTGCTCAATAGATTATTTGTTTTTACATGGAAGATTAAAATTGTTTATTAAGTTTACTAAGGTTGTGAGGTTTGTGCCAGAATGGAGGATAGAATTAGTAAGGCTTTTGCCAAATGTCTTAGAGACAGTAGGGATAATATGCAGAAGAAGTCACTAAAACATTTCCATGGGCCCAATAACACTGACATTTTGCCCATATTTCTGGTCAGCATTGCTACTTTTGGAACACTAGTGGTATAAGTGAGTGGTGCAATTTGCTTTGCTTTCATTCCTTGTGATCAGGCAAGGACTTTAAATGTAATATGAATTCCCCACCTGGGTAGCTTGACACCTCACGTCAGGTGTCAGTGTTAATAGCCATACACACTTTGAACAGGTCAATTTAGAATGAGGACTATGTGCTTGTTAGGAATATGCTAGGATAAAGATAAGATCAATTTAAAAGTGGCTATTTGTACCATCTTTTTACAGAGTTGTTCAAGTTTTGTTGCAAATGCTACAATAAAAGAAATCCCCAAGCTTTTGAAGCCCGGTCACCAGTTTAAGAACAAAACATCCCCTAAAAGAGGCCCCACTAATACGAGCTTTAAATGAACACGTTGCTCAGAAGGTCACATGCAAACACTTGAGTGAACCTTCAGACCACAGTTACTCAATTTAAGTGAGATTGTAAATAATGTTTCATTACAGGAATGGACCTATCATGTTCGCTTTTGGAAGTTCATGAAAAGAATCAGGTTTTTTTTTCTCTCCTGCCATATGCTTGGCATTTTCAGTGGTTGAATGTTGAACAGCAGAGGAAAGGAATTAATCGAAGGCCTGCATGCAAGTCACATACTGGATTTTGTACACTACACTGGAGATGCTTGGCAGGATGAAGTAAATGCATAGTTGTATACAGCTGTAAAAGGCAGGAGACATGAAAAAATTACTGCCATTCTGCATTGATTATAGTGTTTCCGGCAGTCTTTCTCAAGTTGAAATTACTAATCAAAAAGAGCAGGTGTTTCATATGATGAGCCAAGATGCAATCAAGATTTCTAACGATCCTCACGGGTCATAGTTGATAAATAAGAACCATTTTGAGAATCAGGCAATACCACTGATGAGAATATTACTGACAACTTTCAAATTGCTAAAATAAATATCTCCACAATATCCCTGTATTCACACGACAGGACAACACACTAAAATACTATGCCTTGGAATATTTGATGGATTGCAGACAGCAGCTAACAAAGTATGTGCTTTGACACACAAAGATAATTTATTGTTCCAATCTGAAGAAGATCTATTTGTGCTGAATGGGAAACAGGTGATAGAGTTCCTGAAGGCACTAACTAAAAAGGTGTTTCAGAGTTTCCTTATGCCACCTTCCTGTTGTTCTGTCAAGTTCATAGTTGGTGCTTGCAGAAACCATTAATCATTTGTTTCTATGACTGCTCTTCTGGTCAGCAAATGGATAGCTACAGAACACAAACCTCCTAATATTTCAAATACCATCCCTGAATAAATCCCTGAAAGGGCAATGTGACTGAAAGGACCATTTACTCATGAGAAACAAATATGACATTTTTTCAAAAGGAAAATCTTTTCATTTGCATTTATCCATTGTTTCCCCTGATCTTCAAATTTATCTATAGAAAAATACTTGAAGTTTAAAAAATATTTCTCTCCTCCATTCCTTTCTTATCCCTAACTTGTGCCTCCTCTGAGCTATCTCCTCCCTCAGAGATGAGGGTGAGATCTCTTGCCTGTATTATGGTGCCAAGTATTCAACTTCATGTGATTATTTGGATTGGTATTTATATAATGCCAGGAATTCAATGACACAGTTACATCGTTGTCTGTGTGAGGCGAAAGGAACATAATTTTTTTATAGTTTATAATTGCATAAAATTATTATGAATTTATAAATTATAAAACTCCTTTTTCTCTACTTAGCAATTTAAAATTCAGAAGTCAACTATTTGACTTGCAAAATGAGCACAATGTGGAAAATTGGTAGTCATAAAGTTGGATTTTCTTTTCTTCCTCATTTTCTTCTGTGAACTTAATTAGCAGTATGTTTAATGAATGTTAATTTGTAGCTTTGTGTAAAATGACTGAAACATGTTGTGATGTTGGGACATTGTTTGTGATAATCAAGTGTTCTTCAAATGGTATGATTCTTCATAATAGGGAAACTTGAAAATGTTTCTGAAGATACAAAGATGCCTGAAAGCAGATCGCTGACTTGAAGCATTTAATAAAGCACATTCAAAATCTTCAGAGTTTTCAGGCAAAGTAAAAATTGTTTCTTCATTTCGCCTCAAAATTCTTTTGCCAAATACCTGAAAAATATGTATCCTCTGGTTTTTACATTTCTGCCTCTTGAAATAGTTTATGCTTGTTTACTGTATCAGAGCCATTCATAACTTTGAACACCTCTATCAAATTGTAACCTCTTGGCTTTAAAGAAAGCGTCAATTCCATAAGACCATAAAACATAGGAAAACATTAAAACATTAGGCCACTTGGTCCATTGAATCTGCTCCACCATTCAATGAGATCATGGCTGATCTGATAATCTTCAACTCCAATTTGCTGCCTTTTCCCCATAACCCTTGATTCCATTACTGATCAAAAGTCTGTCTATTTCAATGTTGAATATACTTGTTGGCCCAGCCTTAACAACACACTGCTGTAAAGATTTCACGGATTCATCACCCTCTGAAAGAAAAAGATCTTACTCATACCTGTCTTAAATGGGTGACTCCTTACTCTGAGATTTTGCTCTCTGGTCCCAGGCTATCCTACAAGGGGAAATAACTTCTCTGCATCTACTCTGTCAAGTCGTCTAAGAATCTTGTATCTTTCAATAAAGTTGCCTCTCATTTTCTTAAATTCCAATGAGTAGAGGCCAACATACTCAATCTCTCCTCATAAGAAAATTCCTCACACTTGAGATCAACCTAGGGAACCTTCTCTGGACTGCCTCTAATTCAAATACGTATCTCCATAGATAAGGGACCGGAACTATTCACAGTATTTCAGCTGTGATCTGACTATTGTCTTGTAGTGTCTTCTCTGACTAGCTGACTAAGACATCTCTATTTTTATACACCATTCCATTTGAAATAAAGGCCAACATTCTATTTGCCTTCCCTATTACCTGCTGAACGTGGATGCTATCTTTTTGTGATCATGCATTAGGATCCCAAATCCCATAGCACTGCAGCTTTCTGCAGTCTTTCCCCATTTATATAACATTCAGTTCTTCTATTCTTCCTACCAAAGTGTATAATCTCACATTTCCCCGTATTATTTTCCATCTGCCAAGATTTTGCCCACTCACTTAACCAGTCTATACCTTTCTGTAAACTCCTTTATCATCCTCACCACTTGTCTTCCCTCCTATTTTTGGGATACCCACAAACTTGGTGATAGTCCATTCACTGTCATCTTCCAAGTCAATAACATATATTGGAAGTCATTGAGGCCCCAGCACTAAACCCTGTGGCACTTCACTCATTACAGATAGCCATCTTGAAAATGCCTGCTTTATCCTCCCTTTTTGTTTTCCATTAGTTAGCAAATCCTGTATCTATGCTAATATACTACCTCCAATACCATGGGCTCTTATTAAGTAGCTTTGTGTGCAGTATCTTAGAGTTTTTATATATTACATCTAATGGCTCTCGTTTATCTACCCTGCTTATTATGCCCACAAAGAACTGCAATAAATTTGTCAGGCATGATTTTTCCTTCATGAAGTCATGCTGAGTCTGCTTCATTATAATACGTATTTCTAAATGCTCTGCTATTATATCCTTTATAATAGACTCTAACATTTTCCAACTGATGAATATTAAGCTAACTGGCCTTTAGTTAACCAAATTTTGCATCCTTTCGTTTTGATTAAGGTGTTACATTGACAGTTTTCCAATCCTCTAGGACTTTTCCAGAATCTAAGGATTTTTGAAGATTACCACCAGACTATCTCTATAACTACTGTTTTTAAAATCCTAGGATGTAAATCTGCCAGGTCCAGAGGACCAGTTGGTCTTTTGCCACATTTGCTTGCCTAGTACTTTTTTCCTGAGGCATAGCTTTATCATTTATTTCCTCTCTCAACCTCCCTTAACCATTTCACTATCTCTTTTTTTTCCTATTCATTTGTGGGATGTAGGCATCGCTGGCTGGCCAGCATTTCTTGCTCATCGCTAGTTGCCCTTGGGAAGGTGGTGGTGAGCCGCCTTCTTGAACCGCTGCAGTCCTCCTGCTGTGGGTTGACCCACAATGCTATTAGGGAGGGAATTCCAGGTTTTTGACCCAGTGACAGTGAAGAAACAGTGATAAAAACCAAAAGAACTACAGATGCTTAAATCAGTAACAAAAATAAAGTTGCTGGAAAAGATCAACGGATCTAGCAGCATCTGTGAAGGAAAAAACAGAGTTAATGTTTTGGGTCTGGTGACCCTTCCTTAGAACTGGAACGGTGATATATTTCCAAGTCAGGATGGTGAGTGACATGGAGGGGAACTTGGAGGTGGTAGTGTTCCTATATGTCTGATAACCTTGTCCTTCTAGATGGAAGTGGTCGTGGGCTTGGAAGGTACTGTCTGAGGATCTTCGGTGAATTTCTGCAGTGCATCTTGTAGATAGTACACACTGCTGCTACTGAGCGTCGGTGGTGGAGGGAGTGGATGCTTCAGGATGTGGTGTCAATCAAGCGAGCTGCTTTGTCCTCGATGATATAAAGCTTCTTGAGTGTTGTTGAGGCTGCACTCATCCAGGCAAGTGGGGACTACTCCAACACACTCTTGACTTGTGCCTCGTAGATGGCGGACAGGCTTTGAGAGGTCAGGAGGTGAGTTACTCGCTGCAGTGTTCCTAGCTTCTGGCCTGTTCTTATAACCACTGTGTTTATGTGGTGAGTCCAGTTGGGTTTCTGGTCAATGGTAGCCCCCAGAATGTTGATAGTGGGCGATTCAGTGATGGTAACTCCTTTGAATGTCAAGGGACGGTGGTTTGATTGTCTCTTATTGGTGATGGTCATAGCCTGGCATTTGTGTGGCGCGAATGTCACTTGCCATTTGTCAGCCCAAGCCTGGATATTGTCCAGATCTTGTTGCATTTGAACATGGACTGCTTCACTATCTGAGGAGAAACGAATGGTGCTGAACATTGTGCAATCATCGGCGAACATCCCCACTTCTGATCTTATGATGGAGGGAAGGTCATTGATGAAACAACTGAAGATGGTTGGGCCTAGGACACCACTCTGAGGAATTCCTGCAGAGATGTCCTGGAGCTGAGATGATTGACCTCCAACAACCATGACCATCTTCCTATGTGTCAGGTATGACTCCAACCAAGAGAGAGTTTGCCCCCTGATGCTAATTGATTCCAGTTTTTCTACGGCTTCTTGATGCTACACTCGGTCGAATGCAGCCGTGATATCAAGGGTTGTCACTCTCATGTCACTATCTAATATGTTTGGAATGCTATTAGTGCTTTCTACTGTGAAGACTGATATGAAGTATTTGCACAGGTAGAAGACACAGGTGGAGTATTCCATAGGCCCCCTAACAGTAGCTGTTCTGTAGGACAAAGAATAAATCAGAAGCTAGTAAGGATGTATAAAAAAGGCAGTACATTTGTCATGGGTGACTTTAATTTTCATACAGATTGGGTAAAGTAAATTGGCAGAGGTAGCTGCAAGGAAAAATATTCATCCTGTGCATTTGGGATAGTTTCCTTGAACAACATGTTGTGGATCCAACCAGGGATCAGGCTGTTCAGCATCTGTCATTTCCCGACTCTATTATTATTCCTCAGCCTCATTTTCCAAAGACCCAATGTTCTCTGCTGCTTTTCTCTTCTTTTTTTTTTACATACTTGGAGAAGCTCTTACTGTCCATTTTATGTTACTGTTAGTTTGCCTTCTTGGTTTATTTTCTCCCATTTTATTTTCTTCTTTTGGTCATCTTTAGACGACTTTTAAAACTTTACCAATTCTATCAATTGACACATGATATGCATTTTATTTTCAATTTGATACAGTCCTTAACTATGGTCAGTTTGTCTTCTCCTAGACCCTTCTTCCTTACTGGGCTATATCTTTTCTGTGAGTCATAAACTCTTTATTTAAACTTCAACCATTGTTCATCAAAAGTCTTTTCTGCTAAACTCCTTTCCCATTCCACTCCAGCCATGTCTACCCTCATTCCCATTGAATTACCCTTATTTAATTTAATACAGTTGTTTCTGATCCAAAAGAATTTAGACAATTGCCAGATTAGCATCTGTACCCATCTGCCCAAAGCACCAGCATGGTTCTGTGAATTACTAACTCATCCAGTGAAATTACCACTATGCCACAATCTCTTCCTTGCATTTACCACAGCATTATGTGCAACCTCCACTAATTGTAGAATATAGCTTGAGATGTTTTTACAATGTCCATGCACCATTGACACTAATCACCTGATAGTCAACCATCATGGATCCACCAAGCAACATGAAATTTGAAAATTCTGTTTTCAGTGCTTCGGACTTTTAATGCTTCCTGAGACTTGCAGTTAGAGCCCAAGCAAATCACAGACTTCCATCATGTTGGCAACTGTCAACTGGCTGGAAAGGAAAAAAAAATTTAGAAATTGCTCAAAGACTTCCACTCTCACTGTATACAAGCACCAACTTAATGACATACTGAGCAACCAGCCTCATTATCACATCATGAAAACCTAATAAGTGCTTTATCAACATATGTTCCTTTGTTCTTATTGTTAAGATATTATGAGGGAACAAACAAGGTGCAAATACATTAATATGTCAAAAGGGTACGTTTACTACAGGACTATGATAAACAGTGAAATAAATAAACAAATACCCACCTTTTATCTGTCACTCGTGGGAGGAAAGCAAATTGAATTAATCTGAGGAGAAATTTAAATCAAACTTGCAGTCACGTGTGAGATTAAGCCAACCAAAGAGTGAAAACAAAAGTCCTGTGGCCCCATGCTCCAATCAGAGACCATTAATGTCTGACCATTGTAGCTCTACAAAAGAAATTGATCCTGAAAAGAGAATATCCTGTTTCTGAAGGCCTTGTAGTCAACTCAATCCATTAATCGACCCCATCAAACACGAGTGCACAAAGAATGGGATATGTTGAAGAACACTGTATTTGCAGGTAGGGAATATATTAAGAAACTAACAATATGACAGCAAGCGACAAAATTCAGACAAAATTAGCAAAATCATTTGATACTTTTGGTAAATTCATGGAGGCAGGCATTTCATACAAATTTATTGATGTTATTCAATATTAATGCATACATTACAACTTCAATCCAATAAAATTCTGTTAAAATTAAAGGTACGAAATGAACAGGGATAATGGCAACAAGGGTATAAAACTGGCAAAGGAACAGGAAACAGACAGTGGCGAACAATTGTTTTTCAGTCTGGAGTGAATGTTCTGTGGTTGTTAGCCAGGGGTTGGTTTTAAGACACTGCACTTCTCATTATATTGTAATAATATGGAATTGGTATAGCATGGGATAATTTCAAAGTTTGCAAATGATAAAAGCTTCAATTAAAATCCATAATGAGGAACTGAGTATGACAGCATAGATCAACTGGTGGCAGAGGCTGACATCTAACAGATGAGATTTAAGGCGGAGAAGTGCGAAATAATGCAATTTGGTGGGAAGAATGAGGAAAATCAGTATTGATTAGCAACAAATTAGTAATTTATGATGAAATTACTCCCTGCAATTAGCCCTAATTATGTACTCCACCTTCCTCAAAAGTATACATGGCACTTGTTTTAGAACACTCAGGCTTGACCCCTGACCCTCCCAAAATACAGAAAGTTGTTTTTTCCCTCAGCTTTCTCAGGCCACTGAACAATTTTTGGAATTCTACTCTGAATTCTTGTTGGATTTCCCTGGCCACCCAGTTCACTTACCTTATAATAAACAGATCTAGGCAAGCTTTGTGGCTTAGTAATGAGCCCTCTTGATTTTCAAAGATAGAAACATAGAAAATCGGAAGAAGAGTAGGCCATTTGGCCCTCCAAGCCTGTACTGCCAACCAATATGGTCATGGCCGATCATCCAACTCGGTAAACGAAAAAACCCAAAAGAACTGCGGATCCTGGAAATCAGAAACAGAAGCAGAAATTGTTGGGAAAACTCGGCAGGTCTTGCAGCATCTGTGGAGAGAAAACAGAGTTAACATTTCGGTTTCAGTTCTGAAGAAGGGTCACTAGACCTGAAACATTAACTCTGCTTTCAGTCCACAGATGCTGCCAGACCTGCTGAGTTTTTCCAGCAATTTCTGTATTTGTTTCCAACTCAGTATCCTGTTCCTGCTTTCTCCCAAAACCCTTTGATCCCTTTAAGACTAAGAACCATATCTAACTCTTTCTTGAAAGCGTTCAGTATTTTGTAATTGACCACTTTCTGTGGCAGAGAATTGCCAAGGCTCCCCACTCTCTGGGTGAAGAAATTTCTCCTCATCTCAGTTACACACACAATTATACATTATGTCTTGTGGTTTGCAATTTCATAGTGAGCTGACTTTTTTTTAAAAACTATTAGTTGGCCCTGCAGTCAAGTAAATGATAGCTGGACAAAATCTTCCTCGAGCTATTTTTCCAAGTCTATTAGGACTGATACACCTGCCCATGCGAAATGTGCTCTGCATACATGTTCCATAATTTCAGCAGGGCAATAATTTCATATGAATTCTTTATTCACTCAGGAATGTTATTTCATTTCTTTGAGGCACTTCTATCTACATTACTTGTTCTGGTGAATATTTTCTGTTGTTTTTGAGCGAGACCCTTTTTGTTTGGCAATCAATTTTAAAACGTTTGCCTTCCTGCAAGTGCGACATTCCACATTTTTAGTAGTAACAACTTCACACCAAAACATTTTTCTCCCACCATAGCAAGATCACCACATAAAGGCTGCAACCATCCCCCAACTTTCTCACACCTTTCATGATTCATCTTCGGCCCACTTACACTTTTGTGGCCCAGATACTCTGCTCCTCAATTATTTTCTACATGAAGCCTACGTGTCAGCTTAAATAGAGAGTCTGGGTGGAATCTTCCCTGCCCCTAAAGGATGTGAGCAATGGCAAGAAGGTTGGGAGAATCACATGAAATAGGCAGTGAGGAGTGTCTTGTTGTTGAAACCAAAAGGTCACATTTTCCAAACAAGTATTGAATGGTGAGATGAGATTCTTGCTAGTGAGCAAAGAGAGGCCTATTTACATGCATTAATATCCTCACTATTACCTCATTCCACCTCACTGATGTGCAATTTTCCATTGTCCTTCCCATTGGTTTGATGGAGACAATCCCCAACATGAACGAGGGACTCTAGCTCACTCCCTGTGGACCTCCAACCTGGTCAGCAGTTGTTAACTGGGGCAACTATGCTTTGCTTGTCTGTTGTGTTTCTTTGTTAAATTTTACCCTCTGTATTATAACATGTCATCAAAAGCTGAAGTAGATATCATTAGCCCCAACAAGACCTTTTAATTTGTGGTGGTTAGTTCTTGTAACTTGCTAACTTGTTAAAACATCAGCTGCAATGAAGGGCAGTACGGTAGCACAGTGGTTAGCACTGCTGCCTCACAGTGCCAGGGACCAGGTTCAATTCCACCCTCAGGCGACTGTCTGTGTGGAGTTTGCACATTCTCCCCGTGTCTGCATGGGTTTCCTCCCACAGTCCAAAGATGTGCAGGCTATTTGGATTGGCTATGCTAAATTACCCTATAGTGTTCAGGAATGTGTAGCTTAGGGGGATGGGTCTGGGTGGGATGCTTTGAAGGTCGGTGTGGACTTGTTGGGCCAAAGGGCCTGTTCCACACTATAGAGATTCTATGATAACTAGGCTGGCCTTTGTTTATTTTAGATGTTAACTCTGACATATTTCCATACCTGGTGGACCATCTGTGCAGGCTTTGTTGGTTCACAGTTTATACTGGACTTTCCACATGCTAGGACGATGCTGTTAGCGGTAGGCTTTGTTCCATAGGATCCCATTGCTGGAGTTTCCTCCTGCTCTGGTTCATTTTCACAGACACTCTGCTAATGGCTGTTTCTCAGCTGTTGGTCTTATTCTTCATCTCCCTCCGGCCCATTGCTGGGTTTCCCTTTGATCCTTCTCCACCATTGCTTTCCTGCTTTTTACCACTTCTACCATCTGTTACAATGGTCTTTGAAGAAACTGGCAAGGTCTAATTATGTCTAGGTTATTGATGACATTACCTTTTCATTTTACATACTGTTAACTGCTTACATTATTGAGCTGAGCACAGAGTATTCTGTGCAGAGTACTCTCCAGAGTATTCTGCCATGGTTATTAAAACACACAATCTTCTGCACCTCAATATTCAGGGCACAGTGTATAAGAGTGAAGAGGTTAAGCTGGATTGGTTCGGCCTTGGCTGGATGAAGTGCATACAGTTTTTCTGCCACATTGTTGGAAAGAAGAGAAGGAATTGGAAAGATTGCAGGAAAGATTAATGAGAAAGGTTCCAGGTATGAGAAAATTCAGTTGTAAATGTAGATTTGTTTTCATTCATTTATGGGATGTGGGTGTTGCTGGCTGGATTAGCATTTATTGCCCATCCCTTGTTGCCTTTGAGAAAGTGATAATGAACTGCCTTCTTGAAGCCATCTGTGACATCCACAAAGCTGTAAGGGAGAGAGTTCCAGCATTTTATCCTTACAACAGTGAAGGAACGGTGATATATTTCCAAGTCAGGATGGCGATTGGCTTGGGGGAGAACTTGCAGGTGGTGGCGGTCCCATGTATATACTGCCCTTGACCTTCTAGATTGAAGTGGTCGTGGGTTTGGAAGGTGCTGCCTGAGGATCTTTGGTGAATTTCTGCAGTACATCTTGTAGATATTACACACTGCTGCTACTGAGTGTCATTTGTGGAGGGAGTTGATGCTTGTGGTTGTGGTGCCAATCAAGTGGGCTGTTTTTGTCCTGGATGGACTCAAGCTTCTTGAGTGTAGTTGGATCCAGGTGGGTGGGGAATATTTCATCACACTCCTGAATTCTGCCTTGTAGATGGTGGACAGGCTTTGGGATATTGGGAGTTGAGTTATTGATGCAGTATTTCTAGCCTCTGTCTTGCTCTTGTAGCCATTGTATTTATATGGCAAGTCCAGTCCAGGTTTGGTCAATGGTAACCCCTAGGATGTAGATAGTGGGGGATTCAGTGGTGGTAATGCCACTGAATATCAAGGGGTGGTGGTTAGATTGTCACTTATTGGAGATGGTCATTGCCTGGCATTTGTGTGGAATGAATGTTACTTGCCACTTGTCAGCCCAAGTCATGGACCAGGTCTTGCTGCATTTGGACATAGACTGTTTCAGTATCTGAGGAGTCAGGAATGGTGCTGAACATTGTGCAATCATTGCCAAACAACTCCACTTCTGATCTAATGGTAAATGGAGAGTATACAATGCAGCAGATGAAGATAGTTGTGCCAAAGACAGTTAGTTGGCGCGGTTGGAAGTGTTTTCTTTGGAAAAAGGGAAGGCCAAGAGGAGGTTTAATGGACTTATTCAAAATTCAGAATGGTCTTGACAAAGTAGATGGTGAAAAGCCATTCCCAGTTGTAAAAGGTTGAGAAAGAGGCTACATAAACTTCAGCAAATTACCAAAGGTAGCAATGGAGACATGAGAGAAAAAATGTTCATGCAGTGAATGGTAAGAATCTGGCATGCACTATTTGAGAGTATGGTAGAGGCAGGTTCAATTGACATGTTCAAAAGGGAATTCAAGCATTGCTTGAAAAGGAAGTATGTACAGGGTTATGTGAAGTCAGGGGAATGGCACCAGGTGAACTGCTCATTCAGAGAGCTGGTGCATGTCACCAAAGGGCCAAGTGGTGTCCCCTTTGCATTGTAGCAACTCTGTGATTTTGTGCTCATTGCTGCTGATATAGGCTACCTATTTACATATTATGGTATTGACCCTTTCTTTTCCAAGAAGCGACATATGTACAAGTGCCAGACAATGACCATCTCCAAAGAATAGAATTTATCCACTTCCCTTTGACATTCAACCCCATTACCATTGTCAATTACCAACAGCCTCACAGAGTCATCATTGACTAGAAACATAACAGGATCAGCCACATAATTCTGTGCCTACAATGGAAGGACAGATACCGGATAGTCTGTGGTGAGAGATTTCTGAAATCCTCTTCACTACCTATTAGTCACAAAGCAGGATTGCAATGGAATACTTCCCACTTGCCTACATAAATACAGCTCTAGAAACACTCAAGGAACATGACATCATCCAAGATAAACCTGCCTTCTTGTTTGGCACCCCAGCCACCCACTTCTTCATTCCTTCCACCACTGACACACAGTGGCAGCAATGTGTACAACCTTGTTGGTGGACTATGTATACTACAGCAGCTCAATAATATCTCTTCATCATCACTTCCTGAACTTCAAGATTCCCTACCTAGACAAACCAGGCCAGCAAGTGAGTGAGACGACCAGTGCCTACACACTGTCCTGAGTTGGAAATACATAGCCATCACTTCAAGGTTCCCTAGTCAAAAATCTACAAACTATTTTTCTAATAGCATAGTGTGAGCATCTTTACCAGATAGACTCCAAGAGCTGAAGAAGGCAGCTCACCATCGCCTTTGCGAGGGCAATGACAGATAGATGATAAATTCTGACCTTGCCAGCAGGCCCCACATCCCAAGAAATGAATTAAAAGATAAAAATTCTGGCACTTGTCCTCCAGGGTTAACACTGGAGAAGGTAGCAGTAGTTTTTTTCCCATTACCTTCCCAAGTTCAGTCTAAACCAAATGCCCAATGGATGTTAAAGTGATGAGGATTTCAGAAGAGTTATAAATAGCATTTCTTCAATCATATTTGACACCTATTTCTTTTTTATAAATGTTATTAATTATCAGATTTAATTAAAATAATTGCTACATGTTACTATTTCATGTAAAAACAATACACAGTCATGGTCTTGTTTCTGTGCAAGTGAGTCAAAGGCAGGAGCAATTAATAGAAATTGCATACTGCAACACAGAGACGTTTGCCTGGTCCACAGGCTTTAAGTACAATTCCAGCTTTGTTATATTGACAAGGAAGGCTTGTGAGATTTATGCCAGTATGAAATCCTATCCAGCGTCTGCTCATATTTTGGCTCCAGCATTGTTTTTTTGTTTGTTTTCCTTTTAGTCAGGAATCAATCTCAATATCTTAATTCTTTCAATGACAATAATTAGGCGACTCTTGTGGGGCTGCACGGAGGGGAATTGTAAAGAGAGTGCTACTTGTGTTCTCATTGCGGCTGGCTAGTGCCAGCATTTTTGAAATTCATCCGCTTCAGCAGTGAAGGGTGGAGAGGAAATAGCTTTCCTGGGTATCAGCATCCCCAGATCAAGGCAACAATCAAATCCCTGCTGGCATATGATGGATAAAGCTGTGCAATGAGTTCAGAACCATTGGAAAATTGTGCTGTAGTTGCTCCAGCTCCCACTTTCACCCGTTCTGGAGAGAACGTTGTAGCACACACAATAGCCAACCTCTCCCCTTGGAACAACATTTCTTCTTCTGACTACAAAGATTGAAATCATTCCAAAAGGATGGAAGACTCCTATGTCAATTGAACCAAAATCTTATGAAATTGTGAAAGGTGATATTGTGGAAAGGGGAGCACCCAAATCAATTGTTGCTAGTTCTGAAATCTCACTGTGAAGTCATTCTATTTCACCTTCACATTTCAAACAATGAGCTTTTTTAAAACTCCTGACAATGCAGAATCCCTTTTGTCAGGTTTCATATTGTTAGATAGCCCTCAGTCTTAACTTAAACCAGTGAAGTCTGAATCAGTGAGAGTGGCATTC
Source organism: Rhincodon typus (assembly GCF_021869965.1). Classification (NCBI taxonomy): domain Eukaryota; kingdom Metazoa; phylum Chordata; class Chondrichthyes; order Orectolobiformes; family Rhincodontidae; genus Rhincodon; species Rhincodon typus. The sequence continues at coordinate 10,097,630 of NC_063349.1, forward strand.
TCTGTTCAACTGTGTTCAATGAGCTGGATTGACAGTTCTGCTGCCAACAGGATTGATGCTCATGGCTTATGGACTTATGGGAGCCCAGAGTGATGATGCAGTTTGTTAAAAAGACCCTCACTCCACACCCCTAGAGAAGGCAACACTTAATAATAACAAGCTGTGTCGCGCACTTCGAAATGAATAAAAATCATGTTCAGAGCTTAGCTGTGTGGCCACTCATGGTTGAGAAGTTTGTGAATGTTTAATGTTGAGATCTTAAATATGAACAGCTTGGCAAAAATAAAGAAGGGCAAATGATAATCTGGAACCATACCTCAGTCAAGATCAATTTGACGAAATGAGAGCAGCAAGAAAATAAAATTGTGCTCGGAGTTCAGACTTGATGGCTCTGTGACTAACTTCATTGTATATAAAATATGAGGAACTACACTGTGATTCCAGTCTCAGCCTTGGGGTTCTTAGTTCTCAAATAAAAGTCATGGGTTCAAGGCCCATTGTAGCTGACGGGCAATTTTGTAATTACTGGTGCTCTCCGACATGAGCTTTACAGAAGTTTGACACAGGACAGGATGTGGGGTGGTGCAGTCAGTGAGGAAGGGAAGCTAATTTGCATTGGGCTGCTTGACGCATCACTCCCCCCCATAGAAAGTCTGGCTGTCTGGCTAAATTTTTAAAGTCATTTTTAAGCTATATAAACCAACAGTGGCATGTGAATTCTTACTGGCTGTTGCTCCAAATATGCAGTTAGATTGGTGCTCAATACAATACCACTCATTTGTGTAACACCTCAAACAAATTCCTACTCCGATGTAAGTCATGCCACTGGTCTTGATAGAAATGGCCTCCTCTGCCTCCACCTCTACACAGACTTCTATCACCCATGTATGTAAGTGAGCAGTTATTGATAATTGTTAAAGAAAAGTTCCTGATATTCTTTATAATCCAAGTCACTTCTCTGGCCTGGAGACCTAATGCCATCTTAAAGAGCCTCCACCCCTGTTCCTCATAATAGCCTGAACATTTGGTGCCTAAATTTCCAAGGGAGCTGGAACTCCTGATTTTGGGAATCTCAGGAGCTGGTTTTACCTCTCTGTGGAGATCTGGCTTATAAGGTTCAGGCGGACATTTCAGAAATCGAAAATTCTCCAAAGGGAAAGAGATGTGGCACAAGTACATTGTCATATTTTGATGTGTTCTGATAGTATCCCGCTTAAGACATGATGGCAAAATGGTCTCTATTCAGCATTGCCTCTAACAATGAAGGCTCCAAAGGTTTTTATGGTTGAATTGTGGTATTTTGGTATAAATTATTTTAATACAGCTGGTCTCTACAAGAAGGTATCTTTATTGAGATTACTTCATGATGTAGACAGACAACGTTCCTTTATGTAGCTTGCAAATGACTTTCAAAATTTAACATTCCTTCGTGCAAAAAATGCTAAAGCTTTCACTTTGACTCCTCATAAATGTTTGATTCAGAATGTTTATGGTAACTTTCTGAGAATGACATGCATTGTCAGAGATAATTCCTAAGGAATTTCAATTGGCTGGATTTTGGTATGATGTGGAAAATAATAGGTACATTTGGGACAATTAGATGCAATGAGGAAAGTTTCCGGTTCTAAATTTGGTAGAGCTTTTCTTCCATGTAAGAAATACTCAAATATCATTTTTGTGTGGGATGGGCTTGAGTGCATATGAATAGCATTTCTTCTATTTTCACAGCTGCATTGCCCAAAAATTGTGTTGTTAAAACCAGTGTTCGTTGGAAGATCCAGAAAGAAAGTCAGAATCTCCAGTTTCTGAGCGTTATGAAAGGAATTTTGCCAAATTGCATTTAGGAATTGACTGCTGCTTTATTTCTATGATGTTCTTACCAAAGCCTGTTAATCCTACAATCATTGAATGGGGCAACATTGGAAAGTGAAACCATTGTATTTGTCTAATTCATTCAGGAAATATGGGGATTGCTAGTTAGGCCAGCATTTATCCCTACCCTAACGCCCCTATTAGAGAAGGTGGCGGAACTCCCACAATGCTCTTCATTAGACTGTTCCAATGTTTCACCTCAGTGGCAAACATGAGTGGAATTTTCCCATTTGCAGGGTTTGGTTAAGTGAAGTTCATGGCACCCAGTCTGCCACGGCCTAGATCAACTTTTCTCACATAATCTTCTGCTCTTCACCTCATTAATTTTGCAACTGCACTTTTGGACACCTTTCTTGTGGAAATGCTTGGCTGCAGACGTAGAAGTGCCCACCAGTGCTGTCATCTTCTGGCCCTCACGACCCTGGTGCCAAATTAAAGCCTGGAATCCTTACTTGTTGGTGATGGCCTTTGCTTTGTACTGTGCATCTATTGTCTTTGTCCTTTTAGATGGTGGATCTTGTGAGTTTGTAAGGTGCTGTCTAAGGAGCCTCCGTAAGGTAGTGCAGTATATCTTGTAACCGCTGCTTCTGGATCCTGGCTGCTGTGTGTCAGTAGTGAAGGGAGACAATACTGAAGGTGGTGAATGGGGTGTTAGTCAAGCCGGCTGTGTTGTTCTGGGCAATGTACATTTTCTTGAGAGTTGTTGGAGCTGTACTCATTCAAGCATGTGGACAGTCACTATTGTAACTGTATTAGAATACCCTAGTTAGGGACATGACTAGTCCTGGAGCACAAGTCTTCAATTTGGTTGCTGGAATGTTGTTGGGGACCATAGCCTTTGCAGTATCCAGTGCAATCAGCCACGTCTTGATATCATGTGGAGAGATTTGAATTGGCATCTGTGATTCTGCAGACCTCGGGAGGTGGCCGAGATTTGATGGCCAATATGGCACTTCTGGCTGAAGATTATTGCAACTGCTTCAGTCCTATCTTTTGCACTGATATGCAGGGCCCCTTTATCATTGAAGATGGGAATATTTGTGGATCTGCCTCCTTCATTAAGTTAATTAATTATCCTTTCATGATTGGATGTGGAAGGATTGCAGAGCTTATATCTGATGCATTTGTTGTGGTACGTAAATAGCTACATGTTGTACTTCACCAGGTTAATACATCATCTTTAGGTAATGCTCCTGATGTACTCTCCTACAGTCTTTTCTGAACCAGGATTGATCTCCTGGCTCCATCATAATGGTAGAGTGGAGAATATGTCAGGCTATGAGGTTGTAGATTGTGGTTGAATGCAATTCTGCTGCTTTTGGTGGCTCACAGTATCTCATTGATGCTCACTCTTGAGTTGTTAGATCTCTTCATAATCTATTCTATTTAGTACAGTGGTAGTGCCACACGATACAATGGAGGATATCCTCAATGTCACATTGAAACTTTGTTTCTAGAAGAATCGTGTAGTGGCCAGTCTTATCAACATCGGCATGGACTGATGTATTTGCTACAAGATTGATGAGGACGAGATCAAGAATGTCTTGCTGTCATGTTGGTTCCCTCACCAACTATCACAGAACCAGTCTACATGCGATGTCCTTCCTGGTTCAGGAAGTTATTTCAGTAGTGATACTGCTGAGTCACTCTTGGTAATGGACGTTGATATCTCCCACCCAGAGTACATTCCGTGCCCTTTCCACACTTAATACACTTTCCAAGTGCTGCTCAACATACAGCACGGTTGGTAGGGCAGAATATACCCAGGGATGGTTGATTTTGATGGCTGTGACATTGTCTGTAAGGAATGATTTCATGAAAGTGACTATGTCAGCCTGTTGTTTGACTAGTCTGTGAGATAGTTGTCTCATTTTGGCACAAATAAGGAGGACTTTGCAGGTTTAACAGGGCTGGGTGTGCTGTTGCCTTTTGAGGTGCTATGGTCAGTTCTTTTTTTTTTCTAATTTGTCTTTGTAGCACTTAGAGATAACAGAGTGGCTGTTTAGATCATTTCAAAGGGCAGTTCAGAGTGTGTCATGTGGAACTGAGAATAGAAGATTTTTTTTTACCTTCCTAAAGTGAGTCAGACAGGCTTTTATGACAATCAAGAGCGGTTTTATGGTCATAATTGGTCTATATTTTAAGTCTAGATTTACTAATTGAAATTTAAATGCAAATTTCACCTTGGTGGGATTCAAGCCCATGTCTTTTGAGCATTATTCTGGCTTTCTGGATTACTAATTCAGTGAAAATACCACTATATCAGCTCCTCACTGTGGAAGCATTGCTGCCCACTTTAAATGAGCTAGTTCTACACAGATTGGAAATCAAATTTGGGATCATTTGGGCGTATATGGTTCAGTTACTTCTTCATTCATTCATTGGGCAGCCCATTTATTTTCATTTTCTCCACTACCCCTCAATCAGCCATGCGCTGAGTGACCATTTTCAAGCCCTTGTAATGCTGCCTGAAACTTATTTGCTCAGAGTGATGTAAATGTGCTGGCTTTCTGTGTCTCAGTTAAGACTTGACCCTGTTTCTATTTGTAACACTTTGCCGAAAATCTCATATGGGGCTATGACCTTATTGACCTGGATTTCTTGCAGTCACGCATCCCTAACTGTGCAGGATAGTGGGAGAAAGAAAATGTGAAATCAGCCCATATTTTCTCACAAGCAAGCCCTAATGCCGCACCCATCCCAACCAGAATTACTGATCATCTTTTCCCACTCTTTCTGTGAGACAGAGAGATATAAATTACAATTATATGTTATTTCTGCATAGATCCCAGGATAAACCAATAGACAGAAGATGTTGGTCTGAGGTCAACAGCAAAGGGTGCTGATCATTCTTTCAGATGGAGACGGCTCATTGATCATTCTTTCAGATGGAGATGGCTCATTCCTCCCCTCTCAGAGCTCAAACATTTTTATCCCTCGATCCAGGCCAAGATCTGTGATAGTTTCCACTTCCCTTCGTGGATAGAGTGTCAATTGATAAAACCTTGCCAGCCAGTGAGCTGAAGATGGAATGGAACTTGTGCACAGACCTGTGGCAAACTGTCTACTTGCAGTAAACAAAGTTCATTTACAGCAAAATACAGTCCCTTTTAATGAGTCTAAGTTAACTAAACTAAATGGAATTCATGAACAAAACATTAGCAGCTTTTCCTGATGATGATCGAGGATGATGTCTTCACCATAAAACAGGGAGAAAGTTATGTGATAGAAAGCATGGGTGTGAAATTAACTGTGTGGTTACTCTCTGCAGCATGGTCTTCAGATATAATGATGAGGGACATGCCCAATCATCTCCATTTTCTGCTGCCATAATTTAATGCTATATCAAGTCACATTTGGTGATCTATTTTCATCAAGTAGCCTTCCCCTCTTCAGGTCTTGAAATGAAAAATGGAGTGAAAAAAATGAAATTTTTCTGGCTAGGAATAGCAAAGCCACTTTTGAATGCAGGCTTCCTACCAGAAAGCCTGGAACCCACTCTCACGTTCTGTAATTGGGAAAATCCTGCTGAGTGATGTGGGAAATTGTGGAAACAAGCCTGTGTCCTAGATTGTGAATGGTATGGATACAGTACAAGGTATAAGGCTTTATCCCAGAGTGGAGTGTCAATTAGCAGCTGACACAAGTTCAAAGTGCACAGGGGATGTTTAAATGAGATGTGCGAGGCACGTTTTTCACACAAAAGGTGGAAAGTGCCTGGAATGTGCTGCCAGAGGAGGTGGTGGAAGCAGACACAATAGCAGGTGGACGAGTACATGAATAGGAAGGGAATAGAGGGATAAGGATCCTGTAATTGAAGTTTTAGTATGGATGGGCAAAATGCGTCAGTTCAGGCTTGGAGGGCTGAAGCGCCTGTTCCTGTGCTGTAATGTTCTTTATTCTTCTTTGTTCTTTCTAACCTTGGCCCATCCCAGGGGTTATTGGAATGATTTGCACAAGGAAGGACCAGGTCTTAGGAGATAATGTGTCACATCCTAGCAAATAGACAGGGCAATGACTGGTCAATTTGGACAGATCACTACTTGTATTGTTACAAAGAAATGTTTTCAGAAGACTTTGAAATGCATGAATCAAATTAACAGGGCAAAGACATTCAGAGAGGGAGAGACCAACTTTAGGACCTAAAACTTCAAAACGCTTCAATCCATCAAAGAGAACGGGGGATCAGAATGCACAAGAGCCCTGCATCTGAAAATTGTAAAGTTGGATCATAGCAGAGGGAGTGTGAACCGTGCTCATGGGTAACACTGAGGATTTTGAATTTGTGTAATATTGAAGCGAGGAGCTAGTGGCTGTTTTGAGAAAAAAAAAACTTGAGTTTAAAATTAGAAAAGGAAGGTTCATCCTTGAAAAGTTCTACTCAACTCTGTGTCTACAGTGGACAAGTAGTCAACATTCTCCCTGTCAATGCAGAACAACAGCCGTTACTGCTCTCTGACGAATATAAGAATTAAAAGTAATTACTCGTGTAATGAAATTGGTGGCATTATTCAGCAACAACCTCATTCACTGAATGTGTCCTGTGTTCATTCCCATATTCTGTCCACAGCCCAGAAACTGGCATGGGAGAGAATATTTTGTCTCTGCATCGATTCTATAATAATGGCCAACAATGTCAGAGTTGCGGTATAACACACAGCAGTTGTCCATTGATTGCGCGACCAAACTGGTTGATTGGAAATTTTAATTTTCTCTTTCATTTGTTGATTTGTCAGGATGAACACAATTGACAGTTGAGGTCCTCAGATACCTCATCCATGCGTTCACCCTTTGTGTTTAAGGATGAATAATGGATCCCTAATTGCTGCTCCAACTGAGATCCGCAAAGTCAATAGGGCATCGAGCTTTGAATGTGTTTGTCCACTTGATTTAACGTTAAAACAGGCAGCTCCTTTAACCGTTCATCATGGTTGAATAAGAGATATGCTTTGGCATCCTCAACACAAAAATACGGCATATCAGGAAATTGTGCACTTACCCTGTGGTCTTTCATGCATTAAAATTAATGGTTGGAAAATCATGTAATTTCCTGGTACGCACTCTGAGTCTGTTCTGGGAGCCTTGAAGGGGAAAGTGTCTCTATTTATATTTGGTTTTAATATTTTTTTATTGACCCTTAGAACTTTGAAAAGAAAATTCTATTTGGACTGTAAAATGGCCTTAACTAAATGAAAAGGATAAGTATGATGAATGTGCAGAGGTTTGACACCAAAGAGTGTTTCCTCAATATCTTTTCAGTATTTGACCATTACATGCCAGGAAACAGGATGAAATATGTTCAGCAAGTACTCTTGAGACCCTACAGAGAAGGATAATTTGCAGTACAACATTGATCCTTAAGTTTCATGACTTACTTGAATTTAAAAGTAAATGATTCCATTAAACAATTGTGGTTAATGTTAAACATTAGAAAACAAAAGTATGGAAACAATTTTGGACTTGTACAAGGCCTTAGTTAAGACTGAGTTTGAAACATTGAGAATATAATTTTCATCACTCCATTATGAGAGGATATAAAGTGATGGGAAATGTGCAGTGTAGATTGAAACAGGAAGAAAGAACGTGCATTTGTATAATACCATTTACAGCCTTGGAACATCCAAGATACTTCACAACTAATGAATTCTGTATCCAGTCACTGATAAGCAATCTGTATATTACTGGGAAGGAAGGCTTACGATCTGGTTGAGGTACGAACATGTTTTCCTGCAGAATTAAGAAAGATAAAAGTTGTGCTCATGGAGATGTTCAAAGCAACAAAGTGTTAGGAGATGGTAAATGACTGGTTGTTTCCATCCTGACTTTGCCCTGTCTCAGGTCATCTGCTGCTGGAACATTCATTCCTGCCTTGGTTATTTTAGTGTATTGACCTTATTATTCTAACACATCCCTGGCTGGTCTTTCACATTCTACCTTCCGTGAACTTGAAGTCTACTGCCTGGGTCACAATTTGTAGCAAGTCCTGTTCCCATCTCACCCCTGTGCTTACTGACTTACTTTGTCTCTTGGTCGAAACAAAGTAAGGTCAGACCATTGCACAGAGGATTTATCCACATATTCTAGATTCCTTAGCCGGGTTAACAGCCTTGCAGAATCTACACTGCTAACTTCTGAAGAAGGGTCCCGACCTGAAACGTACACTTTCCTGCTCCTCTGATGCTGCCTGGCCTGCTGTGTTCCTCCAGCTCCACACTGTATTGTCTCTGACTCCAGCATCGGCAGTTCTTACTATGTCTGTCCACCCAGAATCTTGTATGTTTCAATGAGATCACCTCTCATTCATATATAGAGCTATTTTCCCAGCTTCTAATCTTAGCATAATCCCCCAGGAACTAACCCAGAGAAACTCTGCCTATTCAGTTCTCATCTTAATGATGATATAAAAAATAAACGATCAATCTTTAAAATCTCATTGACAATCTTAAAATCCTTGGACTTTGAAAGAAGAACAGTTAACATGAGTTGAGATACTTTTGAAAAGGCCATCAAAGTCACCTGACCTGAAAATAGCCAATTCTCAGAAATGTACAAAGGAGTATCTGATGGCAGGGACCCACTACACATTTGGAACAGACTATCAAAAAGATAATCAACTGGACTGTAAAATTCATCTTCGAGAATATGTAGAGGCTGTTGGCTGTATCTGTATGGGCTTTCCAGCCAGAGATATTACTGGAACAAAGATATATATGTGAAATTTATTACACAAGGAGGAGGATTAAAACCTCCTTATCTACATCAAAGGATAACAGGGGAACTCTGACAATAGACCAAACCCTTTGTAAGAGATGGATTGAGGGTCAACAGCCAGATCTTCAACCAATGAGGAGCTGTCGTGGATAGATCAGGATGCTCCTGTCTCTTTTTCTCTCTGAAAATGTTGGCACCCAGTTCCCAATGAAAAAGCAACAGAGAACACTCACAAAGGAACCAAAGGCTGAATTTCAGATCTTTTTGGCATAGACCAAGTTGCCTGCAACATCTTTCCTCACTCTCTACCACCCAGAACACCAACGCCACTAACACTGCATCCCCTCTGCACTGCCTACTCACTCACCCAGGACACTTTCCCCACTCCTGCACCCACAGTAACAGCTGTAATACCCATTTTCATCTCCCTCACTACCTGCCTATCTCTCATTCCATGAGGAAAAGATCCCAGAAGAAGGCAGGAAGAGTCAAGAGGGTATCGTGTTGCCCAACATTCAGTTCCTCACCCTTTACAAGGACAGGACAAGTAACACCTTTATGTTTTCACCTGAGTTGGACACCCTGGCCTGAAAGAGGTCACAGCAGTGGTTGAAGCAACAGCTGAGTCAAAGCTGGCAGAGGAGGCAACAGAGGCAGAAGTAGAAGTGGAGGTGGCAACATTAGCAGCGGTGCGGAGGCAGTAGAGGAAGCAGAGGAGGAGGAGCAAATTGAGTTAAAGTATGAGCTTAAGAACGAGGTGGAACAGGAGGTCAAGGCAGACAAGGAGACGGAGAAGGAGCAGGTATGGGTTGAGGCGACAGAGGAGGTGGAGGTCAAGACACTGGACAGGCAGGAGGCCAAGGCAAATGAGTACCAGGAGAAGATCAAGGCAGAGGAGGAGTACGATGTTGAGGCAGAGCAGGAGGTTGTGGCAGCAAAGGAACTGGAGGCTGTGGAGGAGGAGAGGTGCCAGAGCAGCACAAGGTCAAAATGACACAGGAGGAGGTCAAGGCAGCAGTGGAGGAGAACTCAGAATTGTGAAATTACTGAAAGTTAGAGTAAACAATTGTTGTGTGACTAGAAAAGTGACACCTGCTTAAACACGTACTTCAAAACAGTTCGACAAGTTCTCATTGATTAACTGTCAACTATAGTAAGAACTGAAGTGTTCTCTTCCATTGTTCATGCAGAAAGCCAGTCGTGAATACATTAATGCTGAAATGAGGCTGATTTAGAATTCTCATCCCTGCTCCCAACCTAGCTTATAAGGTGCTGATTCACAGCTTCCATTAAAACACTGCCTGTATGATCTACCTTAGCTAATGGTTGTAGCTGGTAAATAAAAGTCAACTTCAGAGGAAAGCTGGGCTTTACGTTTCAAGCCTTTGTGCTTCTGCTGTCTGATCCTCTGTGAATCTTCCTGCTCAGTATATTACAGAAGTTACAGGGAACACTGCAGCTTTGATATTTCCTGTTTGGAGGTGGTTACCCTGCATCATTCACCAGTCCAGCTGCCTCCTCTTCTCTTCTGAGCCACTGAAACAAAACTTGGGGAGGGTGTATTTCAGCAAAGCGGACTGGAGAGGCTATGCATAACTATAGGTCAACGTTCTAATTTCAAACGCTATGACAAAGACCACGAATCTTGTGTTGGGTGGAGAGGAAGACAGGTGGGAGGGTTACACTCTACTCCGAAATCACTGTTGCATTTGTGAGTGGGGTATCTGAGAGCTGGATGAGGCCACTTCCCCTGAATTGCAGGACCAGGACAAATAGAGGAACATATATCCTAAAGCCAGGCAACTAGCCATGTCTGCTCTGCCAAATAACACAAATTCAGTGTTCTAGAAACTGACCACGCTGGAGCTCAAATCTCACAGTTCATCCTACAGCAGAAACTCATAGCCCTCACCCATACAACTATACCTCTGCATAATACAAATATCCCTCTAACTCACTGCCAGCAATAACCCCCTTGAAAGGTTTAGACTGTGTTTCCTGTGGTTCTCACATCATTCTCCACATAGCACAAGAAATGTGGCAATGAGAAACCAATGCAAAGGGAATTTGCTACAATAACAAAGTGCTCTGGATGAATTTAAGGTCGTAATCTGATTCTTATTTCTTGCTGTTTTTAACATCACCAGCACCCTGGTTTAGCTCTGTGCCTAGTGTTATCCATCATTCACTGTACAATCCAGTGAGACAGATGTGAGGGTTTTCAGTCAAAGCTTCAATAAACCTTACTGCAAAGACTACTAAAGTTTCACCACATTCATAATTCTTAAATTTTAGTTTCTCTTTTGGGGATGTAATTTTACCTTTAAGGATTTAAATGCAGTCAAATTACATTATGGAGAGCTGCAGGAAATTTGTACATTACCTTTCCTGATTGCAGGGGTTCGGTTGGGGGGTTGGGGTGGGCAGGGTGAGAAGGAGATCAGTGGGGACCCATCTTGCTGAAGTTTCAGTGTTGCTTTCTGCCTCCCTGCTTTGAGTAGAGCCCGACATCTGATTTCAGTTTACTAATGGGGAACTGTGCCTGTGCTGAGAGGCAGCTAACCAGAACTTTGATGGTGCAAGGCTTCCCTGCAAGAGCCAAGAGAATGGGAGCTCGTTATGCAAGGCTTGAAATTCATAACAGACACAATTGAGCTGCCTTCCAATCAGTTTGTTGTCAGCAAACTCTCGATGCTATGAAATGTGCCTTGGCAGGTGCTGGGATTCCACTGAAGGAAAACATTTGGGCAATTGTCCAGAAATAATCTTCAGTGTCTTAACCGGAATCTTGAGGCATCTCATATCATTTGGAATATATCCCAGATATCTTTTTAATGAGAGAGTAGCTTTCTGTGGTGACTTGTCCTGTTCCATTCTATGAATTCTATTGTTTCTCTTCATTGCCTGCGTTTTCAGTTCAGCGTAACCATGTCAAGCTCCGAAACCATTGTAGTGTTTATCAGACACATTTGCCCACATTTTGCAATGGCAGAACCATTCCACCCTTTCCATCATTTTATAAGTTTTTGATCTGGTACCATGAAAAGCTGCTGCTTTGCCCAATGACTGTTCTTAATGAATGAAACTGACAGGCTCCTTAACTGTGGATGATATCACAACTGAGCCACACAACGCCATTACCAGACTTCATGCATAAATCTCTGGAGGGGAAATGTTGTTTCTTAGCTTTCAGAGCTTTACAGAGATGATACAGTGCAGGTTATGTGTGCAGTACGAATCTTGTTCATCGATATAAAGTCTCTGTTCTCAAGCTTACAGCTACTTGCCTACAGTTTAGTTTCTCTTTCTAAGTAGCTACCTCCAGGCTTAACAAATTACAGAGAACAAATATATGCCCACTGAGCTATTTCTGCGAGTTCAACTTGCCCATTTTCTCTAAGTACTGAAAAAGTTCTGCGATCAATGAAGGACTCTGCTGAAAGCTCTCTTGCTGGATGCCAGGTTGCTTCACAAAATTGTCACTTCATCTTAACTGCACCCAGAGTCCTTCAAGGGCAAGACATGACATTGCTGCAGTGCACACATAATACAGGTTTCTTTCAGGCCACTCAGCTTTTGTAGTTATTGCTTTATCTTCTGCAGTATAGTGGCTCTCACCAGTTCTGATTTCTACCCCTCTTGCTCAAGATTCATGGTCAAGTGCAAAATCAATACACTCATACAGGATTCAATCTTGCAAGTTGCTTGGCAGTTGCTATTGGTGACTGTGACAGTAATACTGCAAAGCATATTAACTACTTGATTGTGTGATCCTGTGAGAATCTTGACCTCAAAACTACACAAATGAAGACAGTCTGACCATCTATAGATGCGAGCTTGACGACCATGTCTTGACATGGCTAACAATATTCTCAGTGCTATTGTGGATCTATTTGAGCCCGTACACACAAGTACAGAGGCAGGCTAATGCTTCCCAATCCCCAGTGGAGTATTTGCATTCAGTTTCTGACAACAGGTATGATTGATAAGAGATTGGTCACTTACTACCTTTAATGAACTGTGAGACTTCAGTCCCAATTGCATTTCCTGATGCAACTGTTGGGATGTAGAGTTTTACATGTGGTTTGAAAAGCCCAAGGATAGACAGAAATGCTATCTTTATCTTTAACCTGCCAAATAATGCTTAATGTACGATAGTCCACTCCCATTGTATATTATGGTGCAGCAGTTTCTAAACTCAGCTCATTTAGGAAATGATTTGTGATAAAAGTTGGCGGTACTAATGAATTATGCTAACTCTTCCACATTAGATGTGGTTGGAGGTGCATGAACAGCTTTGAGGTTGTCCTGTGTCAGAACTATTGCAGCCATTACCAGATTGCACCACAGACAGTCAATCTGAGATGCTGTAAATACGCCTTTGTCCATGTTGAGTGTCAAGTAATGCCTTACAAGTTGAGGGAGTACTACGGATTACTGCTGGTTATGTATTGCTTTGTCTTTTCCATGGACAGTGATGTTGTCAAGTATGTTGAGTATCCTCTCAGCATCGATGTGGCTGATGAAACCATCTTTTTAATGAACTAGGTGCTAAAACTAATCCATAGAGCAAACTGTGGTACTGACTCTCACCTTTGTGTTTAACAAAAGTTGTAAAGTATTAGCTCTGCTCTTCTAGTGGTACTTAGTGATAGCTTTGTTGAATGTTGAGATTTATGGAGACTATGGAGTTACAAAACAATGCCAGTTGCCCTTAGATTAGAGGAAATGAGTAATCATCTGGAGTAATTGCTTTGATGGCCATCTTAAGATTGCCATATAGAACTGAATCTTACTGTATTTTGGTAGTGTCATTTTCATGGAGTTTCATGGAGGGTTACCCTCATAGTTTTCTCACATTGCCCTCTCACACATGCCTCATTAACTTCCTATCGTGCCCAGATGGTGCCCCTCTCACCCGATGCTAGCCTGATTCTTGCATCCTCTGCAGCTGGCAAAACTTGTCACTGTTGGTGCCACCTTTAAAATGTGTTGTGTACCTGCTCAACCCGGAGCTGCCCTATACCATTCTGTGGCCTTCACCCTGGACGTGGCAGAAGAGGAAATTGGTGCACCACTTCGAAGACAGAGACTTGGAGATCTCTTTGAATGCAGAGGAGGATGGCATCTTCCAACACAAGAAGCAGAAGAGGTCACAATGCCAGACCATGCCAACCTGGACAATGCTGGACAATCACAGATGCTGCCAGACCTGCCGAGCTTTTCCAGCAACTTTGTTTTTGTGTGTGGACAATGTCCCATCCAGGTGTTTGCAGGATTAGCTGTCTGAAGGAATGCTCAGTGCTATAGATGTGGCTTGTAGATGGTCAACAGGAATTGGGGAGTCAGGAGGTGAGTTACTTGCTGTAGTATTCCTAGCTTCTGACCTGCTCTTGTAGCTACTAAATTTATGTGGTGAATCCAGTTGAGTTTCTCGTCAATGGTAACTCCCAGGATGTTGATAGTGGGGGATCCAGTGATGGTAACACCATTGAATGTCAAGGGATGGTGGTTAGGGTTGTCTCTTGTTGGTGATGGTCATAGCCTGGCATTAGTGTGGTGCGAATGTCACTTGCCATTTGTCAGCCCAAGCCTGATTATTATCCAGATCTTGTTGCATTTGGATATGAAGTGCTTCAGTATCTGAGCAGTCGTGAATAGTGCTGAACATTGTGCAACCAGCAGCAAACATCCCCACTTCTGACCTTATGATGGAAGGAAGGTCATTGATGAAGCAGTTGAAGATGGTTGGGCCTAGGACACTACCCTGAGGAACTCCTGCAGAGATATCCTGGAGCTGACCTCCAACAACGACAACCATCTTCCTATGTGTCAGGTATGACCCTACCCATTGGGGAGTTTTACTCCTGATACTCGTTGATTCCAGTTTTGTTAGGGCTCCTGATGCCACACTCGGTCGAATGCAGCCTTGATATCAAGGGCTGTCACCCTCACCTCACCTCTGGAATTCAGGTCTTTTGTCCATGTTTGAACCAAGGCTGTATTGAGGTCAGGAGCTGAATGTCCCTGGCGGAACCCAAACTGCAGCAATAAGTTGGTATTTGCCCTGGTACATATTTTGTCTCTGTGCCCCACTCCCACTGCTTCTAACTTTTAATAAAATAAAGAAGAGACATGTATTTCAATTGCATTTCCTGTAACCTCACGACTCCATTGGCTCAAAACACTTCAGGAAGTCCGAAGGTCAAATAAAGCACAATAGGAATGCAAATCTTACCAAACAAAGATTGTAGCAGACTCATCCAATGATGTAGGGTTCATTTTCCAGCCCCATATTGGACTATTTGAAGGCTGAGGGAAGTGCCATATAAAGAAAAGGCGAACCCACTGCCTTCCCACATGCCCATGACCTGTCCTTCATATTTGTGGGGGCGGGGAAGGCATCAGAGAAGCTCAACTGCATTAGGCTTCTTGAGGCCTTTAATGTACAATCAGACACAACTGAAGGGCCTCATTCTGCCTCCACCACAGTTTTTAAGCTTGCAGACAAAAACGGAAACCAAGCTGTCAGCTTGGCAGCTTTGAAAGTGTGGACACCTGTCAGAAAGGAATCGAGTAATGTGGGGGGGATGTTTTCCCTCCTTTAGGAGGACCTCCATGTCCATCGGTAGCAATCCTTCCCAAATGTCTTTGTGTTTTGCACTCCACCCTCTGAAACCCAAACCCCACACTCCTCCTCCTCTCCTTCTCTCTTTACAGTGTCCAAACCCTGCCTTTGCAGATCGATGGACCTCCTTTCAAGTCCAGGATTCATCATCTTCCTTTCAAGGGACTGCTTCGAATCCCATCAGTGACCACTCTGTCTTCTCTTGCTAATGAGACTACAGAACTACTGGCCCTCGGGCGAAAACTTTCTGTCATCTAGGGCTGGAAGTCCCAATCTTAAGTAATTAATGCCACCCTCAGTATGTTGTGGGGAAGAGGGTGTAAATTTGGTGACATACTGACCAATTCTTAGCTGGCAATGGGTAAGTAATTTGTCCCTTGGTAAATTCCATCCAGGGGTTATCTTGAGGTTGTAGACATGCTCACTGAGCCAGTATATTTGGATGCAGACGTTTCGTCACCCCGCTAGGTAACATCGTCAGTGCGCCTCCGGTGAAGTGTTGGTGTTCTGTCCCGCTTGTTATTTATATGCCTCGGTTTGCTGGGGTGGTTGGCCTTGCTTCCAGTTCTGTTTTCAGTGGTTTGTATATCGGGTCCAGTCAATGTGTTTGTTGATGGAGTTCCGGTTCCAGGAATTCCCTAGCATGTCTCTGTTTGGCTTGTGCTATTATGGATGCGTTGTCCCACTCTGGGTCTGCAATGTAGATGATACCTTCACATTTAGCAAAAGCACAAGACTAGAAGAAACTCATTGACACATAAACAACATCCTCACTGGAATAAAATTCACAAAAAAAGACGAGAACAATAAGTGACTACCCTTCCTAGACATAATGGTAGAACATAAGAACAACGGAGAACTCCAGATTAGCGTATACAGAAAGACCACACATACAGACCAGATACTTAATTGCATGAGCAACCACCCCAACACCCATAAACAGAGCTGCATCAGGACATCATTTAAACGAGCCACAACACACTGCAGCAACCCAAAATTGCGCAAAGCAGAACAGAAGCACCTTATACAGTTATTAAAAGGAATGGATACCCAAAAAGCACAATCTGCTGTTACCTCCACGATAGACCACAACAAGAAAACACAACACAGCCAGACACACTAGTCACCCTACCGTACATCAGAGACATATCCGTGATGACCACAAAACTACTCAGACCCCTAGGTATCAGGATAGCCCACAAACCAACAGCCACCCTGCGACAGTTACTGACAATCATAAAGGATCCCATATCCACAACCAATTAAACTAATGTGATATACAAAATACCATGCAAGCACTGTGAGAAACATTGCAGAGCCCAAACTGGAAGAAAACAGACAATAACGATACACAAACATGAACTAGCTACCAAGAGACATGACCAATTCTCACTGGTCCCAATACGCACAGACAACGAGGGACATGAATTCGACTGGGACAACACATCCATAACAGCACAAGCCAAACAAAGACACGCCAGGGAGTTCCTGGAGGCCTGGCATTCCATCTGAAACTCCATCAACACATACATTGAACTGGACCCGATATGCAAACCACTGAAAAATGGAACCAGAAGTTATGCCAGCCACCCCAGCAAACCGAGGTACATAAAGAACAAACAGGACAGAACACCAACGCTTCACCGGAGGCGCACTGACAATGCTACCTAGTAGGGTGATGAAACATCTGCAACCAAACACATCTTCTCAAAATCTTTAAAGGTGTTATCTTGGTACAAATGCACGACAATGCTTTTGTTTCTCAGGTTATAAGCCTCATCCAATTTTGAAGAAACCACACTGGTATTTTTAAACCAATTCTCTGACGGGAGTCTTGATAGAAAGCAAGTTCAGGCAGTTTCTACAATTGGTGGCCAATCTGACCTTGACTCGCTTAGGCTGATTTGAAACCTGAGATAGTAGGAACTGCAGATGCTGGAGAATCCGAGACAACAAGGTG
>NC_063349.1:10115200-10195038 GCF_021869965.1 Rhincodon typus
CTGAAGCCCATCTAACCTAAACTATTCCATTATCATCCATATGTTTATCCAATGACCATTTAAATGCCCTTAAAGTGGGCGAGTCTACTATTTTTGCAGGCAGGGCATTCCACGCCCTTACTACTCTCCGAGTAAAGAACCTACCTCTGACATCTGTCCTATATCTATCACCCCTCAATTTAAAGCTATGTCCCCTCGTGCTAGCCATCACCATCCAAGGAAAAAGGCTCCCACTGTCCACCCTATCTAATCCTCTGATCATCTTGTATGTCTCTATCAAGTCACCTCTTAACCTTCTTCTCTCTAACGAAAACAGCCTCAAGACCCTCAGCCTTTCCTCATAAGACCTTCCCTCCATACCAGGCAACATCCTGGTAAATCTCCTCTGCACCCTTTCCAATGTTTCCACATCCTTCCTATAATGCGGTGACCAGAACTGTACGCAATACTCCAAGTGCGGCCGCACCAGAGTTTTGTACAGCTGCAACATGACCTCATGGCTCCGAAACTCAATCCCTCTACCAATAAAACCTAACATACTGTACGCCTTCTTAACAACGCTATCAACCTGGGTGGCAACTTTCAGTGATCTATGCACATGGACACCGAGATCTTTCTGCTCATCCACACTACCAAGAATCTTACCATTAGCCCAGTACTCTGTATTCCTGTTACTCCTTCCAAAGTGAATCACCTCACACTTTTCCGCATTAAACTCCATTTGCCACCTCTCAGCCCAGCTCTGCAGCTTATCTATGTCCCTCTGTAACCTGCAACATCCTTCCGCACTATCCACAACTCCACCGACTTTGGTGTCATCCGCAAATTTACTAACCCATCCTTCTACGCCCTCATCCAGGTCATTTATAAAAATGACAAACAGCAGTGGCCCCAAAACAGATCCTTGAGGTACACCACTAGTAACTGAACTCCAGGATGAACATTTCCCATCAACCACCACCCTCTGTCTTCTTACAGCTAGCCAATTTCTGATCCAAACCGCTAAATCACCCTCAATCCCATGCCTCCGTATTTTCTGCAATAGCCTACCATGGGGAACCTTATCAAACGCTTTACTGAAATCCAAATACACCACATCAACCGCTTTACCCTCATCCACCTGTTTGGTCACCTTCTCGAAGAACTCAATAAGGTTTGTGAGGCACGACCTACCCTTCACAAAACCGTGTTGACTATCCCTAATCAAATTATTCCTTTCTAGATGATTATAAATCCTATCTCTTATAATCCTTTCCAACACTTTACCCACAACCGAAGTAAGGCTCACTGGTCTATAATTACCAGGGTTGTCTCTACTCCCCTTCTTGAACAAGGGGACAACATTTGCTAGTCTCCAGTCTTCTGGCACTATTCCTGAAGACAATGACGACATAAAGATCAAAGCCAAAGGCTCTGCAATCTCCTCTCTAGCTTCCCAGAGAATCCTAGGATAAATCCCATCCGGCCCAGGGGACTTATCTATTTTCACTCCTTCCAGAATTGCTAACACCTCCTCCTTATGAACCTCAATCCCGTCTAGTCTAATAGACTGTATCTCAGTATTCTCCTCGACTACATTGTCTTTTTCCTGTGTGAATACTGACGAAAAATATTCATTTAGCACCTCTCCTATCTCTTCGGACTCCACGCACAACTTCCCACTACTGTCCTTGACCGGTCCCAATCTTACTCTAGTCATTCTTTTATTCCTGACATACCTACAATTTGCTTTGTAACCATTGATGTACCTTTAAAATTTAGCCACTGTTGTCATTAGAAAATGCAGCAACCAATTTGCACACAGGAAGGTCCCACAGACATTAATACAGAATCCCTACAGTGTGGAAGCAAGCCTTTTGGCCCATGAGTCACACTGTCCCTTTAAAGAGAATCCCACCCAAATTCCCCCCAACCTATGCCTGTAATCCAGTATTCCCCATGGCTAATCCACCTAGCCTGCACATCCCTTGACACTATGGGCAATTTAGCATGGCCAATCCACCTAACCTGCACACTTTTGTGACTGTGGGAGGAAATCAACGCACCTGGAGAAAACCCACACAGACACGGGGAGAATGAGCATACTCCATACAGACCAGAGGCTGGAATCAAACCCGGGACCCTGATGCTGTGAGGCATCAGTACTAACCACTGAGGCGCCTTGCTGTCCCATATCACTATGACCAATTCAGCTGTTTCGGCAACATTGATTGACGGATAAATGTTAGTTGGGGTACAAAGAAGAATATCAATTTTCTTCATCCATTTGGGTCATAGGCTTCTTATATTACAAAACACAACACTAAGAAGACCCAGTTTGACTTCCATATTGTCATCTAACCTTTACCTTGCCTCCATTCCTCTGCTGCTGAAACTTTCATCGACATCTCTTGCTAGCTCAATGCACTTCTCACCATCTTGGCATATTCTGCCTGACATTAACAACTGTCTGTGTCCTAACTTGCACTATCCCTTTCCTCGATGAGTTGTATTAAAACCCAGTTAAGTAACACAACAATTTTGAAATTTCCATTCCTTCTGTAAATCTTTTCATATTTTTGCCCCTCCCTGTCTCTGTAATCCCTTCCAGCCCTATAATCCCTAAGATACCTGTGCTTCTCCAATTACGGTTCCTTCATTTTCCTGATTTTAATTGCTCTCCCATAAGTACCTGTGCCCTCTCCTGCAAAGGTCATCAGGTTTTGAATTCCCTTCCCTAAATACCTCTGCTTCTCTTTTGTTTCTCCTTTAAGATGCTTCCTAAAAGCTACATTGTTGACCAAGCTTCTGGTCATCCAGCCTTATGATCTCCGAATGAGACTGAGCATCAAATTTTGTTTGACAAAGCTCCAGTGAAGACCCTTGGGATATCTTATGACGGTAAAGGTGCTGTATAAATTAAATTTGTTCTTATCTTTGTCTATATGCACATGAAAGGGCAATACTGTCATATTTTAACGTCTCATCTTCAAGGGGGATAATCTTATTGCTTGAGGTAATATTGATCTGATTTCACAGGCTACAACAGATGACGGGGCCTTGGCTCTTTCCTTCAATGTTGTTCTCAAGAGCAAATCTATATTTAGAAAAGATCATTATGCCTCTTGGACAGTGCAACATATTGCGCAGTGAACATGTTTCCTCCTTGCCTAGCGAATGTTGTTAGTTTCATCCTTCCCTGGACCTTCAGTGAATGGCTGCAATCAAGCAGCAAATCATGAAGAAAGTGCAGTGAATATTGAATCAATTGAATACTAATGTGCAAACATTGCAGTGGGTCTGCTTTTTCCCTGCTCTTAAAACATGCAAAGCATCGTAATAGGAGCACACAGATCAGAATGGCACCCCAGCTCCATGCCTCGTTGCTGGGATGAGAAAGGGTGAGAAGGATAGATGAAATATAAATAAGTATTAAACAGTAAAATAAAATGATTAATGTTTATATGTTTGGGATAATTCCCAATAAATCTAATATGGAATTCAGGAAGAGCTTCTTTAGCCAAAGATTGTAGAAGTTGCTCCCACAAGGATTAGTTGAAGTGAGTTGCATAGATACAGCATGGGTAATCTCAACAGCTACATGAGGCAGAATGGAATGGAATGCCAGGGTTGGATGAAATAGGATAGGAGGTGATTAGTGTGGAGCATAAATGCCATGATGAGCCAGGTGGGCAGAATGGCCTCTTGATGTGTACTGAATTCAATGCTAATTCCAAATTATGGCTTATTGTTATGAAGTGTTTTTGAATAAGGTCAATTGTTAACTTATTCATTCATTGAACAGGAATTCTATGTTTATAATATCCCATTCGCTTAACTTCTCCAGCCAAATGCCTCACTGAGTCCTCTATATGATCCATTTGGTCATCAGACCTGACTTTAACTTGTGGTGGAGAGTCAGGATAGGTGGAGATGGGGTTGCCCAAACAAAACATTGGTCCGTAAAGGATGAAGCCTTAGAACTTTGCTTTCACGCCCTCACACCAATGCCTGCTCATGATTGGCAGAATGGCATGCCAGTGTGTATAAACTGATTGGAGGTCAGATCGATGTTAGAGAGCCACAGAGACTGGTCAAGGTAAATGAGGAAGGAGACAGCATTGGCAATGTGCTATCGATGGTGGGATGGCGGGATGTGGTGTAACCTCATACTGTTGGGGCCTTCTCGTATTGTTGTGGATTTTGCAGAGGTGCTCTCCCTGACCCGGAAGCAAGCTGTAACAATTAAAAAGAAACAAAATTGTCTTGTTTTCAAGGGATCGGGGTACTGTGTCACCACTGGTTTTTGCCAGTTTGTCTGGAACTCTGCAACACTACCTCAGCCCACAGTTAAAATGGCGTGCACTCTTCCATGATTATATCAACCACTTCTAGTTAATTTAGGCAGCTCTTCCCCTGAACCAGTCATACGTCAGCTCATTAAAATAAAGTAGGTTAAGAATACAGTATAACCCTGCATTCCTGCACCCTCCTACCAAAAGCAGCCAGGTAAATGAAGGTTGAAATACCTCCTTCTATTTTGATATTGGGAAGGAAGTGGGTTTGAGTCACAATCCGAGCTCTCAGAGAAGAATATTCTGTCAGGTTTCGAGACACCAATCCTGCGACAAATAGTAGCCCTCATCCTACAGTGTGAGGAGAGAGCTTGAGAAGCATTCTTCCTGGTGTTGGGCCCCTAATTGGTTCTCTCAGTCCTTGGAATTAAACACAACAGGCAGTATCCCAATGTTGTGGTCCAATCACAGGGATAGCAGCTCTAGACCCTGAGCAGCCCCATGGGAAGGAGATTGGACGCTGCTGACAGAGGTCAGAGAATGTAATAGCGCCTCAAAGTGGAGGTGTAAATCTAAATGGAAATTTCAGATAATATAAAACTGACAGGCTCCTTGGAATAGTGGGGAAATGTCCATTTCTGCTTCCAGCTCTGACGGTCCCTTCTTCACCAGACTCATGTAGGGAGATATCCTGCACAGAATTGGCAAAATCCACACATGGCAAAGGGCTAGGTTGCCAACCATACAATGCCTGTGGTCTCTCTCGGCAGGCCATATATCTCTTACCAGGCATACTCCCCCAATCGGGAATACATCAGGAAGATATCCTAAAGTGTCCTCAACCTCCACCTTTGACCAATTCCCTCAATTATTTCCACATAACTGGTCTGTGAAAACTTTTGTTAAGTCTGTGTAACAGATTAAGTATGAGATTACTACAAAGCAAATTATTACGTAAAGCAAATAGACCGTGTCTACCCATATTGTATGAACCTTTTTAACACTGGTTTACAATTGGCCCACACTTTAAATTGACTCATGGCCCGTCTAGTGCCATCTGATACTCATCAGTGATCAAGAACTAATTGACTGGAAAATATAGATTCAATCTCCATTTGCACATCTTTGGGAGACAAAACCTGGGTTAGCAGTTTTTTTTTTCTCTGTTAGTTTATCAGCAACTAAACAGTTATATTAAAAAAAAGATAAAGCAAACCTCAAGTTCTTCATTTTGTTTTGTTTTGTAAATCAGTGCAACTACATGCCAAGTTTGGAAGTGATTTCCTAAATGTACAGAATACAACAATAACCATTCACAGATGTGCCATCCTTAATGCAGCAAACTACTTCCAGATGTTTTGTAAAGTGGAAGCTGGAACGAGGTAAAAAATGAAGAAAACAGGTAGATTTTTAGAGTGAGTCTTGACATTGGGGAATGTCACGCAATTTCTCATGCAATATCAATTTATGGACTCTGTGACTCCAAACATGGAATTCAGAAACAATGGTTATGGAAAGCTTTATTTTATCAAGATGGTGTGCAGATGAGTGGCATCTGGACTTCATTGTCTGACAAAGATCTAACCATTATAAACTATTATGAGGACAATAGGAAGAACTGCTCTGGTTAGATGATAGACACAATGCACTGAATCTTATGTTTTTTTTGGCTAAGTGTCAGTTTCACAGACAGTTTCTCTCCACAAAGCCTAATGAGATTTCTCACCGTATCTTACCAAACTTGTCTCATTAACCACCTACCCCATACTTACGGCACCCCTCTCATTTGATTCCAGCCTCATTCTACCACTGGCTATACCCGGGCCAACTCGCTATTGCAGGAATATTCCAGAATAGACTGGCAATCTTGGTACCATGCATCTTTAAAAGGCCATTGCATGCCCGGTCAAGCACTGTCAGTCTAGAGCTACCCTCCATAGTTCCTGACATTTGTCTCAGGTGGGGCAAACAAGGGAAATTTGGCACCCATCTTTTTGTGTGGAGACTTAGTGAATGGGCTGGTGCAGAGATGGGCTGTCTCCTTGCGCCAGGACTGACAGTGGCACCTAGGACACCACGCCAGTCCAGTCTGAGGTTTTCATCTGGATCTGTGAAGTCATAACCATCTGGAGGAATGCGCAGCACTGTAAGAAGGCCAATGACCCTCTCCACTCTGCCTATGTGAGTGCCACCATCTTCTCCCTAATTTCTTACACTTGGTCTATCTCCGCTGTTGAACCCGCTTCCCACCCAAGGGTCTACTACTTTCAGTATTGCCTGCAACATCATCTGTCTCACTCTCCCCTACCCCAACCCCACTAACCCTGCTTGCCCTCTGTACTGAACACTCACTCTGAACACATCCCCACCTGCACCAGAAGTAACAACAACACTTCCAGCTCCCTTAATAGCCATCTCACTCTCATTTCAGGAGGAAGTCAGCGTATACTAGGGCAAGAAAAGTTAAGATGGATGGAGGGCTACCTAACATTTGACTTCTCACCCCTTATAATGAGAAGGTTGTGATACTGACCGCCCCGAGTGGTTGACTAAGCCCCTGGACTATTATTGGATACTGTCCCTAACTTAATGCACTGGGCCCCCCTGAGTGAAGGCTATCTCCCTTGACTTGACTGAGGGTTACTGACAACTTTGACAAGTCCTTCATGAGGGGCCAGATGCAAAACGACAAGTCAAGGCAAAGCAATTGTGCTGCAAGCGTGCCTGCAGGTACTAAGTCAGTGAGCAGTGAGCCAAGTGGGCCCGGAACAGACCTCTTGGTGGTGGCGAGTGGGCCCAACACAGACTCAAGTGAGCCCTTATTTACTTTTCTGGGGCAAACATGGGATGTGGCACCAGAATCGGCCACTGCTCCATTGGTAGAGGCGACATCAGCGCGGGATAAGCCCTGCAGTGATAGACAGCGCCTGAGGATCAGTGACTTTGTTGTTGGTTGAATCAGCACTGGTGACAGCAGAAGGGCATCACGCCAACATCGACTTGGGCCCAATGGGGAGAGATAAGACTTTGACGTTGGCGTGTTCAGAGCAGGCGGTGGCAAATTGGTGGTGGAGGAGAATCTACCCAGTGGCAAACAATGGTGCCTGAAGAGTCGTGACTTCATCGTTGTTTGGGTCTGGTGTAGGTGGTGGCGAGATGGTGCAGTAGGGACGGTGGCATAAGCATCGCTAATGACGAGCTGGCTCAGGACTGACGGATTCTCTTTAACCTATTCCTTCCAACTTTATTCTTATTCTTAAAACTATTCAAAATGGCCTCACATGGGTGATGACAGTGGAAAAACTTTTCACTGTATTTTACTGTTTTTCTCACTGTAAACAACACATGACAATAAATTCATTCATTCATTCAGCTCTGAGATGCAGCCTGGTTTAATTTATGCAGTTAATACAGATTTGCAATTAATAATGTGCTTAACAAGCAATAATTCCCTCAATTGATAACTCGTTGCTGCCCTGGTGAGAAATTCACTTTGACGCCCTCCAAATCTTGAAATGAGTTGCAAGGTGCTCCTGCTATTGAGATATTGATAGTCCTTGCTAGAAGTCTTGCCTCAAATCTCACAATAGCCCCATGTCGCTCAGGTTCCAATAAGATTCTGCCCACTATGTGTAAACAAAATGTGGTTTAATTCCTGAGTCAGGTGTCAACTAATTGTGAAGAACAGGGAGGTGACAGATGTCCAAAAGTTTTCAAAGTAATGTTATTGTTTGTTGTTCAATGTGGGAATAGACTCAACTGCACCCCGACTCTCACAGGTACACCTTTCACGAAAAGATTGTGATTGCATTTATGTGTTTTGATTTTCAAGAGCTTTTTGGCATGAAGTGACACAAGTCAGCCCATAATCCTTTTTGTTCATTGAAGACACTCCCCCTTTGATGCATTGTGATGACGGGAGAGCAGATAATACAAACTGGGTTGTAAAACAGGATTACAGATTTCGTGAGGTGAGGATTGTAAATATGGATGAAGATTTTATACTCAAAGCATTCAGATCTATAAGCCAGATGTTTGTCGATAGATGCTAGACCATTGGGGAGGGGGGGGTGGCGGGAATAGGTGAACAGAGTTTCATCTTGGAGAGGATGTGGTCCAATGAACAACATAAGTTAAACTTTACGGCGGGTGTAGCTCAGAGGCTGTCAAGCATGTGAATGATAGGTGAACAAGAAATAATCAGGCAGAGAGAGTACGCAGGCGAACACTGATGGGATGAGCTTGAGTAGAGGGGTGAGATCAGATTTTGGCAAGAATATAGGAGAACTGAAATATTCATACAAGTTGGTAATGTCCATGGAATGCACAAATGGGTGTCTAACAGTACAGCATTAACTTCAAAAGTCTCCAACTGAATGAATTAACGAGTCTTTATATTTGTTTTTCCATTTAGCCAGTGTTTCTTTCATGGAGGCATGTGAGGGGCTGCAGGATAAATTGTTAATGCATTGCAAGCTTTGCATTCGCATTTGTATTGAACATGCAGGGACAGCTAATCCGAAACAGGCTTTGCTGCTGTCAGAGAGAGAAACAGCAGTGCAAGCCCCTGATGCCAATAATATTTAACTTTTTAGATGACAGGTCAGGGTTCTCAAGTCAGATTGATCCCTATACAATTTCCAAATACAATCCCATCTCCAAAATGACCTTGGTTGGATTTTCATTTGCCTAACACAACAGGAGTTGAAGAGGAGGAGAGTGGAGGTTGTGGGCAGGGGGGACATGGTATGGATAAAGCTTAGGGGATGCAGAAGTCAGGAATCCAGTGCACACTGTGGTGGTGGTAGGGGGGGTTGAGCACTGAGGATATGGGAGCAGGAGGCAATATGGGATCCAGCTGATCCCAGGATTCTTTCATGGCATGTGGTTACCTGAGGTAGAAGTTTGAAGGTTTCAGTGGAGATTAGTTGTGAGCCCCAAAGGTCTGGGGCAATGTTTGGAGGCCTGAGGGGAGTTTGGGTCGAGGATGATTGAGGAGTCACTGGATCTAGTAGGTTAATCGAAGAGCACTCAACTCTTGGGTGGAGCAGTCCTCAAATGGAGTTAGTCGTCAGGTACCCCTCTTTGATTCCACTTGCTGAGTTAAAACATTATTAAGCCTCTCCGATTTTAATTTCTACACTTTTGTTGACTATGTTTTCATTTGCAAAGGCCCTAGGCCTTGAAATTCTCTCCCTCAAATACTCCATCTCGCTACCTGTCTTCCTTCCATTATGATGCTCATACAGCTACTTGTTCAAATTGTTGGTCATCTGCCTTTTTATCTCTTTGTATTCAATTTTCATTCAATATGAACCCGTTACAACCAAGCTTGGAAGATGAGTCCCGACCTGAAACATCAGCTTTCCTGTTCCTCTGATGCTGCCTGGCCTGCTGTGTTCCTCCAGCTCCACACTGTGTTATCTCAGACTTCAGCATTGGCGGTTCTTACTATCTCTCTTTGGAAGGTGGACAATTGTCTACATTCCACTTTGAGGTTGGTTATAACAGAGTAGGGTTTTTATCTAAACATGCTTCTTCAATTCAGTATGTACTTGACCATACGTAAAGCTATACGAAGCTTGTTAAATCTCAACTTATCAAGTCAGGAGTTAGTTTTATTATAAAATGCAGTATGGCATTTTATGGAACAGACCAAATCCCCTCAAAATATACTAAGATGACAGCCTAGACCCTAACTTATTCTTATTTTAAAGGCAAATGCCAAACATTGTGTTCCGGATGCAAAACGCACTTTATTCATACACTCATTAAAATACAGCAAAAAGAAATTGGAGCAGCATGGTAGCTGAGTGGTTAGCACTGCTACCTCACAGCACCAGGGACCCGGGTTCAATTCCGGCCTCAGGTGACTAGCTGTGCAGAGTTTGCACATTCTTCCTGTGTCTGTGTGGATTTCCTTTAGGTGTTCTGGTTTCCTCCCACAGTCCAAAGATTTGCAAGTTAGATGTATTGGCTGTGCTAAATTGCCCCTAGTGTTCAGCCATATGCAGGCCAAGTGAATTTGCCATGGGAAATGCAGGGTTACAGGGATAGGGTAAAGGGGTGGGTCTGGATGGGATGCTCTTTAGAGGGTCAGTGTGGAGTTGATGGGCTGAAGGGTCTGTTTCCATACTGTAGGGATTCTATTATTCTGTAAAGAAGGAAATTGGAATAACTTAACATTACTGGGAAAACTTAACAGAATAATAGATTATTCAACTACTAAACAGTAACTGTTCCAATATAGTAACATCCCTTAAACACACACTGGGCAAAAGGCAAATTCAGTAAAATGAAGAGAAAACTCAGAGAGAGAGAGTAGCAGGGTAAGATGTACTGCCACTTCCAAACCCAGCTTCAAGATACCAGCAACTGCTACTGAAAAACTTACACTATAAGTCCTGGTTCTGTGGGAGCTTGACCCCACCCATTCAGGCTGCTTCTATTGTTCTAAATTAAAAAAAAACCCAAAGCCTTATGAGCTGTTTACTTTATGGGCTTTGAAGCAGATTGCTTGGTATTTCTGTCTCAACCTTTCTTCATAAAATAAACCAGGACCAAATACAACTCTTAAAGCCATAGTATCACCAACAGGTATAAACCAAAAAACTTACTAAAAGGTAAAAATATATCTTGAATCATGTGACACAAATGCTAGCATGCAAACAAAATAAATTATAGGATGGAAGAGGAACAGATAGAGGTTGAACTCCATAAATAAAAGAATAATAATTTGGCGGTCTTGAAGTTCCAGTGTTGCTGTGGCCAATGTAAGCTGGTTGTTTATCTGGAGGCAGTGTCTCTTAAACTGTAATCTGACCCTTTCCTAGAACAAGTGCTATGGCACTTGAAATTCCTTTTATTTTTAATTTTTCTATTTCTATGACATATTCCAAAAATTTAACAGAGATAAAGGCAAAGCTTGAAAATTAAAAAAAAAGACTTTCAGGAGAGAGCTGATACTGTTGCAAACTCAGGTCTTGACTCTGACTTGTCTACCTTCTATAACTACCTTTTCGACCTGAGGTTGTCCGACAATTGAGATATTATTGAAACAAATAGGGTAGTCTTCAGCACCCCATTTTGCATAATGGGTTTTGATTAAGCTCCTTTGTCTCTCACAATTTCTACAAGTGAGATGGCTGTTTGTTTGTTCCCCTTTGATTTTCAAAGACTTCCAACAATAGCAAATGTGAAGTCCTGCATAGATCTGTCCAAACTCCTGGCAATCCACTTCAGAGGATTCTTGGCCACTTTTTTGGGTCAGGTGATTTCTGCAGCCATTTTAACAGTATCTGGGCTCATTTAAAGTTGTTTTCTTTTAAACTAAAGGTATTGAATCAGTCAACACAGGTGAAGATTAATAATCCTCACATTGCAACTTTGGAACAATCCTGTGAAGTGGCTCAGCATGTTAGATCTGCTATCATTGTTATGACATTCATATTTATCTTTAGGAACTTCTAACATTTCCGATACATGCCAATAGTTCCACATTGCATTTGAAAATAAAACAATTAGTCTGTTGCTAAGTAGAAGACAACAAAACAGTTCGAGGATTCAGAT
This sequence comes from Rhincodon typus, assembly GCF_021869965.1. Lineage (NCBI taxonomy): Eukaryota > Metazoa > Chordata > Chondrichthyes > Orectolobiformes > Rhincodontidae > Rhincodon > Rhincodon typus. Next base: position 10,127,044 of record NC_063349.1, read on the forward strand.
AATTAGGAATAAGCACAAGAGCTTTCCATATGCGATTTGTACAATGACTACATCAAAGTGATAATGCCGGTGCTGACTTGCATCCCTCCTAGCATTCTGCCATTTGGTATAATAATGCAAATATTTTTTCAACGATGCTAAGATCCTGCATTGACAATTTCAGTGTTCTCATTGTTTCTGATTTTAAAAAGAACTCAGAACAAAAGTTGGTTGAAAAGTGGTCCAGACTAATTAAGTTTACCAAGTTTATCTTGTTGGGTCCTCCCTATAAAGCCGCATGTACTTTTCATTAAGTAACTGATTGCAGTTAATTACAGAGTTACGCAATAGAAACTGCTGACTAGCTCCCCATATGGCTATGGCGGCATTATTTTAACCACATGAAAATGTCTTAATCATTACAAACATTACAGGGAAATATAACTCACATTTATGTTTATTTAAGAAATATCAATCTTCATTCTGTAACCAAGGAGATAAGTACACACAACACACACACTCTGTTTTTCATCACTTCATATTTCCAATGAATATACAAGAAGATTACAGTATACATGGTTATGCCGTGTGGAGATGAGGATTTAGATCACAGGCTCTAAAATGGGAGCTATCACTCAATCAGAAATGCTGTTAACCACATCTACAGTTTCAATTAGCCGTGTGCTTTTTCTAAGGTATTGGACAACTTTGACTTATAATAACAGATACAACAAGCCGACTTCATTCAAGAGAACTGAAAGACAGCTTGCAGTTTCGGGAAAGTTGAATCTTAATGCTGCCTTCTGGAAGCCAATTCTGAGTGTTTAGGAGAGCCATGTGACAGCTGTTTCCGATTGTTTTGAATGTTTGAGGGATCTTTGCTTGTGTTTCATGAATATTATTTGGGATACTTTAGTGACATGTTGGAGCGTGGTGGACGGGTGACTGTCCCTTGTAGCAGAATACAGCTTCTGCTTATAGAAGGAATGGGTCATTTCTTTAACTTTAGGCAGCTTTACTTTTTAAAAACTGAACATAACGGTGAGCCACATCGCATTCTATTCCCTAGCTATCGGCTCTATCATTTTTGTAAGGAACAGTTGAGATTAAGCCAGTTAGTTTGTCCAGTTTATTCAATTAGACCCCAAATTGAGCTTTCAAACTCCTATTTGGGTCTTCGCTAAAACTGCCTATTTCCACATCCATAGCACCTCTCAAATTCATTTTTGTGTCATCCTATCCATGGTCTATCTAATCAAAACCTCATTCGTGCCTCTATTACCTTTAGACTCAACAATTCCAATGCATTTCTCCACAAATTTGAGGTCATTCAAAACTTTGTTTCCCATTTCTCAACTCAAACCAAGTCCTGTTCCCCACTCCCCACTGTGCTTACTGACCAACAAAGACTCCTGGCCAAACATGTCTTAGCTCTAAGAGTCCGATCCTTGTTTTCAAATCCTTTCATCAACTTGCATCTCCATATCTCTACAATCTCTTCCAGTCTCACATTCCTCAAGAATATCTGTGTTCCTCTAATTCCAGTATCGTAAACATTCTTGATTTAACCCTTGATTTTAATTGCTCCAGCATCGGAGAATTCAGTCGCTTCTGCTCTAAGTGTTGGAATTCTTTCACTATATGCCCTTGTCTCTCTACCTCACTTTGCTTCTTTAAGGTGCCAGTTTTCTGTTGCAGATATTAACCATCTGACCAAATGTCTCCTTACGTGACTCGTAAAGAGTAAAAGGTTAACAATTGAGCATGTACGTAAGAAGCTGTGCCACTGATGATGTCATGAACACGTGATGACATAAAGGCTCTACTGAAGGAGTAACAGCTCAGCCCCCATGCCTAGCTAGAATGTGTGTAGTTAGTATCATGTAAATAAAACATTACTTTGACAAGTCCTCATACCTTAACCATTTACATCTCCTTCATGAAGAGCCATAGAGTCATATGGCATGGAAACAGACCTTTCAGACCAACTCGTCCATGCCAGCTAAGTTTCCCAAACTAAACAAGTCCCACTTGCCTGCATTCGACCCATATCCCTCCAAACCTTTCCTATTAATATATCTGTTTAAATGTCTTTTAAATGTTGTAACTGTACCTGCATCTACCACTTCCTTTGGTAGTTATTTCCACATATGAACTACCCTCTGTGTGAAAAAAATGCCCCTTGGGTCCTTTCCAAATCTTTCTCCTCTTACCTTAAAATATGCCATCTAGTTTTGAACTCCCCGAACCTCAAGAAAAGACCATTGATATTCACCCTATCCATGCCCCTCACGACTTTATAAACCTCTATAAGGTCACCCCTCAAACTCCTGCGCTCCAGTGCAAGAAGTCCCAGCTTATCCAACCTCTCCTTATAACTCAATCCCTACAGTCCTGACAACATCAGAGCCTCTTGTCATTAGACAACCTAGTGCACTCTAAACCTCCCCAAAGACACCACATGACAACAACAACAACTTGGTGTAATATTTTGTTTCATAGTACCTTTATGAAAACACTCCATAAATTCTATAATGTTAAAGGTGCTTTATAAATGTAAATGTAATGCCATCCTAATTAAGCCAGCCGGGGCCCTGTGTTTACTAAAGCTGCATTACATACTTTGATGTGGATTCCTTAAAACCAGTAAATTTCAGTATCACTAATTGTCTATGGTTACAGGCGCTAATTCTTGTCAGATTCAACTTCAGAAATCCAAAGTATTTCTGCAATTTAACTGAAAGATGTGAAAAGATTGTATTAGATTACAGGAAGACGCCAAGGTGCAATAGATCTAAAGCAGCATTGCAAAAATGTATCTGCACATTTATCTTTCAGACCTCCTGACAGTCTTTGGGCCAATCCTTTCAACATTTCCTTTAATACTGATATGAACAGTGACAGGGTTCAGAAACCTGCTGAATTGCCTTTGCAGGAAAAGGAAAGCAAGTGGGTATTAATGACCAGATTTTAATAATTTTCTCACTAGCACTTGGCAAGGGCCAAGTGTCAAGATTGTCATTGCTACATGTTAACTGTTACTGTCTGTAATTGTTTGCCGTATACACATAAACACAGACACATACAAATAAATACACATATACATAAAAACATAAGCATGCACACACATAGATAGACGCACATATATCAAACATTTAGAGAAATGCTCAGAAATATAAGGACTTATGTACACACATTGGATCTCATATACTCAAATAGCGAGAGACAAATGGAACAAGATAAACCCATTCACTTTGGTAGGAAAACCAAATGCAGAGTATTTCTTAAATAATGAGAAATAGGTGTGTAGATATTCAAAGGGGCTTATATGTTGTTGTCAATGAGTTAGTGAATGCAGGTGCAATAAGTTATGAAGAAAGTGAATGGATTATTAGACTTTGTCTGTAGAAGAGGGGTGAAGTCCTGCCTCAATTGTGCAGGAGCTTGGTTAGACGTCATCTGGACTAGCATGCGCAGTTTTGATCTCCTTATCTCAGCAAAGGCGTTTATTGTCGTAAAGGGCACTGAAGGTTCACCAAACTTATTCCTGGAATGGTAGGACTGTTCTATTAAGAAAGACTTGGCACTCTGTTCCTGCTCCCTCTAATGTGTCTAAGAATGGGAAGTGATCTCATTGATACCTACAAAATATTTAAAGGGATAGATAGATAGATGCTGGTAGGATGTATCCCGGATTGGTAAATCTTGAACCAAAGGCTTAATTTAAAAATAAGGGAATGCCATTTAGGGCAGAGAAGTTGAGAAATTCTTTGGAATTTTTGGAATTCTCTACCTGAGAGAGATGTGGAAGCTCAGGTTTGGAGTATAAATAAAGTAGAGATTGATTACCAGTAGCAATCTGGGTTTTATGGACATTATGGGTAAAAAAAACTGAAGTGTCCCATCAGCCATGATCATATTAAATCATTGAACAGTCTAAATGGGCTGAATGGCCTACTCATGTTCCCATGTTCTGTACTTCTAATATCATTGAGAAATGTAATTAAAAGAAATGAGTGCAATTGATTAATATTTGAGAAATTATAGTAATTTAGGATTTTTTTGGTGAAAGCACTTTGCCTCCTAACTTGTTGCATTGTACCTCATTTTTATTTCTCCTGGTGGAGAATGGACTAAATATAATTCCATGGTTCAATGTTTGCAATGTGATAGTCATATGTTCCTTCAAACATATTGAAAGCTAATGAAATGCATTTAACTTCAGTAAGGAAACTTGCCCCAAGACTTAAACCTGGGACATCCCTCCTTGTCGCCACTCCCCCTTTGCACATATTGGGTGAAGGTCAAAAACAGAACAGTATAAACTATTACAGTGCAGTCCTTTCAAATACATCAGTATTCACATTGCCAAAAAGAGTGCTGAAAATTGGAAGCATTCTAAAAAAATTAGTGACTACCGACAGTAGTTTTCACCTACAATGCATAATGTTGAACTATGTTGAGTGTATGGCTTCAACAAGTTCAGAGCAAAGCCATACATTGGTTGCCACTTTTTAGTGCATCTATTAAGAGCTGCCCTCTCAATGCATAAGATCTCATGATACTCATTCAACGAAGAGTAATAGAGGTCTCCCCAGTGTCCTGCTCATTATTTATTTCTAAGCTTGCATCAGGAAACCAAATTACCAGGTCATTCTCACATTGCTATGTATAAATTGGTGGTTGTATTTCTTACAAGGGCAGTTACACTTAAAAAATTACTTTTTGGCTGCACAGTACCATATGAATTTGGAGCAAAAGAAGCCCTTCAACTCCTTGAGATGCTCCATCATTCAATAAGATTGTGGCTGATTTGTTTGCATTCTGAATTCCACATTGCTATTGTGACAATACTATGGCTTTTAGAGGCGTGTTCTGTCCTTTTTTTTTAAAGAAAGGTTTTAAGATAAAGATGACAAGATGTCTATTGAAAACTTGTCAAGTGAACAGCTTGTGAGGCCTTGGTATTTTTTTTAAGGTTGGAACAATAGAAGCAGCCTGAATGGGTGTAGTCAAGCTCTCACAGAACCAGGATTTTGAGCTTCTTAGTTTGTCAGTACAGTTGTTGCTGGGTCTATTGCTGCAGTACATCTCTGCTTGCAACACTCTTTCAGAGTTCTCTTGATATTTTTCCCTCCTGGAGATGCATGTGAGACTATCTGTTTTCTGAATTTGCCTTTTGCCAAGGGTGTTTATGGGATGTTACTTTATTGGAAGAGTTAATCAATCATAGTCACTGTGTCTATTATTGTGTTAAATTTTCCAATAGAGTTAAGCTATTCCAGTTCTTTCTTTCTTTGCTGTATTTTAACTATAGTGGATGAATTAAGTGTGTTTTACTTTAAATCCAGTAAATTGACCAATCAAATTGCATCTGGAACTCAGCATCTTACATTAACCTTTAAAATAAGAAAAAAGTTAGGGTCTAGACTATCTTCTGTATATTTTGAGAAGGTTTGGTCTGGTCCATAACAACTGGATCAGCAAAGCTTGTTCTGTTATTGTGTATTTTACTTTTCAGCCTATTAGGGAGTCCTGTACAAATGGTAAAACTCACTCCCATAGCTGTTTTGATAATCCCTGCTTATTAGTTTGTTAGAGGATCGTTATAAATGCTCTTATTCTTCTATATCCTTGACTCGTTTAACACATTTGCTTACATTTTCTTCTTCCACCCTAGTTCCTAATATTATGTAGGTAGTTGTATACTCCTATTATAATGATTGATAACTTCATACCTATTGGTAAAATTCATATGGGTTTTCTTTCTAATTTTCAATTATATTCCTTTTTATCCACTACCATTAGGATATCTCTAATTAGTACATTGCATCGTCAAACATCTTTCTCCCTAATCCTTTCTATCTACAACATTTAATTGACAGTTTCTTTTTTATGTGGCTATGTTTCTAACCACAGCTGCTTGCTCACCATGGATTATTGCATCCAGATTCCATGTTTTATTTTGGATGCTGTTTCATTATCAACATTTTATAATCTGTTGTTTGACTGTTATTTGTTTCCTAGCAATATGCCTTGCATAATGTGATGGAACATGAATGTGCTAAAGATAAAAATATACCTTATGATATGACTTACAGAATGCAGAGCAGTGAAGACCATCAAAATCTAGAGACAAGCATGTAACTGATTGGGAGTGAGAGCAACATTCAGTACCATGTATATATATAAGTGTCAATAACAGTATTGAAGAGTATAAGAGAGCATCACATTAGGATGAGACAGAACTAGATGTTATACGGACATAGGGTAGCCACAGCCTAGTAAAACCAGGGCAACCTCAAAGATGTATATGCCCAACAACCAGAGAACCAAGACAGCCCATAATTCAAGAAGAAATCAACAGGGCAAGGCTTGGTAATCACAAAGCATACAGACAACATTCTCTTAAAACAGAGATAGTAAGAACTGCCGAGGCTAGAATCAGAGATAACACAGAGTGAGCTGGAGGAGCACAGCAGACCAGGCAGCATCAGAGGAGCAGGAAAGTTGACATTTTGGGTCGGGACCTTTCTTCAGAAACCCTTTTCAGATTTTCAGAAGGGTCCCGACCTGAAACGTCAACTTTCCTGCTCCTCTGATGCTGCCTGGCCCACTGTGCTCCTCCAGCTCCACAATGTGTATTTTCTTAAGACGCCTTAGTTTGACCTTTAATCACGTCTTTTACCTTTTTTTGCCATCTGATGTCACTCACCAGATATTCCTACCCCCTCATTGTCTAATCAGCAGCTTTAATCATTTTTTCCATTGGTTGCACTTTGGTTCAGTAGGTTGCCTGCCCAGCGTATAGCTCCTTTCTATCACAGTACTGCTGCTAGTCCTCCATGAAATGGAACCTTTCATTCCCACCCCAGTCTTTCGACACTCGTTCAACTCTTTGTCTTGCCCATCCCTGTGCCGATGAGCATGTAGCTGTGGCAGGCATCTCAAGATTTCAACTTGTTGAGTCCTTGATTTTTAAATTTAGTTCCTAATTTCTGAGATAGGAGATAGCTAGAACTGCAGATGCTGGTGTCAGAGTTAATACAGTGTGGAACTGGAGGAACATAGCAGGTCAGGCAGCATCAGAGGAGCAGGAAAGCTGATGTTTCAGTCCTGATGAAGGGTCCTGACTCGAAATGTAAACATTCCTGCTCCTCCGATCCTGCCTGACCTGCTGTGTTCCTCCAGCTCCACCCTGTATTGATCCCAATTTCTGATATTCCTTTAGCAAACGATCACAATTAATATTAATTGATCATAATAGATGTTGTAAATGGAAAAGAAACACATTTTAAGGGGATAAGATTGGAACTGGAAAAACTATTCTGTGAAAGTTTCACTGACCAACAGCAGTGGGAAATATAAACAGAGTCCTGCAGAAATGTATCCAATAAAATGTAAAACCAAAGCAGCCTTTTTTTTGTTCATGTCTTGGATCCAGCAGGAAGTTAAATAATTGGATGTCCTCACTCCCACTTCAGGTTCTTCTTCACTTGCTCCCTTTACCTTAGCAGCAGACAAGCTGAGTTTCAACCATTAAGGTTGCTATCTCTCTATTTATCAAATCTCCATGGCTAAAACCTTTCAATTCTGCACTCCCTCTTTATCTCCGCAAAGCTGTGGTTAGCAATCCGGTGTTGTCTTGTAGATGGCAACTTTACCCTCACCGGTAATAAACACATTTGGTACCATCTGAGCAAGACCATTGTCTGTAGGTTCTCTTTCTCCACCTCCCTATGGCTAGCTTTCCCCACTGACTAAAAATTATATTCTCCCCTTCTTGTGCCAGTATTTTCCCTGAGGAGTAACTACACTGTGGAACAAATTATCCAAAAATTCTTCCCCAATTTCTACTTGTCAGATGTTTTTAAATTACTTTCGAGCTCTAAACTTCTGAGCAGATTGTCTTAATCCAGGAACTGGATGAGACCTTGTTTGGAAAGTGGAGTTGAGGATTATCAGGTTAACCAAGATCTCATTGAATTGTGGAACAGACTCAATATCCTAATTCTGCTTCTGTGTCTTATGGTCTTATATGGGGCAAACTGGACTCAAACACCCATAAAATCCTATATATTACTGTCCTGAGGTTATTTGCGTATTATACTTCGTTATTGGTAGTATTAGCTATTTTAGTTCTCGGTATAATACAATTGCTTGAGATAAAGATTATATTAAATATTCAGGGCAGAATTTAATGACTCTGCCCCCTTCTCATCCCCCCGCAGCAGAGTTGGGGTCCTCTGAGTAGGCTGCGAGGGTGCCTTGGCTGCCTGCTTTGGGCTTCATGGGGGAAAGCACACCTCCTCTTTTTCTATACACAGCAGGATGAATACCTTCCTCTTTACATCCTCCCCCTCCCATTCCTTACCAGGATCTGCCAAAGTGGCTTCAACAAGACTACTATACTCCCTTTCTTCTCCATGGTTGGATCCTTGTCCAAGCATTCTGCAGTGCCAGCAGTGGCCACTGCCCCTGGTGGCGCTGCTGGGACTGAGAATCCGCCAGTCTTATGATTCACTTAAGCCCTTAGCAACAGATGCAAAGGTCAAGAAGATCCAGTACAAGCAGGTAACTGAGTGATTAGGACTTAATCCCTCAGGTCTTCAGGAAATTGCAACAGTGGAGTTACCACCAACTCTCTAGCCTGTGGACATTGTTGTAGTTATTAACTTCAGCCTTAAATTGAGCTTGATATAAGATTAATTTGTAGGCAATTAGCATTTAGCTTATTAATGACTTTGTTTTATTATATCCTAAACTCCTAGATCTGATTTTGCCATGATGAAATTCATCATCCTCTATTCAGCTAATTTTAATTTGTCCCTTCGATCTGATTAAGTAATAAATCCCTTGATTTAATTAAATAATAAATTTAATTTTCAACTTTGCTATGTAATAGATTAAAGGGACTCATGTGGTACAGTGGTAGTGTTCCTTCCTCTGAACCAGGAGGCCGGGTTTAAGTCCCACTTGTGCCAGATGTGTGTTACAACACCTCTAAACAGATTGATTAAAAAGTTTATAATAATGTAAATAGGGAGCTGTTAAAATTTTACATAATGACAAATATGAGATTTAACACAATGTTATTCAGCAGGAATATTCCAGTTAGATTTGTAGGCAGCGAATTTATGATCAGGACATGCATTCAAATTACACATTTTGGTCATGTTTAAATGCTTTTACATGGTTTCTCTTCCCATGGCACTCAAATTTATCTTCCACCTTCTCTAAATGTAAACTGGTCCAAATTTCTACACCATTGCCTGCAAGAAATAAATCTACACTGATCAGTTTTTTATTCTTAAAACAAACAAAATAGGAAATGCAGAAGAAATTATAAAAAAAAATCGTTTGTAGTGATGTTAAATTGAATTTTGAATGACAGATTTTAGAAAATGACAAAAATGAATAACGTTTAAGGAAATCATTCTTTATTTCTGAGCAATTGAATATAACTAATTTGTAAGAAACAGAGCTATTAAACCAGTAAGCAGAGATAAAGTGAACAACCAACAAAGAAATTTGTAGAAGAAGACTTCAAGCTAACTGTAAATAAAGATATTTTGCACCAGAGAGAAAGGAGAAAGGCAGCACAAAATGCACAATTAAATCAACTCCACAGTCATAACATTCTGCGGTTTAAAATACTCATGGAATTTGGCAGCACAGTTAAGGGAGTTAGATATAGCAATGAAGAAAGAGTTGACTGATGTCCCCATGCCAGTATTTCAAAACAAAATTCAAACTTAGTAATACTTTCGGAAAAATATATGTTTAAAATGTATTCTGTACAGATATCAGTAGTGTAGACAACAAAAACCTTGAATAATCATTTGTGTTGGAAATTCTGCTGCAAAGATCAAAGGTATTTAACTTACAGTCAGAAACAAAAAAAAAGTTTAGTAATCATGCCACTGCAACACTTGATGAAGTAATAAAAAGTTTGCAAGGAAATAAGATAAATTGGAGAAATAATGTGCATAATATTAAAACGCTAAACTAAGGAACCTGGTCATTTGTGATTTCCGAGAGTGGGAATCAGAATAAAATGGCAACAAGCGACATGAAAGGTCTGTTTGATGGAATGCTGAGTATGGTTTTGGTACAGAGAGTTGATTTTTCTGCCAACTGGACTCTATTAGTGCAGAAACAGATGTTCTATTGGAAATATCTCATCAAATGCAAGTTGTGGCCAAAGTTCCAATGCTCTGTTATTAAAGATTTTGCCATTGGGAGTAAAGGACAGCAAGCAAGTCTTTCAGCTGACCATTAACTAATACTTCATCCTTTTGGCTTTGATGCAAATGAAAGGGAGAACATCAGAAAAGTGCCTTTAGCCTCCTGATTAGTTTTGGCTTTAGTTTGTCACTGAAGTTTGCAATGGGATACTGTCCAATTCCAACCGGGAATCCAGCCCAACTGTATGTGGTGCTGATATTAGTAAAATCTTAGCTTTGTAAGCCATGTTCTGATAATATTTATGTCTACCAAACCAACATCAACCCTAACAAAAACAGATTTGCTGGAGAAACTCAGCAAATCTGTATTCTGAAGAAGGGTCACTGGACTTGAAACATTAACTCTGCTTTCTTTCCACAGGTGCTGCAAGACCTGCTGAGTTTCTCTAGCAATTTACAGAGTCACATAGTCATACAACACGGAAACAAACCCTTCGGTACAAATGATCTGCGCCGACCAGACAACCCAATCTGACTTAGTCCTATTTGCCAGCATTTGGCCCATATTCCTCTTAAACCCTTTCTATTCATGTACCCATCCAAATACCTTTTAAATGTCATAATTGTACCAGCCTCCACTGCTTCCTCTGGCAGCTCATTCCATACATGCACCGCCCTTTGCATGAAAAAGTTACCCCTCAGGAATGCAATTCCTCAGACTCTGACCTTGCCATGTAGTCGCTCTTCGGAAACACTTTCCTTCCTCCTTTTTAAGGTATCTTTGTTTTTGATATTTTTTAATAAAGTTCCAAAAACAATACAAAAACTTGTAAAAAAAGCAACAGGTACTGACCCAAGGAAGTGAGTAAATCCAGCTTAGCACTGAAAGAAATCTCAAAACCAAGAGCAGGTCTCACAGCCAAGATCCTCTCTCCTGTCCACCATTATTTAAAAATTTCTGTTTTTATTTCAGATCTTCAACATCTGCTGTTCTTTGTTATATTTCTACCGCATGCATTTAAATTTTGGGTCGCCCATGAGAGAGGCCAAGTGGACATTGCTGAATTTAACTTCAATCAAAGTCATAAATGACAGCCTTTTTGGCTGCATCAAATATAAACTTTCCATCTCATCCTTCTTGAGTTCTTTGCAATCTTAGGTAGTTGACTACATCCTCTTACTCCAAAGCCTCTCCATTGGCATCCAGCCAGGTAGGACTACTCTCAAGCAGTTTCACTCTTACCTATCTAAGCATAACCAGCGAATCACTTGCAATGGCTTTTCTTTATGAATCTGCAACCTTAGGTAATGACAGCCCCAAAAACAAGTGGTGATGGTGAGGAAGGACAGCTAGAGTAGTCACGTGGACTCTATGTGGAAAAAGATTGCGTCCTTGGGGTGACAGAACCTCATGGGAAGAAGGAGCACTCAGACAAAGGACTTCTCATCCCTCAGACTTCATTCCATGTAAATATTGTAAATACTTCCTTGTCCCACTTTAAATTCTCTTTGTGTAAGTAATTAACCCCTACCAGTAGGATACAAATCACTGCATCATGATCTTTGGGCCATTTGTGTGTTGAAAATCCAATTGTACACATATCGCTGGTGTGCCTGATGAATCTATCCTTGGTCCTATCCAATTTCTTATCTGCATGCTGCTTCCTGGTGACATAGTCTCAAAGCGCAGCGTGAGTTCCCACATGACTGTGATTATCTCATCCAGTTTATGTCTCCATTGAAAACAAATACAAATCTCCATTCTGCATTCACACATCCCTATATTCCCTTTGTCAAACATGGCATCCTCTTAGCCACGATACTGAAATGAAGGTCTTCACAAACCAAGCATTTCAAAACAATTTTGTCAGAAACAATTCAATACTTTAGACAAAAACAACTAATCTCCTTTTGCATTTTTATGATTAATAAGGTGATCAAAGGAACTGGGGAGCGGGCAGGAGAATTGGGTTGAGAAGCATATTATCCTTGTTTGAATGGTGGAGCAGAATTGATGGGATGAATGGCCTAATTCTGTTCCTAAGAGACAATGAGGACTGCAGATGCTGGAAGCCAGGGTCTATAGTTGTGAGGCTGGAAACGCACAGCAGGTCAGACAGTATCAGTGGAGCAGGAAAGTCAAGGTTTCAGGCTGAAACCTTTCGTCAGGACAGTCCTGACAAAGGGTTTCAGCCCAAAATGTTGACTTTCCTGCACCACTGATACTGTCTGACCTGCTGTGCTTTTCCAGCCTCACACCTGTAGACTCTAATTCTGCTCCTATAGCTAACGGTCTTATGTATTCCTCAGTGTCTGTCTGACAGATGCTTTTACCTGACCTACACAGTAATATCTCTACGTCTGCAGTTTTGCTGTTGGAAGCCTGCTAAGTTTCCAGGGGGGTGGCTGCAGATAATCTTGCAGGTTGCTTGTTGAATGGCTCCAGACCTTGAAGAGCTCAGCTTCGGTCAGCATCACCTTGGCAATGGCCAGCAGCAGGAGCCCAGACTGGCTCATGTATAGACAACAGCAGGATCGCTAGGCAGCACCAATGGAGTTCGAGGATAGCAGCTCATGTTCCACAAAACCATCACTCCTGCCCTAAGGCAGCGCCTCAGGACTTTGATTAATCTGCTGGAAGACAGATTGCTAGACTGCTGTGAGTCTCTGAAAATCTTTTGTAGCCTTGCTCTCCATGGCCATAAAGCCAATCGTTTTAAGTTTCCGCAGCAACAAGTTGAGATTTCATAACCCTTGGTATGAATCTCCAATGGAAGCTGAAATATTGGCCTTTAGACCTGGCTGACACGTGCTGTCACACCACCTCCACACTGGAATGAATCAGCTCTGATCTCTTCACAAAGCCCTGTGCCAAGTCAGTGCTCGACATCTTGAAGCTCCTTGGCAGTGCCAATGAACTTTTTGGCAAGATTGCTATTGCTACAAAGGTATTTCATTGTGCACATTTATCAGCCTTTATCTGTACATTGACTCATCCGAGTCCTCACCTGAATCCTCTGCTGTAAGGCTCGTGGGTGTGAGCCCACTCTTACTTAGTGTAGGCCCCTATGCTTTTCTTTTCCGGGCCTAGCTTCCTGATGACCACCACATGCAGATCCTGCCTCTGTGCTATCCTCTCAAGTTCATGCTGTGGCAGTATCTGAGATGGTTGTTGTAAGTGTGAGATTGGACAACAATGACTCTTCATCTTCAGAGTTCCATGCTGAGGGCAGTGGAGAAAAATAAAAGATGCGTGCCCGTGCTATGTTACTCAGAAGAGACTGTGGGATGAGGGGGAATTAGGATGTCAGAAGGTGGATTTGCTCAGAATGCCCCATCATTTGCTGTGGCCCTCCTCGCTGTCAGTTGCTTCAATCTTACTTATCACTGTCTTTCCCCTGAGGGTGAGGATGTGGGGTTGTGTCTGTCCCCTGTTATTTAGGTGCCGTTGTCGCTGATTAGGTGCTACTTTGCCTTGCACAAAGAAAAGAACTGTATCTATAAACACTGTGCAATGTGAAAGGTAAACGAAGGGCATGATGTGATTTGATCAATTGTAAAGATATATGGCTTTTGATGATGCATTCACAGTCCTTTGATTTGGTTTGATTTATTATTGTTAAATGTACCTAAGTACAGTGAAAAGTTTTGTTTTGCAAGCAGTACAAACAGATCATAATATACAAGGACATACTGATCATAGGGTACTTAGACAGAGCAAGGCATACAAGGTTCTTCCAGCTGCACAGGAGGTGCACAAAGCAAGATCAGTATTAGATTTGAAATTAGAGATGTCCATTCAGCAGCTTAATAAGAGCAGGGAAGAAGCTGTTCTTGAACCTGTTGGTACGCGTGTTCAAGCTTCTGTATCTTCTGCCTGACAGAAAAGGTTGCAAGAGAGAATTACCGGGGTGGGAAGGGTCTTTAATGATGTTGGCAGCTTTTCCACAGCAATGAGAAGTGTAGATGGAGCCCATGGATGGGATGTTGGCTTCCATGATAGTTTGGTCTCTTTGTTCACAACTTTCTGTAGTTTCTTACGGTCCTGGGCACAGCAGTTGTCATACCAAGCCATTATGCACCCAGATAGAATTACCAATGTGTGTGAGACCAATTTCTTTCTCCGCTGCATCCATGCCCTTAGACCTAGGGTGCTGGCATTGACTTGAGGACCATCTGCTCTTACTGCCTTTATATTGTCTTTCTGGAGCACTCCTGGTCACCTGAGAGGAGAAAATGTTTCCGCTTCTTGCACCAATGCCTATGCTGCAGGGTGGTAAACCCATGTGGGGTAGTTGCTCCTCAAGGGACAGTGGTACTAGGAAGGGCATTGTTTCCAATCAGGGCAGCAGCTAGTAATAGGACAGGAGCTATATTCAGAGAGTGCTGGCAGCATTTCCTGCTCATGGTGCCACCGTCACCAGCTTTATCACCTGACCATCACCTCACTGCAGTTTGGGAATGATCAGTCTCTGCCTGCTGATGGTTAATGGCTGCCAAGCTTGAGTTTTCTCTCCATTTTTGGAATAAGTCACAAACAACAGCAGCTTGCATTTCCAGGCCCAACTGCGGGATCTGGGACGAGACAGAACTTTCTTGTCCATGGCTCCAAATTCTTTTGAATTTAGATGTTGGGACCAAGGGTATGTCTTCTGAGCTTTACCTTGCACTTAGCTTTTTCATACATACCTCATACAAAGTGAGAATGCTGGAGATGCTCAGCGGGTCAATCAACATCTGAGGAAACATTAAGCATCCAAATTGATGGCCTTTTGTGACTTAACCTTAATGTTTGAATGTCTATCGTAGGGAGAGGAGAATTGAAAAGGGAAGGCTAAAATAAAATCACAGAATTACAAAATTTTTATGGTGCAGATAGAGGCCATTCAGCTCTTCATGTCTGCACTGTCTCTATTATCTAGTCCAGCTTTATTACCTGGTGCCAATCTGCTGTCTTGCTATCCAATATCCTCTTGAATGCCTCAATAGAACATGTCTCCGCCACATTTCTGGTCGATGTGTTCTACTGCCTAACTACTCATCGTTTATTACATCGCCCCTAGTTTGTTTGCACATCACTTACAAGCCAAGCCGTCTTGTTCCTTTTACAAGCAGAAACAGCTTCTCTCTAGTTATTCTGTCCAGCCTGCTCATGATTGTAAAAAACCTCAATCAGGTTTTCTCTCAGCCACCTTCTCTCCAATGAGAACGGTTCCCAATTTCTTCAGTCTATCCCCCTAGTTGGAGTTTCTCATTCCTGGAAGCAATCTAGTAAATCCTGATGCACTTTATCCTTCTCTCCAGTGTGTTTGCATCTCTCCTATAATGTGGTACCCAAAGTTATGACATTGTTCAACATAGAATTCAATCACTTCATACCATTTATATGTGCAAATGCATAAGAGTTTGGACATAGTTGTTGTATTAGATTGTTCTAAACCCAGTTCAGTCATTGAAACATTATACATCAGTTTGCGACCAGGCTATTAAAATAAGCATTTCTAATTTAATTTCATGGTTTGTACTCACTGTATGTATGATATATATGACTTTGTTACAACAGTGTGTGCATAATTGTACATCTGACCCAGACGTAAAATAATATTGACACTCTGTCATTCATTTTGATTTTTTTGAAAATATGACCCAGGCATAAAATGTTGTGTTATCATTCCTGCACAACTTTCACAACGCAGAAATGAGGGTCTGCATAGAGAGCTCCACTGTGTCACTTTGTCTTAAATGCTTATTACATAAAGACTGGTCACAGATCTAATGGCCAAAGACAAAGGATCCAATGTACCAGGCCTGTTCATAGAATCTTGATTCAAAACCAGATTTCCTGGATTTTTTTAAAAAAGATTGGGGAGTACCGATAGAAGTGACAATTAGATTATGCTGACCCTGCATTTAAATACATGAGAATTGTTGCAAGAGGGAAGATTGACAAAAGTCATGAGGACTCGAGCTTTAAAGCCCTGGAAATAATGTCGGGGTAGGGGATTGTGCCAAGAGTTTGGATTGAAGCAGCAATGAGAAAGGAAAATGCTGTAGGCTGGACATATGGATCAAGTAATGAATGCTTATTAATAGTGTTTTTATCCCAGTTCCAGAATTTATATTACTGGCTTTGTCTGTGAAAGAAGTTAAGTTTGCATGAGTGTAGTGGTATGTATTTGAACATTTTAAAACTTATGTTAACAATTTTCACATCTTAAGTTTTGTTTTGTTTATAGCTCTGTGTTTTTTACTTGAGGCAACTAGTTGCCTTGTTTCTGATACTATAGTTGTTGATATGTAAAGTTGGTGTGTATATCTCTTGCTCTGTCACTTCCCTTGTTTTGGTTCAAGCTGTATTGTGACCAGTTTAACACTGGAACAAGTAAAGGAATCATTGACACCTCCTAGCTCATGTGGAACATGTGGAACAGACCGTATTGTTACTGGGCACATGGAAAGCAGACAACAAACTACAATGTAGCAGAGCTGGTGCAAACGATTCATTAGATACAGAAAAACTTTGAACTTAGTGGCCAATTATAATAAGGACCCAGTGAATCCCCACTCTATACGTTTAACAATAATCTGGACAATATTTTAGCAAAGTGGGCATAAGTAAAGAAACCTCCACTGACAATGAGATTATTGGAGCTTTTGGAGTGTACTTCAGTATTCAGCAATATATAATCTTAGAGAGAGTAAGCTTTAATAAACTGAACCAAAAGCCTAGGAAGAACTTTGATTCATTTATGAATGACCTTTATTGCTCAACAGGTAACTGCAAGTACAGAACATAAAGAGGTGACCTCAGTAAAGGTCGGATTGTAATTGGACTTTTAGAAGAAACTGTATCAGAAGTGTTACAGTATAAGGAAGACTAGACTTTAATAAAAGCAAAACAATTAGCAACATGAACTGAAGTAAAATTACTGAAGGTACAGAAGCTTAACCACACACACCAATAGATTTGAGAACAGCTTCTTCCTTGCTATTATTAGACTGCTGAATGGACCTCGCTAATTTCAAACATAATGTTGATCTTTGTGCACCTCCTGTGCAGTCGTAACCTTGTATACATTGCTCTGTCTATACGTCCCATGATCTGTATGACCTTGTATGATATGATCTGCCTGTACTGCTCATAAAACAACACTTTTCACTGTACATATAATAAATCAAATCAAATCAAATGAAGCGTCTTTACTTGAGGCAATAGACAGGTTTTATGGAAGACACAGTAAATCTGCTGGGCACAAAGCTGATGCCAGGAAGTATGAAGAAAGGGCACCAGAGAGTGTCCTTGCTGTGGGGGGAGAAGGCTGCATCAGCATGAAGATTGCCCCACCAAAAATAGGGCATGTCATTTCTTTAGAAAAACAGGCTGTTTTAAAACAATTTGTCACACTGAAAAGTTTTAACCTCAAAACTGAACAAAACTCCCATTGGCATTAGTAGTATTTCAGAGGGTTTGAAGATCCAGGCAGCAATGTAATAATATTCCTGGGAGAAATAAAAGAAGTAAAAGGGAAATATTTGACTGTTGGAAGAAAAGTAAATAGGCATCAAATGAATTTTAAGTTTGACACAGGGGCAGGTTTACCAGTCATTTCAGATATGGTAAAATCAAGAAGCTCCTGTGATATCTATCATTTGACTAACCCTAAAATTAACCCTAACCCTAACCCAATCCAGGGTATATCCAATGAAAGGTAAGAGACCAAAATAGCCTGCAAGACTGCAGACAGAGCCTTTATATATGATTCAAAATCAGGAATGTCCTTTATTGAGCAAAAGGTAAGAGCATTAGCAGGTAACATACTAACATGGATAGAGGATTAGTTAGCTAAAAGGAAACAATAATAAGCATCAATGGGTGATTTGTGGGTTGATGAGATGTGGAGTAGACTGCCACATGGATCAGTGGTTGGATCTTGACAATTTATATAAACAATTTGGATTAAGGGACCAAATATATGCTAAAGTTGCTGACAACAAAAGGTAAGTAGGAAAGTAAATAGTAAAGATGACATAAACATAGGATATGAATTGATTAAGTGAGTGAGCAAACATTTGGCAGATGGAGAATTATGAAAGTATATGAACTTCTTCCATTGGCAGTTAGAAAAGCTATTATTTAAATGGAGAGAGACTGCAGAATTTGGAGGTACAGAGGGATCTGGGTGTCCTGGTACATGAATCACAAAAGGTTAAGTTGCAGGTACAGCAGGTGGAAAGTATAAGCAGTTTTTGAAGATTCTTTTGACAAATTCCTGGAATGAAGGGATTATCTAAATGAGGAAGGATTGGACAGGTCAGATCTCTATCCATTGGAGTTCAGAAGAATTAGGAATGACTTTCCTATAAGGAAAGATTCTGATTTGTCCTTATAGGGTGGTTTCTGAGATGTCTCTCCTTGTAGGAGAGACCAGAATGAGGAGTGTCCCATTTAAAACTGATATTAAAATAAATATTTGTGTCTGTAGGACTTGCACCCCAAGGTGAGTGGGAGCAAGGTCATTGAAGAGATAGTAAGAACTGCCGATGTTGGAGTCAGAGATAATACAGTGTGGAGCTGGAGGAACACAGCAGGCCAGGCAGCATCAGAGGAGCAGGAAAGTTGATGTTTTAGGTTGGGACCCTTCTTCAGAAATAGGGGAGGGGGAAGGGAGCTCAGAAATAAATAGAGAGAGGAGGGGTGGGGCTGGGGAAGGTAGTTGCAATGGTGATAGGTGAGTGCAGGTAGGCAGTGGTGGGGATTGGTCAGTGAGGTGGGAGGACCGGATAGGTGGGAGAGAAGACGGACAGGTTGTGCCCGGTCAAGGAGGCAGGGATGAGAGGGAGGGTTGCTCATGGGATGAGGCCGGGGATGGGGAGATTTTGAAACTGGTAAAGTCCACATTTAGGCCATTGGGCTGTAGGCTCCTGAGGCTGAATATGAGGTGCTGCTCCTCCAGTTTGCGGGTGGCGTCATTGTGACACTGGAGGAAGCCCAGGATGGACATGTCGTCTAGGGAGCGGGAGGGGGAGTTGAAGTGGTTCGCGACTGGGAGGTGTTGTCATTTGTCATGAACAGAGTGCAGGTGCTCTACAAAGCGGTCTCCGAGCCTCCGCTTGGTCTCACCGATGTAGAGGAGGCCACATAAGCAGAGGTAGATAACAGATTATTTACTAACAAGGGAGATAAACCAAGCAGGAAAGCAGAGGTAGGCAGGAAAGTGCAGTCAAGGGCAGAATCAGATCAGTCATGCTGTTATTAAATGGCAGGGCAGACGAGAGGGGCTGGGTGGTCTATTTCTGCTGCAGCAGTGGTTGCTAATGCACTGCATACATAGAGCTGTTGTAGATCTCTGTCACACTGCTAGAAGTGGGGCTATGCAATTAAAATCTGTTCTCCTAAAGTTTTGAGTCATTATGGAGTAATATTCTTTTCAGTCGTGTATAACTGTATGACTGTAGGTTAAAGTCAGTCTCCGACACATCAGTAGGCAACTGCTTGCTTCAGTTTGTTTTGTTGAGTTATTCATTTGTATTTTTGTCAGAGATGATATTTTTCTCGTTTTCCTTTCGTAGCTGCAGTTCAATTAAGTTCGTTGAAGCTTAACAGTTTCACGCAACACAGCTTTCATTTCTGACCATCACTGCAACAATTGGCTTTGAGTGGAAAAACACATCGACGAGCAGGCTCATTTCAACTGATTACTGTAAATTGAAATCTACATAATGAAAAAGATGGCATCTCCATTCTGTGCATCTATGGTAGGCTGGGAGATATGTTTTTGATTTGACTACATAACTTTATTGCTGCTTGACTTCTGATATGTGCTGCTTTTGATTGAGTTCTGCCCAGAGACTGTCCCTATCTAATGGGCTTACTTCTCCCACTGAGTTTAATTTGTTTAAGCAAGCTAATTTAAGTCCTAATTCAAATCATTGGAGGCCTCTCAGTAATGAAGGGTTGGCTACAGTAGGTATATCATTCTTTCCAATTTTCTGAACAATTGACTCCTGCTGTGTAAAGCAGTCCACCGGCAACTATACGGGAAGTTGTTTTAGACCATGCTCCACTTACTCATTGGTCCTAGAAGATAGCAAGTGTGTCACGAATGGTCTTGGGTTTGACTTGAGGGCTGATATGCCCAGAAGCATAGGGTGAAATGTTCTACAGGACTGAGAGACAAGGGAAATGGTGAATTGTAGAAGATGCAGACATGAAGGTCAGAGAGATCTGTCTTGACATCAGGAGTATCTAATGCTAACTTGGATGTTTTCTCAAGCAGTACAGTATGCTTCTCACTAGCCAATGGCAAGTTGCCAAATAAGGTGGATTATAATTGTTAAATACCTTATTAATGGCACAACTCGCCTCATTAATATTCAGCCTCCTATTTTAGGAGCAGGCTAGACATTGAGAAATCTTGATATGGAAGTCAGAGCGGGTACCTGGCAACTCCAGCTCACCACGTGCTCCAGAATGGACACCAGGCACTAACGTCTTAGGGCATGCTCCATGGGCACCGGGCACATGCATCCCACATCTATGGATACTGGCATCCGATACGTGAAAGTGTCTAAGATGCTCAGGGTTTGAGTGAAGCAGCAAAAACCAGGCCATATAAATTCAAACCGGCACAAGACAACAGTGCTTCACAGGAGGCTCCACAGCACTGAGGATGTCACTTAGTAGGGGGATGAAACGTCTGCTATCAAACCTCCCAGCTCGGCGAACAGACCAACATCTACAGCCAGCACCCGAGCTACAAATCTTCACCAACAGGCAACACAAGCAGGACACACCAAAACCCAAAACAATAACCACCGTTCGATATATAAAAGACACCTCAGAACTGACAGCCAGACTACTCAAACCGTTAGGAATCATAACAGCACACAAACCAGCAGCCACACTAAGATAGCAACTGACCAGAGTTAAAGACCCAACAGATACCATGGACGGGGCGAATGTGGTTTACGAGATACCATGCAGAGACTGCACAAAACACTACATGGGACAAACAGGCTGACAACTAGCAACCCACATCCATGAACACCAGCTAGCAACTAAACAACACGACCAGATGTCCTTGGTTTCAATACACACAGACAAGAAAAACCACACCTTCAACTGGGACAACACTACTATCATAGGACAAGCCGAACAGAGGACAGCCAGGGAATTCTTGAAGGCTTGGCATTCATCCGTGGACTCCATGAACAAACACATTGGGTTAGACCCGATATACTGGCCACTACTACGCACAGCTGGAACTGGCACACACTGGAAGCAGCAAAAACCAGGCCATATAAATTCGAACCGGCACAAGACAACAGCACTTCACAGGAGGCTCCACAGCACTGAGGATGTCACTTAGTAAGGGGATGAAACTATCAAACTGCTATCAAACCTCCCAGCTCGGCAAACACACCAACATCTCTAAGATGCTCCTGGTACCTTTACAATCCACGAGCAGGATGTTTCTGCATTCGCCTGCTGCACCCTAAGCTGCACTGGCAACTAACTTTGTAAAGATCTAGCAAGGACACTGTGTGCTCAGGGACATGCACTCAGCTCATGGACTGGACCAAAGCTGCTCTTTGCTCCAGGCTCTTTGCTCACTGACAAAGCGCTCATACGCTCTGTGTCTACCCTGATGCTCAAGGTGTCCCTACCTGACATTGCCTTGCCTTGGCTTTGTGCACTTTGCCCCCTTAGCCAGCGAAATCAGGCTTGCAATATTGCTGAGCCATTCACCACAGAGGCAGAGGCAGGAAGCTTGCCTTGGTTGTCACCAGTGCTCTGTCAAATCAAAGAGAATAGCTTTTGTTCGGGGGGTTCTGGCCCAATAATAATACCAGCCCAGGGCCTGGACATGGTCATTCAGCCTCTCAGGTGGTCAGAGTCAGGGTGTTTGCCCTGTAAAGAGTGAGGAACAGAATATTGGGCAGTCCACAGTCTTTACTCTGTCTACTCAACTGAGGGCAGTTTACCACCTGGACTGAGAGAGAAACAGATACTATGGAAGATGAAAGTGGATGGGACATCTGTTACTTTTATGAGTGCAGAGGTGTCCTGAGTGAGTGTTACAGCAGTACAGAGGAGATGCAGGGTTAGTAGTGTCAAAGTTCGGGGTGAGGGGGGTTACAGCAACTGTGTGACAACAAGAGAGGGATTGAGCGTGAGTCTTGATGGGAGGTGGGTGCAGCAACAGAGAGACAGTGAGTGTGAGGTACTGGAGAAAAGACAATGGTACTTGCTCTGGTGGAGTGGAAAGTGTCATTGACCTTCTCTCTACAGTGCTGGGCATCCCTCCAGACAACTGAGTCTGCTCTAAATTGGGTGACGTCTTTAGACCAGGCTGGCATAGTCTGGTCATGGCCCTCACTGCTGGGATGCCTTTGTTGCAAGGAACCAATGATACTCTAGAACTGTTCAATCTCTCTTTAAAAGCGCTAGATTCTCTCCAAAAGTATCCAAAAATTGGAAGGACATGGCAGCACAGATTAGACTCAATTTAAAACCAAAATACCCTACATTCAATATTCATCATGGTATGATGAGACCATGACATCCACTGTACTATGCCTCAGCTAAAGATGTGAATCTTTCTTGCAAGTGAACTTTACCTTCCTTTGAAAACTGAAACACCTGAAGCCCATTTACAGGGCAAATGATACAACTAAAAATTGTGTCAATTATATAATATTTACATTCACATTTTTGCAAAAAATGTCTAACAACATTTCACACAAACAATTAACTAAAGAAGCTTAAATTTCTACAGCAATTTGGCTCACAATTGGCACACTGACGTTTTGCTTGAGTAATTGAAAACTAATCCCAATGACTTACTCCTACCCTATAGACCTGAATTTGATCAACTTCACTCCACTATTTAAGAACAGTGACAGATAACCGAGAAAATTATAGGTTTATTAGTCTAACTTTAGTGGTGGGTAAAATTCTGGGATCTATTATTACAGAAAAAGCCTGAGCTTTTAAAGAAATATGAGCTGACCAGGGAGCCAACTTGAATTTGTAAAGGGTAAGTCATAGCCAACAAATTAATTCTTTTTTGAGGAGTTAAGAAATGTGGTAGGTAAGTGAGTATCTTTGTTATTCATGCAGACTTCCAGATATTTGACAAGGAGCCATTTCAGATGCTTAACAAAATTGTGGGTGCATGGAGTGTGGGCAACCTATTAGCTTAGGTAAGAAGTTCATTAGATGGGAGGAAGCAAAATTTCAGAACATGCCATTTCAGATTGGCAAGGTGAAGACGTCACCCAATTCCTGGTGTTTTCCAGGAATCTGGAATGTTCACTCAGTTGGCTTGTTGCAAGAGGACAATGCACAGCAACCTTAGCAGCATGGGTTCAATCCCTGTACCCTCTGTGGTAGCTAATGGATGCCTGACTCATTGCCTTGTTCCACACTTGTGGAGATATGTGCCCCAAGCTACATGTACCAACCAATTTACCCCTCTTTAATGCAGAAAGTTGCGCACAGTCTTTTGTGGACTATGGCTATGTATCTTAGCTCCAGGATCTGATTAGAGCCACAGCATTTTACCATATTTATCAATAAATGAAGGAAATGACAAGATATAAGTTTACACATAATGCTAAAACAGGTAACACAGTAAATAGGTTACGTGGGAAAAGAAAGTCGCAAAGGTACATTGATAGATTAAGTGAGTGGGTAAAATTATGACAAATAGAGTTCACTGTGGGGAGAACTGTTCCTGAGCAGGGAGCTTTAACAATTCAAGTTCAGGTATCAGTAAGTAGACAGACATGAAATTAAATTTAAAGGCTAATGCAATGTTGGTTGAAAAGTTGGAATGCAAAGAGGTGAATGTTTATTATAGCTGTACTGAGGTCTAGTTAGACCCCAAGTGGAATTGTGCAGTTCCTTTGGCTGGATGGTTGGTTTTTGATGTAGAGTGACACCAACAGCACAGATTCAATTCCTGCACTGACTGAGGTCACTGTGATGAAGCCTCCTTGTCAACCTTTTCCCTCACATGTGATGACCCTCAGGTTAGACTTGCCACTAGTAGTCTCTCTATGATCGGACTATAGTGACCTTCCCTTTACTGGTCACAGCAGTTCGGGAGGAATATATTTACCTGGAAACAATGCAGCTCAAATTCTCAGAATCATACAGGGACAGAAGGGTTAAATTGAAGGGTAAGTCGGAATAGTCCAACTTGTAGTCCCTTGAATATAGCAGGTAATCTAACTGAAGTCAAATCAGGGCAGGACTTGTACACTTAATGATAAGATCCTGGGGAGTGTTGCTGAACAAAGAGACCTTGAAGTGCAGGTTCATAGTTTCTTGAAAGCAGCGTTACAGGTAGACAGGGTAGTGAAGAAGGGGTTTAGGTATGTTTGTTTTAATTGGTCAGTAGATTGATTATAGGAGTTCAGAAGTAATATTGCGGCTGTACAAGGTATTGGTTAGACTACATTTGCAATTCTGCGTTCACTTCTGGTCTCCCTGCTATTGAAAAGATGTTGTGAAACTTGAAAAAATTCAGAAAAGATTTACGAGGATGCTGCCAGGTGTGGAGGGTTTGAGCTATCGGGAGAGGCTGAATAGACTGGGGCTATTTTCCCTGGAGCATCGGAGGCTGAGGGGTGGCCTTATAGAGGTTTTTAAAATCATGAGGAGAGGGTGAATAGCCAATGTCTTTTCCTCAGGGTATGGGAGCCCAAAACTAGCGGGCATATGTTTAAGGTGAGAGGGGAAAGACTTAAACGGGACCTAAGGGGTAACTTTTTCACGCAGAGGGTAGTGCATGTATGGAATGAGCTGCCAGAAGAGGTGTCGGAGGCTGACACAATTACAACATAAAGAAGGCATCTGGATGATATATGAATAGGAAGGGTTTAGATGGATATAGGCCAAATGATGGCAATTAGGACTAGCTTAGTTCAGGGTATCTGGTCAGCATGGGTGAGTTGGGCTGAAGGGCCTATTTCTGTGCTGTACGTCTCTATGACTAAGTGTTAAAAACGCATAAGGGACTTGATGAAGTAAAAAGAGGAACCATTTCCTCAAGTGTATCTGGGGTAAAAACCATACTTTAAAATTAGAACAGTGTAATTCAGGGATGATGTCACAAGAGTAAATGCAAGATACTGTGGATGCTGGAAATCTGAAGGAAAAACAGCAAATGCTGTTGATGCTCAGAAGGTCTGGCAGCATCCCTGGAGACAGCAACAAGAAATAATGTTTCAAGTATGGCGATGTAACTCTTTCCCAGAACTTCATTTGATGATGCTGCAAGTACTTCTTCATGAAGAGCATAGTGAAAATCTGGAAAACACTTCCCAAAGCAAAATGGCACATGACAGGCAGGAGCTAGTTCTTGAACACATAAACTATGATGATTGATAGCTTCATTTGACTATGTAAAAAGTGGTGGAAAAGAAATTTCCTCCTGATCAGAATTGCTGCAGCATGTAGCTACTCCTCCCAGGAGATCTGCTGTCATGAAACACTTTTGCTGTCTTGCTTTTTCTTTAGAAACTTATTTTGTTGGAGCCAAATGCACTTATTCTTCAGAAATCCACATGTCACATAAGAGCTTAAGCCAGATTTTGAAGGATAGCATTTTAAAAATAGCTCTAACTCCTTCAAAAGGTTCGAGGAAAAATGAACAACCTGGGGAGTCGCAGACCATCAGGCTGGTTCTGACAAGGTCCTAGAAAAGAAAGCAACTTTCATTAAATAAAAATACATAATCAAAAGTGATTTTCTCACTGTGCTTCATTGCCCTTCCTGGAGAAAAAGTATGTTTGACAGAAAACAGACATCACACCAGAAATAATCATCGGCACAGAATCACACAATATAGTGGAGTCCATTCAACTTATTATCTAATTAATCTCACTCTTTCCCCATGATGCTGTATATTTTTCCTGACTATGGACTAATTGTTTGTACTGTTGGATGTTACTGGGTTTGAGTCCCACTCCTGGGAGTTGAACGTATAACCTGGGCTGATGCCCCAGTGCAGTGCTGAGGGAGTTATTGTCTTCCAGATGACACTTCAGCCAAGGTTCCATTTACCCTTTCAAGGCGCTGCTACTTTAAAGAAAAGAAGGGTATACCTCCCCATTGGTCTGGTTAAAGTTTATCCCTCAACCAATATTATTAATAGAGATTATCCTCTTGTGATTGCCTTGACATTTGTAGAACTAGCTACATTCAAGATGTCTACTGAATTTCCTGTGTACCGCAGGGAGAACTGGTAGAATCTACCCAGCACCTGAACAATATGGGCCCTGCTGAGAAATTTAAGAAAATCAGGTGAGATGTCCGGTGGACACCTCAGTGATGTCAAGAATGAAAAGTCTCATTTTCCATCAGTTATGGAACATCAAGATGAGACTGTTGCTGACAAGTGTCAAGAAGCCTATTAGCATGGACTATCGCTTGTCAACTATCTCATTGTCACTGAATCTCATTTCATTAACGTTCAGTTTCCCATTCTACCACCCACTGGAAAGAAACTAGACACCAAGAATTCCCAACATAAGAGTCAGAGCGGTTACCTGGCCACTCCAGCTAACTATTTGCTCCTTGTGACCTCCACCTTGGACACTCAACTCAGGGCAGTGAACGCACACACCCCATGTCCACAGACATTGGGATCTGACATGTACCCGCCGCACTACCCCATTCTGGCCCATCATCTGCTTTCAGTAAAATGCTGCAGTTTGGAGCACAGCAGCACCTCTCATTGAAAGGTTGCTGCCAGGACACTTTGTGCACAGGCAGCAGTTCAAAGATTGGATTGCACTGCATTTCGGCACTGCTCACTCAATTTGAGCCCACTTTGATGCTCACACATCCCTGCCTTGTCTTGCCTTCCGGTGCATTTCAATCACATCTTAAAGACTTATAATACTTCTGTCTTCCAATGTTTCTTAGCGCAGACAGAAAGCCACAGCTTGTCACATTTGTCAGCATTCATCATGTTGCTATACAGCACAGTGTTATGTCAATTTCATGCATATAAATGTGCCAGCAGCTTATCCAGCATACACACTGCATGTGCTTCAACCAAATGGCCATTTGTCAAAGTCGAAGGGGATAGTTCTCAGTCAAGGCAAAGGGGATTGTTGTTGTCACTCACGGGGTCATGGTGTAGCCAGTTAATGGCATTGGACACTATTAGGACAGGGGCTTGGGCATGATCAGTCATCTGATGGGACATTCAGGATTAAAAGGTTTATCTCACTACAGTCCAGGAAGTGGGCCACAGTCAGTCTATCACGGAATCAGCAGATCATCACCTAGGGAGTTGCACACAGATCAGTCAGACTCCAGTCGTGGCTGTCCATCCAAATTAGGCAAGGGCATGGGCCATAGTCAGCCCTTGTATGGTTCAGTTAAAATCAAAGAGGTTATCGAATCGCACTGCTGTGGTAGGGAAATGTGGAACTCAGGGCTACAGAATGGAGACAGCGATGGTGTTCAGGGAGTAAGGATGAGAGTTGGGGGCCTAATTCCACACGGTGGTTGAGAACGCATGGGGAATTAATAATAATAAGCTGAGCAGAGAGTCAGAGGGGCATCAAGAAAAGTCTCCTTTACTAGGCTGAGCCTGTGAGTCACAGTGACAAGTGGGACCCCTGATGCTTTCCATATTCCTTCAGCCTAAATACAAATGATGAATGAAAACTGCCTGCAACCACACCCGGAGTAGGTGGCCTCTGGCATTTTCCTGGTCCAACACATCAGAATGATGAGAGACCCTTCAAGGGGCAATTGCTTCAATCTTTCACTTGCAGAGTAGAGGGTGAAGCGATTTGCAAGTGCGAGTGAAATGTATGCAGTGTTCAACTGTGTGGGATGCAACTGCTGGCCACAAGCAATCTGAACCCTGTCATTGGTCATTCCACTTTGAAGCTAGACATCTCTGTGAAGCAGAAAGTAATCACAAATGTATATGTCACCGATGCAATTTGTGCCAATTACATTGCTTTCATCTCATTCCCCATGATAAAGTCAGTGCTGCAGCCTGCACAGTAAGATTCAGCGACATAGCTAGCTTCTTCCAGTTTCAGAGTGCAGTAGACAGCAAAAGATGTAGGAATTTGCCCTTTTATGTGCAAAGAAGTGTCAGCTATGCCATCAAAGTATTGGTTTGTGGCTGTTGTGCCAATAAATTCAAGATGGAGTGCAACACTAGGCTACCAAACCTTCACACGGCAGTGGTGATTGTACATCCCCCAGAGTGAGTGGGACAATTGATTTAGCACCACAGGGGCACGGTAGTTAGCAAGATAAATTTGGTATGATAGCACAAGAAAACTCATTAGGCTTCACTGAGAGAAACCCTCAGTGAATCTCAGTGAAAATGACTCTGACTCAATTTCTGGTAAAATTCAGGCCTATATTTCAAGAAATGCACAAAATAAGTGCTTTAGGATGTACTGCTACTATATGTCCCATTGAAAATCAGTCTTCAATCTGCTTCTAGCGGCTTTACAATCAATGTGCATGTCAAAATTCCATGACCTTATTTGACTAGCTGGTCATCCATCAAAATCCACTTGTGTCCTGGTAATGATAAAGTTACATCCTCCCTCCCAATTTAAATACTTATTCACCTCATTATTGTCTTGTTTATAAATAGGCATTTGTTGTTAAGGAATATGAATTTTGCTGAAAAAAGACATTTTGCTGAAACCTTTCATCTTGCGCTCATTGGATCAATTGGGAAGAATAATGGTGTTGTTCTCCCTCTACATTGGAGTCTTGTGAATTGTCCTGATGAGGCCAAGGTGACAAGCTTTGAGAAAGTGTGTATTTTTTTAGCAATACTCATGTCTTGGCTGTAGTGCCTCCCTTGCTGTTACAGAATTGCTGCCATGTTTGATTGCATTCCTGGTTGGCGTATTCTCAACGACGAATTCTGGGACTTTTTTCATGGGTTGAAGTATGGTATATGTTTCTGTTCAGCTATTGAAGTATTTAGAAAGCTAATTATGGGGTAAGAGATTGGGATGCAGTGGTAATATCACTGGACAAGTTACCTCAGAGGTAATGGGCAGCACGGTGGCTCAGTAGTTAACGACGCTGCATCACAACACCAGGGACCCAGGTTTGGTTTCATCTTCAGGTGACAGTCTGTGTGGAGTTTGCACATTCTCCCCGTATCTGTGTGGGTTTCCTCCAGTTTCCTCCCACAACCCAAAGGTGGGCTTACCATGGGAAATGCAGGTTTACAGGAATAGGATCAGGTAGGGAGTGGGTCTGGCTGGGATGCTGTTCAGAGGGGTAGTGTGGACTCAATGGGGTGAATGGCCAGCTTCCACACAGAACAGATTCTATGATTCTAATGCTCTGGTGACCAGATTTCAAATCCCACCATGGCAGCTGGTGGAACTAAAATTCACTGAATAAACCTGGAATATAAATAGTATCAGTAAGGTGACTGTGAAAGCATTGTTGTGAAAATCCTTCTGATTCACTTTATGGAAGGAAATCTGCCATTCTTATTTGGTCTGGCCTACATGTGTCTTCAAATCATAGCAATCTGGTTGACTCTGAATTAGCCTAACATAGCAGGCTATTCAGCCCTTCAAACCTGCTCTACCATTCAGTATGATCATAACTGATCATTCCACTCAGTACTCTGTTCCCACTTTCACCCCATACACTTTGACCCCTTAAACCATACGAACTAAATCTGACTCCTTCTTGAAAACTGACTGCTAACAAGCTGCTAAGTTCAATTAAGGATATGCAACAAATGATAGTGTTGTCTCTCTCCTTAATAAGTCTTATGATTCAATTGTTCCATTTACAAGCACAGACAAGTAATTTTAAAAGAGAAAAAGGATATGGGGAAAAGTCAGAGACTTGGGATGAGTGGATGCCAGAGGCAGGACTGGCTAAATGTGCTATGAAATTCTATTTTGTGTTCTGAAAAATAAGCTTTACAAAATAAACTGAGACAAATCTGCACAGGGCCTGTTCATTCAACATATTTCCCTCTGTTTCAATATACCTGAAAGTGATATGGAAACAATTAAGTTATTAGAAATAAAAGAACAGGCCTCGCCGAGTACTAACTGTGTTTCAAATTTCTAGCTTTTATGGTTTTCCTGCTACCTAAATATTGACATTATTAAATGTAAGATTAACTTTTTAACTTCTGTTTCAATGTAACTCCTGCTGGCTCAGGATAATTTCCAGTGCAGAGCTCAAACTGGCCAAGCCAGGAAAGTTCCTGGGTCAGGACATGTCTATGCTGAGTTAGCTGATCCGAGCCAAGCTAGCTGTTAAAGTAACTGTCGCTGCCAATGATTTCCCACCTTCTGCTTAAATGTTGAGATTTCCCCCTTCACAATTATTGCCCGCTCTGCGGTTTACTGCAATATCTCCAATCCCCTATAGAGTCTTAGAGTCATACAGCATGGAAATAGACCCTTCGGTCCAACTTGTTCATGCCAACCAAGTTTCCCAATCTAAACTAGTCCCACTTGCCTGCATTTAGCCCATATCCCGCCAAACCTTTCCAATTCATGTACCTGTCCAAATATCTTTTAAATGTTGTAACTGTACCTGCATCTACCACTTCCTCTGGCAGTTCATTCCACTAGAACTTATATCCCTATTTCCCTACCACAGCAGTGACACATGATAACTCCCTCCGTAACTTTAATTGAGTTGATTGCACAGGATTGACTGTGTACCCCTTCTCCGTGACCACCTTGGATGGATAACCCCAAATGAAGTCTGGCTAAAACTCTGACAGCTCCCCAACTGACTTAAACAGACAGGTAGTACAGGACCTGCAGGACTGACTATGGTGCACTCCCTGGACTGTTGTAATGCGGGACCCCTGATCTTGTCCACCGCAAACAGCCAACTGACCATGTCCAAGCCTCTGGACTGATATGGGACACTGCCCTTGACTTACTGTGCCAGGACCCCCTGACTGAAGGCTGTCTCCCTTGGTCTGTGAGAGAACTATTCCCTAAACTTTGAGACATGGTCATTTGGTCAAATCCATTGTGTTTGCCGCATAAGCTGCTGGCATGTCGTGCAAATGAGAGATTGATGTAATGCTTTACAGCAACATGTTTGCCCCCGTGACTGAGGACTGCTGATGTTGCAAAGTTGGGTAGAGTATTTGTGGACTGGGAGGCAGCATGTTAGAATTTGGTGTTTGTAAGATTTTGGCGTTTGTAAAATGCTTGTTGGAGGTGGGGAGCAGTGTGCGGTCCTTTTAAAAGATGAGGTGCTTTATCTATGCTTAAAGATTTAAAAAGGATGTCTGTGGGCAGCAGTTTATGGGTTTGCAGGTGCATAGAGCACCTCAATTGAAACATTTATATCAAAAGGCTGTACAGTCAGCAGGCCGAGCAGCAGTTTTGTTTTGTTATCAAGACAACAAGTTTTGAATTTAGCCAATTAATTTGAATGAGGCACTTAGACACCTAAAAAAACAATTAAATTTAAATCTGATGGTTTTGACAAAACAGGACCAATCCTGTTGTAAGAATTTGATATGGCACAACTAGTTAATATTCCTGACAGAAGAATTCAGTGGAGAAGGTGTTCCTGACAGAGAAGGCACAGATCTTTCTGGAAGACATTTCTAGAGACCAAATGCTAATTCTTAATTTTTTTTAATTTTATATAAGTGGGACTTGTATGTATTAGACCAGCGTACTGTTAGAATCTTGTTTTATTCAGGAATAGTTAGTAGCTAGAGGGAATTGTTCAGTTTGTTAATAGTTTAGTTAATTTGTTCACTGTTAGGGTTAGCTAAATAATTTGTTACTTGTTGGTTGTAAAGTGAGTGTTAGGGATTTCTTTTACTTAACCACAAGTATGTGCTGAAAAACGGATTATATCCCCTTCCCACGCTCCTTTTAACAGATTATAGAGTGAGGTCCTCCCCTTTGGGTGATCTGGTGTTAGTTCTCAGTGAGGGGTCAACCTCAGCTTTATAACACTGAAAACCAGGAAACGAGCCTGGCTTTGTGTGTGTGCTACAAGGTGAGGCAAGATTGAGGTACAGTGAGCCTTTAAGCTTTAGCTGAGGAGGCAATGTGTAAAAAGGCAAGAATGTCAAAGTGGACAGAAAGTGAGTAAGTGCTAAGAGAGCAAACAAGCACCCTAATTGAATCGAGTGCCTATCCTTGTGTGCAAAGTATGTGGGCAGCAGCATTCCAATGAAAGGTGCTGATGCCCTCCGAAATGCAGCATTGAGGTGCAGAACTGTACTATAAGTGGGTTGGAGATACGCCATGAGGCTGGTTGTGAGGCTGGTACTTGTTGGCTGCCAACAACCATGGAGAGTGGCGTAGTGGGTAGTGACTGCCAATGGAGCTTGGCCCGAGATGTTGGTGCCTGGTATTGAAGATGAAGGCCACGGGGATCAAGTGTTGCCAGATACCCGCTCTGACTTTCATGTTGGGAGTTATCACTGTTTCTTTTCTATCCGGCGAGAGGGGGAGAATGGAAAACTGCATGTCATTGTGGCAAAATTAGAAAATAATGGCGCGCTCACACGTTCAAATCATTGCAAATAGGCCTGTCATCACTCTCGAGTGAGATTCTTGTCTCACCATTCAAAACAGGGTTGGAGCATTGAATTCCTTTTACTCTTGAGGCAGAGAGTCTAATTTCTGCCAATCTCACCGTCCTTTCTCAATTGTCTTGCCAATGGATGCGTTATTCAGAAGCTGGGGTGGTTCTGCCTCTATCAAATGTAGAAATGTCTTTATTTAATTTTTCTGCCGTTTATGTTGCTCATTGTGTTCACTTTTTTGACTCTGCCCCTTTATGTCATACTCATCTCAAAGCTTCCAGGCCCACCTTGACATAAGTAATGAATGTGCATAAAATTTCTTCAGGATTTGCAGACTTAAATGTGACATTACATGTCTGTGGACACTGCATTAGGAATCAGCACAAAGAGCTCCATATGCACAACAACAGTTTAGCAGATTTGTTTATTATCATTCCTGTTATGTTTGTGTTTCTTATAAATAGGCGAGTAGGGTTTCATAAGACCTCAGTAGCTAAATTAGAACTAAGATTGTGTTTCCTTTTAAATTTGATGTCAAAATATTGTTCTCAAAACAAGATTATTGTATCTCTCAACATTGACCTTAAGTTGAAGTCATGAAAAGTTATGAGCAGTTTAAAGGATGGTCTCAGCCCCATTAGAAAGAGTTCCGATTGTGGTAGGTCTCCAGCAGAGCAGTGATTTACAATTTCCCCAAAAAAGGAGATATTGGTTTTTTTTAACTAGCTCAGCTGAGAATGTTACATGGAAGTACTGCCCTCACAGTATTGTATCCCTTTAAAGTTAACAGACCTTTCTGCTGAGAGTGCCAAATAAATTTTGTTTAAAAACAAGTTCCAAAAAAAATGAACGGAAACAAGATCTTGAAATAAAAGTCTCCTGAGGATGTGATTATTCTCGGATCCTCTTGCCATGTTCAGTAAATTCAAATAACCACCTTTCCCACACTCTCGTTGGCAGCATTTTATCTGTTTCTCGTATCTTTAGGTTGTTAATCCTTGAAATGTATTGAATACGTCTGGCATCTCATTGTAAACAGATCTTTTTTTAATCACATCAAGCTGACCAACTATATTCCAAAACAATGTGATGTGGACTGTCAAATGAAATGAAACTGAACTTGTCAATCCTACAAGGGATTTAACGTTATACATTATTTCTCATTAAATAAGTCAAGGTCTCGGATTATTAATTTTGGGGAAGAAAAGTGCTGATTGCTTGATTGAAGTCAGCCAAACTTTGGTTTCCACTATCCTCTAAAATCCTTAGTTTTTTTGGGATATTCCCTCTCCCACTGGGCAAGAAAGGTAAGAGGTGCAAGTTAAACAAGGAATGAGAGAAAGAACTAAGGTCTCAGAGAAGAGAAGAAGGGAGAAAAGAAGTTTGGGATGATGTAACTCTAATGATGTTATTATTTTATTTCACAGTCATTGATAAATAAGGGAAAAATGATATGGGATAAAGGCAGGGATATGAGACTAGTGGATGGCACTTTCAAAGCTTCCAAGAAGCAGGACCAGCTAAATGTGCTATAAAATTTTATAGTTCTGAAAATCAAGTGGTACAAAATAGACTGGGACAAATCAGAAATACTCCCACTTGTTACATTTCCTCTGCTTTAAATCGGCATGATTTGTGGTTATAATGAATAAACATTATTTATCACATTCTAGGAACATTTGATCCATTCCCTTCACATTGATAATGAAATAAACGATTGAAGAGTTAACTACACTGGTTACTTAAATCCAGAACGGACATCAGGTTCTTTAAAATAAATATTGTACTGAGAGTTGTGTGTGATGGTCTAGATGTCGAATTCTTCCTTAAATTGGTACTCTTTGTAAGTTGAACTGGAAGAAGATTGTATTACCACTTATTAGAATATAGCACAGCACCATGTTCTTGAATAATTTAGGTGTTATACTGTCTTCTCTGAATTAGTGCTACAGCTTGGACATCCTCGTCTCTTGAAGGCTGTTGCTAAAGTCTCCTTTTCAATGCAGACTTCAAAATTGTGGCTTTTGGAAAATATCAAAATCTTCTCTTAAATTATTGGCAAAGAAGTCACTGTTAATGTGAAAAATTCTGAGAGATTAAAAATGATTGCTCATGCTTTCTTTGGTTCTCCAAACACAGCATTCCTAAATTAGAAGCAGCTGATCTCCAAATTTATTTTTCTTTTTATTCATTCACAGGATGAGGACATCGCTGGCTAGATCAGCATTTATTGCCCATCTGTAACTACCCAGAGGGCAGTTAAGAGTCAACCACATTGTTGTGGGCCTGAAGTCACATGTAGGCCCGACCAGGTGAGGATAGCATTTTCCTTCCCTAAAGGACATTAGTGAACCAGATGCATTTTCCCTGACAATTGACAATGGATTCTTGGTCATCATTAAACACTTAATTCCAGATTTTGTTATTATTGAATTCAAATTCCACCATCTGCCATGGTGTGATTTGAACACAAGTCCCCAGAACATTAACAACAAAAACGGAAATTGATGTGTGGCAGGTCTGGCAGCATTAGTTTCAGGTCAAGTGATCCTTCCTTTAGAACATTACCTGGGTTCCTGGATTAACAGTGGAGTGATAATATCACTGGGCCATCGCCTCCCCCTAAAATCACCTCCCCCTAAAGTCACTTCCCCCCCATTCTACTTACATTCTGACAATTCGAAATAAGCTGCTCTAATGGGAGACCTGGCCTTGAAATAATTGAATGATAGCTGCATGTAATTATAGTGTTTTGCCAAAGATGGGTAATTTCTTAAAGCAAGTGAGCAAAAGGACCATGGATTAAATATGTTTGAGCTGGAACTCACACTTGGATAATTATGTGATTCGTGACAAAAGGCAAACTGTTTATAAAGTGTCAGTGTGTGCAATCTTTAAAACTGGTGAAATGTTTATACAGAACCATTTACTTAACAGGCAGGCTGCGCAAGATGTGCAAGATGGGCATGAACGCAAATAATAAATGCTAAATGTGTTTTTCAACGAGGCCTATCTCATTTCTTTGTTGTCCTTGTGAATGCCCTAAATTGATATAGAACGATATGTTTGGAGGTCTTCCAGCCACTATTTTGATGAGCGTGCTTCAGGCTTCGTTAACATTGGAAGATTCCTTTGTGATTCGAGGGTTGGCAGTCAACCATTTCAAAATTGTTACTGTAAGCCAGCTGTGTTCTCATAAAATAATGGAACCTTGGCCTGCCTTTCAGGAGCAGTTAAATGGTCTGTGAGAGATAATGAACATGGAATCGAAAAGGCTTTGAGTCACACAACCTTGATAAATCTTGAAAATAATCATTTATGGCATCACTGAGAATTTCTAACATCTAAACAGTAATCTCCACATGGTCACTCTACATCGCAATATACAAAATGGTGGAAGAATCCTGTTAGCACGCTGCAAATCATTTTCTTGTTAAACTGCCTTCTCCAGTCAAGTGAGACTGTAAGGTCCTGAACAAATTTGCTGTCATTCTTCTAACTTCTCAGTGAATCAATAGTCAAAGGTAAGAATTATGAATGACTTTCATGTTCTGTTACCTTCTGCACACTCTTTTGAATGAAGCAATCATTCCAGGAGTGCAATTTTCACTTACCAACAAACCACCTGTCTAAACTTTCTGGCTTTAATCATTATCA
Source organism: Rhincodon typus (assembly GCF_021869965.1). Classification (NCBI taxonomy): domain Eukaryota; kingdom Metazoa; phylum Chordata; class Chondrichthyes; order Orectolobiformes; family Rhincodontidae; genus Rhincodon; species Rhincodon typus. The sequence goes on from NC_063349.1 coordinate 10,163,429, forward strand.
GTTGGAATGAAGCACCATCAACCTCCACTGTGGAATCCAACTACAAGATCTACTTGCATTTACATAAAACAAAAAAATACTCTTGGGGTGTTTCACAGGCTAAAGCAGGCATAAATTAATGATAATGATGGCCAATAGCAGTCAAAAGGTGAATTTTATGGGGGAGACTTGTAGCAACCTCCATCTTAAGTAACAGTGGTGGTCTCCTCCATGTTAATTTCCATTTTGTGTGGCTCAAGAGCTCCATTATGATCTGACAATCATTGTCACATTTGCTGCGGTGGGCTAAGAAGGTACACAATTCACTGGTGTCTATTTCCTCAGAGTTATCTTCTTGGCTTGCTAAGCTTTTTGTTTCTGCTCACCTCTTGCTGTGTTTTTCCCAAGAGTAAGCCTTCAGAAGTGATGGCTATCAGTGACTGCTTCCACTAGTGTCAATGTCCACTACTTTCATATCTTGCTTGCTAGCATTCTCAAAGCAGAGACATGGACTCCCAGGAGGCTATGGCCCAGTTGTCAATCCACTGAATATGACCAAGCCAGTGCAGAGGTTGTTGGCTTAGAAATGAGTGTGTCCTGATGGAATTAACTCATCCTAGACTTCTTTGTTGAAGACCTGGTTCTGTCAACAGGTGCTGCAGATACAGTGAAGGTGGAAACCATTCCACTCTATCTCCTGTCTAACATATGCTTTCTAGGTTCCGCCATTGTCAAGAATTGCACTGAGGACACAGGTTTGATCAGCTGCCCATTTGGTCCTCTCCTTCAGGTTGATGTTCATCCACACACTCTTTACTCAGCTTGGAAGAGTTAACCAGTTTTGTGCATTAATTTCAGCATCAAGTAACAGATTGGCTGATGATTGTGGAGCCTTGTTACGTGAAGTTGTCAACAATCTCCAGGGTCACATAGTCAGTGCCAATAGATAGTGATATGGCAACTTCCTGAACCATGACATTTGTCCTTAAGATGCCGATTGTGAAATCAAACCATTTACAATCAAGACCGAGATTGTCCATTTCCAGCTGAAAGCGTCCCTCAGTCCAAAATATGAACGCAGCATCATTAGCACAGAGCAACTGTCCAAGTAACTTCATCAGAACATGTTTACTGGGAAATTCAACATGAGAAGGGCACCGACCATGCTCTTCCTGCCATGGATATTATGACCTGGGAAAGATAAATGAGAATGTGCAATGACTGCTTGTGTAGTGTAACTAACAGTTTCTTTCAGAACAGACCATGCCACAAGGTGACCTGGAAGTAGCCAAGATCCAGATGTTGGCACCGACTGAAACTGATTATCATCAGATGAGGCTGTCTGAATGGCATTCTCAACACATGCAGTTACCACTGCTCTGCATGTGATACTGATCACCCCTGTAGGGCGACTGGTTTGGATGTAGTAACTCTTTAAGTGTTTATTTAAAACAGCCTTTCAGAGGAAGAGAAATGCCAAGATATTTGAGTAAGGAATCCTTGACCATTAGGCCCGGACAGCTAAAGACATAATACCAATGATGTGGGAAAGAGATGGAGAGTTTCATAGATGGCTAGAATTAAAGTAACAGAGTTCTCATTGAGGATGGTTAAGGGATGTGGCACAGGATAAGAAACAGCAAGCAAAGTTTAGTGAGTTTCTGAAGATGGCAGTGTGGGAGACTGGCTGGCAGAGAATTGGAAAAGTTGAGCCAGGAGGTGACCAGCATGCATGAGAATTTCAACAGCAGATGTGTTGAGGCAGGAATGGCCATGACAGAAGTTATGGAGTTGGTGGTCTTTGTGAAGCAGCTAATATGGGTTGTGAAGTCAGGTCAAAATTGAATAGGACCACTCAGCTTTCAAACAGGCTGGTTCAATATGAGACAGTAGTCCAGATACTGTCTGAGATTGATTGTGTGGAGTTTGTGGCTTCAGTCCTCCCTAAATTTAACTGGAAAATACTGTGATAAATCCAATTGTTTATCTGCAGACAATGTCATCAAGAGGAAGTACGTGGATGAGGAAAAGGTGGTGGGGCCAAAGGTGGGAGACTGCAGAGGTAATGGTGAAGAGAAGTGGAAGATGATCTGGTTATGATTAGATCAGTGAGAAACCTGGCAAAAGGGAAGTTATTGTAGCAGTGTGGACTTCACGAAGTTGGAGGTGGCCTCCATGTTGAATGCGAAAGTACTGTAAACAAACCCCGCTTCACTTCATGAACTGTGCTCAGAGACATTTGCTAAGCACATTCAGAGGTCATAGGTTCGAGCAGGATGTTGTCCATACTGTTATTTTGATTGTCAAGTGCAGGACCAAGTAGGAGTGCAGTATTTGAACAGTGCAAGCAGTGGGGAACCCAGCTGTATTGCTGTGTGACTTACAATTGTTCACCCAGACAACTTTTTATGCTCCAAGGCTTACTTCTGTGATGATGGGGGAAGTAGTGATGGGAGTGACAGAGGAAGCCAGCAAAATTGATCAGAGAGCCTAAGCCACAGGAGGTCTGTTGCATGTCAATCTCCAGAGCCAGGCTCCTGAGAAGAAAGCTGTACAACAATGGTGTTCCAATTGGAATTCTTCTCACTTGACTGTTGCAGATCACAGATGGACAGTAACGTTCAAGATCTGCCATACAATCCTGCGTTATTCTCGTGGTTTACAGTATCAAAAGCATCGTAATTAGATTGTAACTTTGTAGCATGGGCCAATAGTTTACCATTCCATGTGAATATAGTGGCACAGTCAGCAGTTCATTAAAGTTCTGTTTATTGAATCGGGATAGATTAAAAAGAAATAATTTTCTCTTGTGGAGAATAACTTGGAAGTGCTTAATAAAGAGAGAACTTTCCTCTCCACCTATCCTCTCCTCTATCCATCTTCTATCCACCTCCCCCTCTCTCCCTATTTATTTCAGAACCCCCTTCCCCTCCCCCATTTCTGATGAAGGGTCTAGGCCCGAAACGTCAGCCTTTCTGTTCCTATGATGCTGCTTGACCTGTTGTGTTCATCCAGCTCTGCACCTTGTGGTCTCCTCACTGGAACTGTTTTCTACAAAAAATCTTGGCTCCCTTTAGAAAGAATGTCAAGACAATGGAGAGGGTATAGATGAGATTTGTTAGAATGGTAACCAGGATGAAAGAATCCAGTTATCTGCAGAGAGAAGAGAAGCCGGAACTGCTGTCCTTAGAGCAGGGAAAGGTGAAGGTGTGATCTGATATGATCTGACATCTGCCTGAAAGAGTGGTGTAAGCAGGTTCAGGAGCAACTTTGAAAAGGAAGCTAGATAGTTCGTTGACATTTATTTGCAAGGCTATGTGGAGAACACTTTTCCACCATTAAGATAGCTCTTTCCCTGAGCTGGAATAGTCACAATGGGATGAATGGTCTCCTTCTGTGCTGTAATCACTACATTTAAAAGATGTGAAAGATTTTTAATCTTATCAAAAAAAAGTCTTACTTCATTTACATGCACATATTTGCTGCTAATTACATATGTCAAAGCCACATAGGCCAGTGTCCCCATCAATCATTCTTAATACCTTATCTCAGCCAAACAGTTTTTTTTTAGATAAAGATCTGGAAGGAACAAAAGGAAGCAAGACAAACTATAGGCTTTGGAATTGCGCACGATAAATTAATGGTTCTGTTAGTTAACAGCAGCATTGGTGACACTTCAAGGCTAAGAAGTTAACACATTTGTCAAGTAGTGAATTAAAGTTAGGATGCAGTGTTGAAATAGCAAGGAGAGCTGGCCAACTGTGGCGCCACTGAAAACAAAACTACTCACCTTCATTATACAACTGCTTTATTTTTAGGAATCTGAACGACTGACTGGCTGGGTGAGTAAAAGTCCAAGGCACCATTTGTTGTTCTATGACAATAAGTATAGTCAATAGTGCATCTTTGCAAATGGTCCCTGGCCAATCTGATACAGTTGAATACAATGCAGCCATTTTTAAGCTGAAACACATTATTTGGCACAAAAGCAGAATCCTTCACTGAATCTAACCCTCCCACTCTACAATTACTGTTTTAGGAATATTAAGATCCTGATGTTATGTAGAAAGTCATGACAGTAGAGAAAATAGGTACCATTTAATCTTGATGACGTGACGGATCAACAAGGAGATGAAAATTCATCCTTACTTATTCCAAAATTTCAGATGGCTCTGTGGTTGTCAGATAAAGATTCTTTTGGAAAGTTTTTCCACTCGTTACTCATAAGTAATGGTCACTGTCTTACAAAAGTGAACTTCTGATTTTTATTTTGTTTGTATCCAGAAGTGCTCTTACACACAACTGAATAGTACATTGTTTCTCTCAATACCAAATCACCTATGGTACTTTTTCATCTATAAACCTCTACCAGTAAATTGCCCATATTTTTCGAATTGATTAATTTATCTGCAAAGCCCACGAAGTGCAATAAGCCTCTGGCTTTTAGCCAGAACATCCAAACTCTTGCCAACTGCTCATGGCCAAACTCAGATTTGCCTCGGTACAAACCTATTCTTTGCAGGATCATAGAATAGCACACCATTAAAGGTTACTGTTTAGCATCTCACATCTGGGCACATCAACATTTATTGGCAATGCTACCACCTCACTGGTACACAAGGTTCAGGAAAGGTTAGTGCAGATGTTGCTAATCACCGAGGGCCCTGATTTTAGCATTGCCTTTCTCTCAAGGGACCACTTCAAGTAGTGGCCTATCAGTGCAAGCTGTCCTAATTCTTTCTCTGTGTGACTTCAAACATGTCGTATGTCAATTCAATTGCAAAAAGTATTGTTACTATGTGAGTGAAACACCTAATAAGGAGTTGGTGAGAATAAAAAACACAGTATAGGAGTTGGGATGTCATTTTGTGACTGTACAGGGTATTAGTTAGGCCACTTTTAGAATGCTGTGTTCAGTTCTGGACTCCCTGCTCGGGGAGATTTTGTTAAACTTGAAAGGGTTCAGAAAAGATTTACAAGGATGTTGCCAGGGTTGGAGGGTTTAAGCTATAGAGAGAGGCTGAATAGGCTGGGGCTATGTTCCCTGGAGTATTGGAGGTTGAGGAGTGACGTTATACAGGTTTATAAAATAATAAGGGACATACATAGAATCCCCACAGTGTGGAAACAGGTCCTTCAGCCCAGCAAGTCCACACCGACCCACAAAGCATCCCACCCAATCTACACATCCCTGGACACTACGGGCAATTCTGCATGGCCAATCCACCTAGCCTGCACATCTTTGGACTGTGGGAGGAAACCAGAGCACCTGGAGGAAACCCACACAGACACAGGAAGAATGTGCAAACTCCACACAGACAGTTGCCCAAGGGTGGAATTGAACCCAGGTCCCTGTGTTGTGAGGCAGCAGTGCTCACCACTGAGCCACCATGCTGCCTAAATCAATAGGGTGAATAGCCAAGGCCTTTCTCCCAGGGGATGGGAGTCCAAACTAGAGGGCATAGGTTTAAGGTGAGAGGGAAAATATATAAAGGAGACCCAAGGGGCAACTTTTTCATGCAGAGGGTAGTGTGTGTCTGGATGAGTTGCCAGACGAGGTGGTGAAGGCTGATACAATTACAGCATTTAAAAGGCATCTGGATGGGTACATGAAGAGGATGGGTTTAGAGGGATATGGGCCAAATGCTGGCAAATGAGGCTAGATGAATTTAGGGTATCTGTTCGGCATGGATGAGTTGGACCAAAGAGACTATTTCTGTGCTGCATATCTCTATGGCTCTGAGTCCCTGAAAACCAAAAAGTAGACTCAGAAAATCAAAAAGTAACTGACAAAATAATCTCAAGAAGAACTTGCAAAGATTATTATTTTGACATATGGCCAAGTTCAAAGAAACAGAACTGGTGGCATAATATGACTGACCAAATTGTGCACAACTTTTTGACAAAGTCATGGTTGCAAGTTGAATCAGGCTGAAACCTGGACTTTACAAATGGAGGCATCGAGTAGATAATCAAGGTAGGTCTCTAAGGTTTTGGAGTAGATTTGTAGCTCGGGTTGTGGGTGTTGAGGTTGGTTGGCTCGCCGAGCTGGTTTGTTGTTCCGTAGACGTTTCATTACCGTGCTGGGTAACATCCTTAGTGCAGCCTCTGCTGAAGCGTCGGTGTGTTTTCCCGCCTGGCTTTTAAACTCTGGGGTCCATTGCGATGGATTACCTCACTTCCGGGTTTCCTCCGTAGTGGAATGTATATGGGGTCGAGTTCAATGTGTTTATTAATAGCCTGCTTCATGGAGTGCCATGCTTCCAGGAATTCTCGTGCTTGTCTCTGCCTAGCCTGTCCCAGGATCTTGGTGTTGTCCCAGTCGAAGTCGAGGTTCTCCTTGTCCATGTGGATTGAGATGAATAGAAGGATTTTAGAGGGATATGGCCAAATATTGGCAAATGGGACTAGATGAATTTAAGATATCTGGTTGGGCATGGATGGGTTGGACTGGAGGGCCTATTTCCATGCTGCACATCTCTACGACTCTACGTTGCATTCCTTCTTATATGGTATCAGGCCATCAAGATAGAATGACAGAGATTTGGCCTGGATCAAACATGATGTTGTTGAGGTGGCTCAGTGGTTAGCGCTGCTGCCTCACGCCACCAGGAATTCGTCCATCAGGTGACTGTGTAGAATTTGCACATTCTCCGCATGTCTGCGTGGGTTTCCTCTGGGTGCTCTGGTCTCCTCCCGGTGCTCTGGTTTCCTCCCACAGTCCAAAGATGTGTAGGCTAGTGGATTAGCCATGGGAAATACAGCATGACAGGGCAGGGGGTGGGTATGGATGGGAGGCTCTTCGGAGGGTTGATGTGGACTCAATGAGTTTAATAGCCTGCTTCCTCACCGTAGGGATTCTATGAGATTGCATACCAGACAAATTGTGCAGTAGCTAGAGAATTCATGACTTTTGAGACGAATTAAAAGAGATTGGTGGAAGCGCTCTTACACATTGCGCAGATGCCTAAGAATAAACATGCAGAGGAAATCTTTGCATGTGCCCACACTTAGAAAATAAAGTTGTAAAATTTCTCAAAGAAAATTGCTGGAATAGTTTCATTTTAGCATTTTGTAATCAAACGTCGACAAATGAATGGATACAGATTAGTGTGTTTCAGGAATGTAGACGATACTCCTGTGAATTTTGACATACCAACCAGTCAAATGGTGAACAAAGCTGGAGAGAGTTTTTGTGAGGAGACCTGACTATGAAAACAGTAAATTCACCAAGTGTTGTCAAACATGGAACAAAATTGAAGTCAATGGTGATTTTCAGGGGAAAACTTCAAAGTGCAGCAATTCCCAAGCGGAGTGGTCATCCATATTCACTGTAAAGGAAGGATGGATGAAGGTGGCTTGATAATATGGCTGATGCTTGTTTGGCGTTTCCAACGAGGAGCATTATATCTTCGCATCTGGGACATGTTCGGATCACACATTTGCCGATGATGTCTTTGCTGATTAAAAACCGAAAGAACTGCGGAAGCTGTAAATCAGGAACAAAACAGAAGTTGCTAGAAAAGCTCAGCAGATCTGGCAGCATCTGTTCTGAGGAAGTGCTACCAGACCCGTCTTTGTGTCTTTGTGTCTTTGTGTCTTTGTGTCTTTGTGTCTTTGTGTCTTTGTGTCTTTCACAAATGCTGCTAGTCCTACTGAGCTTCTCCAGCAACTTCTGCTTTTTGTTCATGCTTTTGCCGAAGTTATGGGCAGCGATTACTCGTGGTCTAACCAGCATTCTTCAACCATTGGATATCTCTTTAAACAAGCTTTTCAGGAAAAGCATGGGAAGCATGTGGAGTAACTGGATAATTGGAGCAGAAAAGATATTGAACAAAGGAGGCAGCAAATAGGCTCTGTTGTTAGCAACTCTGCATGTATGGGTTGTCGGGGCCTGGGATGAAATCAGAATGGAGACCGTTGTCAAATTGTTCAAGAGCTGTGGGCTATCTGATGCACTTGATAGCACACAAGGTGACATTTTTTGGAAAGGTGTGGCTGATGATGACATTATTGTTAAAGATGATTTTGATATACGTGATGAAATGATTCAAGAAGCAGATTTGAATGCCATATTTGGTTCTGAGGTTGATGAGAAGAGTGTTTTTTTTAATGGATTTAAATACATATTCAGTGCATACTCTACTACTTAAGTATTATTCTTTTTTTACAGTGATAAAACATTTGTATAAATTTGTATCTAATACTTTTGTTTTTGATTAATTTGATACGGTCAATGTATGCACAAATTAATATTTGCCATCATGCAGGATATTATTGATAAATAACATTTTAAGTATAAAAGTACCTTTTGACTTCTTTAGTGCTACTTTTGAGAGTGAGGTTGGTAAAAACAGTCTCTAACTTGACAGGTCTATGATAATGAGATGATAAGAAGGGAGCAGATTTCAACACCTCAAATCTGTTACTTCTTTGTAAGTTGGATCCCTAGCATTGCCTAAAACACTGGTTTGACACAAGAATAAAAGGTATTCTCAAGCATTTGTGAAAAATAGATGTTAAATTTACATTTCCTCCAGTACTTGGTCCAGGAAACACGGGAAATATGAAACATTACTAGCTTCTTTTAAAAGTAGAGGTTTTCCTTTTAGGGTGCTTACAAGCACCTCGTAGACACTGTGCTTCCCAAATGTGTAAGGGGGCAGCTAGCTCTACTTGTCCTCAAACTGAGCTATTTGTATGCCCAGAGAAATTCTGCTTCTTTCATTGGCTGTGTTCCTGACAAAGCAAGAGGAAATGAGACCTCCTGATTCAAAAGACAGATGTGCATAAATAAAACCATTTCAACCAGTCCCTAACCACTCTGAATACACTACAAAGTTAACAATGACACCGCTTGAAGTGCAAAGTTTCACTTGTCACACTTACTCATATTATTCTTGCAGCTCGAAGACACAAGCACCTTTAAGGGCAGTCAGATGAAGCAGAAGATGCAAATGCATTGCAATCTTGATCTCATACTTCTACTCAGAGTGATGCACTGAAAAATTACTTTTTTTGCTCTGTCTAGAGAGCATTTAGAGCAGCCGGATCTCAGCTGAGCATCTCTGAAAACTTCCCTGTAGACAGTCCTGCACCAGTAATGCTTTGCTTTTGCCAATGTTCTCTGCAGTAGATGTTAGCCCTGTAGATGTAACTTAGTGCTGCTAAAATATGTGGAGGGCAATTTCTTCTTTTTCTTATTGCCTCTGGAAGATATATAGACTTTGGGTTCCTTAACAATGAGGAGGTCCCAAAGTGCTATAGAAGCATGTTAATATTGCTGTTAATTCAATCCACACTTACTGCTTGAATTTCTGACTTATCTCTCTGGTATCCATGATGCTCGCTATAGGCAGAAGAGTGAAAGAGGGAATCAAACTCATCTCTGCATACCCCTGGTGATGGAGTCCCTCATCTTGAGGGACACTTTCCTTAAATGATTCTTGGAGTGGAGAAAATGAACATGATGAGATTGTTAAGATTAATATGGTCTTGTTCCAGTGGCTGCCACCATCAATAACTCTTTGGCATTGTTTTCTGGATGAACCCTGGGAGAGTGAATGTTCAGTTTGATGTGAAAAAAAGGCACACAGATGGAATTATTTTAGATGCTTGAGGAGTCTCTTTCATTTCATTCATGTGCTAAACCAAGCATCTGAGATTCTACGCATTTGTCTTCCTTTTCAACGCGGGATTTCATATGGGATGATAATGTTCATAAACCGAAGAAAAGCACTTGTTATTATTCCTGGAACCAAAACCTAAAGATAGAATCAATACGGAATAAGCTTTTTCTCAGCACAAGTATGACTTTTTCACCACTGGGAGTTTTGAAAATTAAACATTTAACCTTCAAGTCAAAACCAACTTTGCTTCATTTCCAGCTTTATTGACCCCAAACCTTAACCCCCTACCTACTTGTCTTCCATAGCTCTGCTTGGCCTTCTGACTGTTTCCAGCATATTCTTTTTGCTATAATAAGAGAATTGTGGTGACTCTTTCAAACTCAAGAGACTGTCACAATTCACTTGGACTTGTAACTTACCAATTTTACAGCCTGAAGAAAAGGTTCCTTTAATTGGCTGAGTCAGATATGTTATCTTGTACAAATTCCTCCACTGTCACTTGTCAGTCATCGGGAACAGTCTAATCAGTGACCAAATTGACTGACTGCCACTGGGCGCACCTCTATGTTTGTAATGTGATGACAGTTCTGGTTGTGGACAGATTCTTTGTTCTGAAGCTTTGCGTATCTGCCTTTGTGAGTCCTCTTACCTACCACCAGTATTCTTAGCCACTTTCCATTTGTAGCAAACTTCATTGTGCTTCAGCTATTTCAAGGGTTTTCTCAAAGCCTTTCATGACCACGCTGTTCTGGTATAATTGTATGATCCACATCTAGCAAGCTTGAAGCTAAAATGTAAATAATATCTTCGCTGTGCTTCCTGCCCCTGCTTGTTATATTTGCTGCTGAAACACATATCCAATATTTTTAATACAAGAATATACAAACACAAGAAATAGTAGCTGAGTTGGCTGCATATTCCCTTGAGCTTTTTGTTACTCCCAGACTCAACTATTCCATTTCTCTCCTGGTCAACGTCCCATCTTATAATCTCCAATAAAGCTCACCCAAAACTCTGTTATTTCTATTCTAACTTGCACTAGAGGCTGCGTCACCCATCTCTTCACTGCCTCATGGCTTACATTGGCTTGTAAGCCCTAAATTCCTCCATCGTTACATTCTGTATATCCTCCATTGCCCTACCCTATCTTCCATTGGTACAATCTCCTGCAGCCTTACAACCCTCTGAGAAGTCTCCATGGCTTTGACTGTTGTCTATTTTGAAACCTCCATTCACTTACACCACTATGTGTGGCTGTGCTTCAGCTGTCTAGGACTTTAGGCAATTGGAATTGCATAACTCCTCTCATCCTTTAAATACCCATCTTTTTCTTTACATCTTTCACCAAGCTGCATCTTCTTTCTCATTCTTTGACTCTGTCTCAATTTCTGTCTGATTTCCCTCCTGTGAAGCATTTTGGGTTACTACATTAAGGGCAACATATTGATGCAACTAGTTGCTGAATGGCATACATCTCATTCTCAGTGCTGATCTATTCCTGTCACTACATTCTTTTCCTGTGCTTTTGAATATGCAACTGGCAACATCTATTCACTACTTATTTGTGCTGAAACATGGCCAAGACCTGTTCTTGGTTATATAACGTTGTTAAGAGAAAATTTGGGACAAATCCTGTTAAGACATGGCAAGCCAACACATTTATTATTGAATATAATTCTTGATGCAATGGTCAATAACCTCAGTTGAGCAGCACCTATAGTTTGGACAATGCTGGTGTCTTTTCATGTCCAAAATGGCATCATCTGATGCTGGTTGTGCTGCCATTTTCACAAGAATGTTAATGCTGCCACAGAAAGCATGTGCTACAAGTAAGCAGCGTGAGGATGTTGTGTCATCAGTCTGATTTAACAGCTTTCTGTTCCCACATTGGTCATTGCTCAGTGATCCAGTCAGTTCCTTCTCTTAACATAGAACATAGAACATTACAGCGCAGTACAGGCCCTTCGGCCCTCGATGTTGCGCCGACCTGTGAAACCAATCTGAAGCCCATCTAACCTAAACTATTCCATTATCATCCATATGTTTAACCTTGCACATTGAATGTTCCTTCAGCCCCAGGAAGAACAGCCCTCACCACCAATATTTAACATGATCAGCAATTATTTTCAAGTTAGTTTCTGATTAGTTTTTCAATTGCTTGTGCTGAATTTGGTGGTTTAGTGGTTTGCATTGCTGTATGAAATTGCTGAAATTGGCAGGGAATGGTGTGGCACGTTCTGGGGGCATTGGTTCTGAGTTCAAGCATTCTGCTCCAATCATTTTCTCCCTGACATGGATTGCAGTCATTTAGATGCCTATCAGCATGGCAGAGAGATTAAGCTGAGTCACCGCAGAAGCAACCATGCTGTTTGAGGGACAGAGCATGGGGCAGATTGCTTTCTGCCCGCCATCCTCAGGGCATGATTCTCCCACCTCAACTTCATCAAGGAACATTGTCTCAAATACCTCCACTTTGCTAAGCAGGAGCTGAAATCTACCATCTGAACAGTAGCTCTGGCGGGGAGAGAGTGACATCACCAATGGCGATGAAGGGGAACGTGAACCTTCATATGTCTGGTTCTTTCTAGGCTGCAGCAGGCGATGTTTGCAAAATCTCTAGAGGGATATACAAAGGCTTTGCTTGTAAAGAGAAAGGAACATGTTTCATTCTTTCTTGGCTGATAGAAACAGGAAAAGCCAATTCATGGTTTTGTCATGGTTGTCGGCTTCCTTATGATACAGAATACCCTTGACTATGCATACCTCTCTTTATAGGCATTGCAAATCGGTTCAGAGATCTACCATAGCTGGAAGGTATCCACTCTTTCAAAGTCCAGCTGTCAACCCCGGGTACCATTGGCACTAGCTGGTGCTGCATGGCCCCCATCATCTTCTGCTTTGCACTTTCCTCCCTGATCCTTAGAATGCTCCGTGCCACATTTCTCCTGAAGGTCCAAATCTGCACAATGTTGTACAGAGTGCAGCACACCATGGCTGTTCGGGACTTGCTGATTAGTGTCGACTGAAGCACACCTCCAGATCTGTCCTGGCAGCAGAACCATGTACTCGGCAAGCAGACAGCTCGTGTGATCATACAGCAGATGATAACATGGCTCTCACTGCAATGCTTTTGGGCTTCATTAGTCAGGTTTGTGACAGATGGCACCAATTCAATGAAGTTGTAATGTTTTGCACTTTATCCTGACCATGTCATGTAAAATATCCATCAGTAATTGCATTAGGAGGTAACTAATTTCCTCTTTTTGCATCAAGAGTTCAGTCACAGTTCATTGGACAGCACTCACTTCTCTGTGTCACAACCTAAAAACATAAGAAATAGGAGCAGGAATAGGCCTTCTAGCCCATCGTGCCTGCTCTGCCATTCAACAAGATCATGACTGATCTTTTCATGGACTCAGCTCCACTTATCCTTCGGGTCACCATAACCCTTAATTCCTTTACTGGTCAAAAATCTATCTTTGCCTTAAAAACATTCAATGAGGCAGCCTCAACTGCTTCACTGGGCAGGGAGGTCCACAGATTCACAATTCTTTGGGTGAAGAATTTCCTCCTCAACTCAGTCTAAATCTGAAAACGCAGTGGCCCAGATATTCCAGTCTTTGGTGTGGAGCAGGCTAGACTCCTGCATTGGGATCCTGTGGAATCTCAGCCTGTGGAGAATTGCCTGGGGAATTGCAGATTCTGAGGGCAATTGCCCTAGACCAGGAACTCTCCAAATGAATCCACAAATCCAGAGAATTCAGTGAGTTCCAATGTAGACGGTTGAAGTACTGACTGAGACTGGCATTGCAGTGCAGTACAGTTGTCCTTGTGGATTTACCATTGAAAGGTCCAATTATACAGTGGAACGCTGAACCAAAATCCTGTTTTAATTTCTTGAGTTAGAGCTGCTGCACTTTAAGAGGCACTCTATAACTGTCAGTTTAACCGATAATAAACTGGATTAACATATTCCCAACAATTATTGTCATGTGACTTTGGTTGGGTATTGGCTGATGGCCGAATGTGGCTAATGCCCAGCTTTTTCAACGATCGTCTTTTGTGCCTGATGACTTGAAAGTAAAAATCTGGTCTTTTTTAAAGTGTTTGTGACATTGTTAGATTGCGGCAATAATGTAAAGCAGGATCATATTGGAATGCGTAGAAGTGATGAATGATCTCGTCACAGTATATTAATGAAACCTGTTTGAATGAATCCAGTCCTGACCTCGGAGCACCCCTGACCCATGCCTTTTGGTACATCCCCATGCTATCTCAGGATATGTGCCAATAATGTACTTGCCAAAAGTATTTTATTTAAAACAAATCCAAACAATTTTATATTTGACCTTAATGAAGAATTGTTTTTACAATGAGACAAAATGCTTAAGATAACATTTTTCTGAAGGTTTACTTCCTGAGTCTGCATTCCTGGCCCTGATATTTAGTGGATGTTCTACAGTCTGAATATTCTGTGTATTCCTGAAGGGTTGGAGATCTTTAGCTTCGGTTGGCAGGTCTGATCCACTGCTCTGGCTGTTTGGATGCAAATCTCACAGCAGCTGTTCCTGATCTGTTCCACAGCAGCAATTTCTGCAACTTGACTTTTCTATGCAGTGAGGAGAGTCATCGTTTGGTGAGGGTTGTGAGGAAACTTTCAGCATGCATCACGCGACTGATGATTTATGCGTCCTGTGGCCAAATTTGAAACCAGACTCATCAGTGTGTAGGTTTATAGCAGTAAAACTGGGAATACTTTTAAAGGAAGAATTGATGGCTCAGCAAGTGGAAAAGTCATTCCAGCAACGCTATAAGGGACTATATGTTTCCGTATTATTAGTTATGTTTACTGTCGTTCAAAAAGATACAGGAAATATGAATACAGAGTTTGAAAATGAAAGTCTAAACTTTGCCTTGTCTCTTCCAAGGTAACAAAAAACAAACCCGAATAGAGACCATTTTAAAACCAGTAGAATAGACTGCTTGAATATATATGCAAAAGTTTTTTTCTCCCCTAAAGAGTTTCATCTGGAATTAATTTTTTAAAAGTAAAACTCTACATTCCAGTGGAAAGGAAATTAAATGATTTTTTAAAATGCTGTGGGTGTCTGTGCAACACTTTCATCATGTGCCATTTGTGTTATAGGTAACAGTTTTGTCAAATAGAGGGCCTTTTATTCAGTTACATGATCAGGAAGCCATAGTGGCCTATTGTGTTACGGTCAAAGTTCCTTGCACTTGGGCGTGCCACATACTCCTCTAGGCATTAGTTTGTTATCCATGGCCAGTTTACATTTGAAAAGGATTGACTTATAATATGCTAGCAATTTATCTGAATGACGAATACGGGTGAGAGAGGTCTGTTTATCTCAACGCACATTTCACCAGAGATTGTTGTCCCTCCGAACATGCATTCATCTTTGATGAAACATTGATCACAATCTATAAGAGGTCTAATATTGAGTACAGTGAGAGAAGTAGAAGGGAATGAGACAGTGTCAAGAGGTCAGGTTTGTTGATTGAAACCAAGTCAACACTGTGTGCAACAGACATAACTTTCAAATGGGTACTCAAGTGGATTGAGTGCTGCTGGCAAAGAGCTTTATATTATTTTTAAACACTTCTATGTTCCTTTCATCTCTAATTATTTTGTGTTTCAATGGGTATGGTAGACTTGTATTAGAATATGTTGTACTCTAGAACAAACACAAGAACGAAAACAGAAATTGCTGGAAAAGCTCAGCAGGTCAGGCAGCATCTTTGGAGAGAAATCAGAGTTAACGTTTCAGATCCAGTGACACTTCCTTAGAACACGAGGTATTGTACAAGACCTGTGGAAGGATCATAATTCATATATGACCATAGTTCCTTAAATATTTGTTATTATTCTTGTGCTAACAGTGAGAATCAAAATCCTAGATGTTGCCCAATTGTTTTAACACTAGCATTCCTCATGCAGTTATTACAAACACAAATAATTTTCTTGTCTATTCTTTCAAATAGTAAATGAATGCTTTATGTTCTTGAATACAATGCAGCAGCTGTTGACTATAGCACTGTTGTTGTGTTAGTGAGCAATGTCTACATTAATTCTTAGCCATCTATGAGAGAATTCAAATCAAGCTTTTGGTCAGCTGTCCTAAAAGCCCTTCTTTAGCCTAGAATTTATCTTTTCCAGATTTAGAATGCCTTGAAATGATTTTCTACATTAATTGGCACTTTAGAATTGCAAGATGGTATTATATTGAAACCTTTAGCTCACTCTGTGAGGAACAACTGATGCAATGGTACATGTCAATGGTATACCATCCTGTAGTATTGCTGTGTATGACAAGACTGGGCACCATACTCTATCGCCCATTTACCTTATATTCACTTGCTCTCCATACACCATTCAAGTACCTTTGGACCTCTCAACTTCTGGCAGTCAATGTTGCATAAAGAAGGTGCCGATTCCCCCTAATGGTGTGCTGGAAGATCAGGTATTCCCTCTGTGTTCTCAAGAGGCCTGGATTAGAAGCTTTGGTAAATAAGCAGCAATGGAGTGACAATCCAATTAGGTTTGGAATCTCTTTTAGGTCAGATTACATAAAGTGGGCAGATTTTCTTCCCTAAGAAATTCACTTCCGAAGAATCCATGGCTATCTTCACAAATCTTCAAATGAAGCTCCTCTCAGCCATTGGAATATCTCCTTCTTTAGCTTTGCACACATTCTGATTGCACCTGTGCAAAGTGCCTTTGAATGATTTCCCATGTTGAGAGGTTTCAGGTAATTATAAGTTGTTAGTTAGACGTCAGTAATAGGTCACTCTGTGAGGAGTCATGTTATTTTACTGATACCAGCTTTTTAATTCCAGATTCCGTGCAAATTCAACTTCCCAAACTGCTAGGGAGGGAATTGAATTTACCTTCTCTGGATCATTGGAGTGCAAGATATGAGTCACTAGTGCAGTAAATCATTTATGTCATTTATGTCTATCCTTTTCCTTCTACCATCAATCCTATTTTGAGCTCACTATAATTCTTTCAGTCAGGAGTATTACCCTAATCTCCCCCCACCTCCCTTCCATTTATTGTCAAAGATTTGAGCTGGGTTTTTGTTCAACAATTTTCATCAGCCTTTTAGCAAAGAGGACACAATGACAACAGTTGGAGCTGACACGAAAACGGGAGCAAAAAAGCTTGAGTAGATAGCTGTCAGGTGAAATAATGAGTGTAGAAATGTAATTTGGTAAAGTTTTAGGAGAAAAGTAAGGGAAAAAATGCTCATCAGTACACACAATTCAGAGTGACATGACAAGTGCAGAGAACTCTAGAGATTCAACAACTGATAACATTTTTATGGGCATATAATATAGAACAACAGAAGCGCAAAGAAAGAAAAACACAAACCTACATCACCGTTCATGACCTCAGGATATCCGAAAGCACTACATAGCTAATGAAAATCTTGAAAAGTGTAGTCAGTTGTAAGGCAGGAAACGGTGTGGCTTACTTGCACACATTAAGGTCCCACATAGAGCAGTGTGAGAGTGACCGTATAATCTCTTAGTGGTGATTGTTGAGAGTTAAATATTGTCAAGGACACTGGAAGAGAGCTTCCACTCTCTTTAAGTAAAGTCTTGGCATCTTTTAAATTCCCTATAATAGAGTAAATGGGGAACTTGTCATCTGAAAGACCCCTGACAATGCATTGTGCCCTCAGAACTGCACTGGAGACATATAGGTAATGAAACATCGTAATCAATTGTGCAGCTCCAGTTCAAAAATCGTGTCAGTTTTGGGTATCATGCCTCAAGAAGGATGTCAAGGCCATGAAGAGGGTACAAAAAAGATTGCATGAGATGATATAATGGGTAATTTGATTTGATGTATTATTATCACATGTACCTAAGTACAGTGAAAATTTTGTTTTGCGTGCAGTAGTGGCAGATCATACCATACAAAGTGCATTAGGCTAATAGAACAGAGTGAAGAATATGATGTTACAGCTGCACAGGAGATGCACGAAGAGTGAGATCAACATTAAATTTAAAATTTGAGAGGTTTGTTCAGAAGTCTAATAACAGAATGTGTTCTTGAATCTGTTGCTATGTGTGTTTAAGCTTTTGTATCTTTTGCCTGAGAGAAGAGGTTGGAAAAGATTATAACCAAGATGATGATGTTGGCTGCATTCCCGAGTATAGATGGAGTCAATGGATGAAAGGTTGGCGTGCATGATGGACTGGGCTGTTTTCACAACTTAGTGTAGTTTCTTATGGTCTTGAGCAGAGCAGTTGCCATGCCAAGCTGTGATGCATCCAGATAGAATGCTTTTTACGATGCATCTATAAAAACTGGTAAGAGTCTTTACGGACATGCTAAATTTCTTTAGCCTCCTAAGGAAGTAGAGATGTTGTTGTGCTTTCTTGACCGTAGCGTCAACGTGGGTGGTCCAGGATGGATTGTTGGTGATTGTCACTCCCAGGAACTCGACCATCTCCACCTCAGCTCCCCTCATGCAAATGGGGGCTTGTCCTCCTCCTTGTTTCATAAAGTCAATGATCAGCTCTTTAGTTTTGCTGATATTGAGGTAGAGATTGTTATCTATGCACTACCTCACCAAGCACTCTATCTCTTTCCTGAATTCTGTCTCGTCGTTATTTGAGATCCAGCCTACAATGGTGGTATTATCAGCGAACATGTAGATGGAGTTGGGATGGAATTTGGCCACACAGTCATGAGTGTACAGGAAGTATGTTAAGGGACTGTGTACGCAGCCTTGCATCCCAACCATTTGGTGAACTAGGTGGTCAGCTAGGGCTTCAGACTTTAAGGGGTGTGAAATCAGACTTTCCAAGTAAATAAAGGTAAATTTTAATTCTATAGAATTCTCATTTCTCTATATATCAACTGTGGCAGGATTGAGGGGTACCGAAGTCATAGTTTCCCAAGGCATTAAAAACCTTCAGACTGACATTTGATGAGGGAACAGAGAAGCTGGGGCCTCTCCACTGAAACAGAGAAGTTTACGACAATATTTGTTAGATGTGCTCAAATTGTGAGAGGTTTTAAGGAGGTATGTGGGGAATAAAAACTACTTCTGTTGATTGATGAATGGGTGAAAATGGGAAATAAATCAAATTGGGGCTGATAAGTTATTGAATCTAGGTCAGACAATTCTGGAGCTGCTAGAAAATGCACATATGTAAAAGTCAACTGAAACCAGGGACTGGCTTCAATGTCAAATTCTGTGCTGTCAAATAGACTCTGACACTCGAGACTGGATTTTCCTGGTTTGGACCTCGCAATGTTTGGGAGGAATTCAGTCCCATGGCTTCAAACCTGTCAAGATGCTCGTCCGTTTTCCTTTATCAGGATCGATATGACAGGTGACCGACTCTCAAGAGCTGCTTCATCAAAGTCTCCTATCAAACTTCAACGGGACACTTGTGTGGCTTCTCCCAGTTGACCACCCACAAATCCATTCATGTATTCACAAGCGACCCCTTGTCAGGAAAGTTAATCAGTTGTTTTAGATCACCGTGGACCCAGAGGGCCAAGCTATTCACACCATTACATTTGTAAGCAGCTTTGGGTTTCCTTAGGTCTAACAGACTGTACACATGTGGGATACAAATGGATTGCACGTGTGGTATACAAGGGTACTGTACACATGTGGGACCCAAGAGAACTGCACGTGTGAGACTCAAGGGGACTGTACACATGTGGGACACAAAGGGACTGCACATGTATGGGATACAAGAGGATGACACACGTGTGGGACTTAGGGGATGACACACTGGGACGCAAAGGGACTGTACATGTGTGGGACTAAGGGGACTAAACAGTGATGAGTTCCTCCCCAAGAGTCACATACGTAGCTTAAGGTCATGCATCACTGAGGTCATTTTCTCCCAGTGTGTGCAGAGGCTGGCACCTCTCAGTGTTCCAGACACAGAGATCAAAAGGTGCAAGCTTAAGTGAGTAGCAATCTTCAACTCGACTATAACTGAAATGTAAAAAAAAACTTATCAGCTAGAAACAGACCACATTTATGTGGTATAATGCTATGTAATATGGTGCTATATAGTACAGTATGTGTTGGGTACAGTGCTTGACATTACACAATGTCAATGCCTGTGTGTCCAAAACAATTTCAATGTTCTTTAATCTTTCCTTTCCTGCTGCCGTATCTGATGCTGCCTCGACAGCTGATCTTGAGGAACCCACCCAGCTGCTTTGCTGGCTTGCCTCAGTTGACCTTAGCAGGTGGCATCAAGTCATCCATGATCTAGAGGGCTCCAGCCTTCAGCACAGTGTCCAATCTCTTTGGCCAGATCCGATGAAAGAGATTGATTCATTGGCAAGTGGGTGGCAGAGAGGCAGGGCATCTCTAGATTTGCCTTGGATGGTGATCTGCTTTCAAGCCCTTTCACTGTTTTCATGAAATGGGAATTCTCTCCACTTGAGGGAAATGAAGTGCCTGGGAGGAGGCAGACATGACTCAGATCTCTCTCACCTACTCGTCAAGGAATGTTTCAACGGCACATGCAGTGAAGTGATTGCTCTGCTGGGCCTGGTCTCCATATAGGCTGCCACCTACTGCATGGAGGGACCCATGCACTTGTGTGTTGAAGCCACACCACTAGACAGAATCAGGCCAGACACCTCTGCCTTTTACCTTGGTCTATGCATGATGTTTTGCTGCTTAGGTAGATATGCCCTTTGTTTTCTTTGTATCTCCATTAGTGCTCATCAGCTTTTCTGAGCTCAGCAGGGGCCTATTCTGTCTGAAAAGATGTTTTGCTTCAGACATAAATGGCAGTGGTGAGATCATATCTCAACTACTGCGTGCAGTTTTGGTCTCCTTATTTAAGAAAGAATGTAAATGTAGTCAAAGTGATTCCAAGGAGATTTACTAGATTGACACCCGGCATAAGAGGGTTGCCTTATGAAGATATGTTGGACAGATCGGGCTTATAGCCACTGGAGTTTTAGAAGAGTGAGGGTGACTTAATTGAAGTCTATAAGTTCTTGTCTCATCAAGGTGGATGTGGAAAAGATGTTTCCTCTTGTGGGTATGCCCAGATCTAGACAGCAATGTTTAAAAATTAGGCATTTCCTTCTTAGGAGAGAAATGAGAAAAATATCTGTCTCTCAGAGGGTTGGAACTGTCTGCCTCAGGAAGTGGGGAGGCGGGGTCATTCAATAGAGGTAGATAGATTCTTGCTAGAAAAGGGAATCAAATATTATTGGGGGTGGATGAGAAAGTGACATTCAAAACACAAACAGATGGGTCATGGTCTTACAGAATAGCAGTTCAGACTTGAGGGGCAGAATGGCCTACATCTGCTGTTAATTTGCATATTCTCCAGCAGTCCTCCAGGAGTCAGAGACCTTGGATGTAACATTTGCCGTTAGCTGCAGGGCCATGTGCCCACTAGAATGTTACCCCAAGCCTACTTGTAGATAGAACCCCCACTGAGGTGAATGTCTGTCCTGGTGAAGGGTGGGGACAATAGCCTCAATGCTGTATCTTCCAAATGTCATGATTCATCCTCTTCAGAGGTGGCATTGGACATACTGATAGAGATGGGCCTTCCAGAGGGAGATTCTCTTTTCTTCCAGATTGAATATATGATCCAGAGGCTGCACAGCAAAACATAAAAATTTCTTCCCATTATAAGCCTTGTCCAAGATGTTATTGAGACTTTGCTGCTTCATGTGCAGCTGGGAGTAGCTGAGTGAAAGCCCTCTAACTCAGTGGATGCACATAGTAAATCTCCCTTTTCAGCACAGCCTCCTTGCTCTCCTTTCATTTCTACTGTCTACACCTTGAAGCGGGTCAGGACCCCTAGGTGAGGTTTACATCCCCCATCTGGGTACTTGGTAATTATTGTATATGTGAATCTCCTGTAGACACAGTGACATATTAAGGGTGATTAGCATGGGTACATGAGTACTTTCATGGATCCAGATTGAGACGTCAATGTCAGAGTTGTGAATTTTTTTTTGTAGTACTGGTAAGAATGATGTGGTATAGTGCATTTGAGCAGTTAAAGCTTCAGAATGAATTGGTGCCTTTCCCTTGTCAAAGGGTTAGAGTAGGTAAAAAGGATGCACACGTTACATAATGTGTGCAATTGAGATATCTCTATCTGTTAAGACCAAAGACACCACATGTGGTTATGTCCTTGCCCCATTCAAATCTTTTCTCAAAACCGATTGATGCGTGTGATCTCCTGGTTGAGATGAAAGATCAGTGACCTGTTGGTGCCTGACCTGCTAAGTTCTGGATCCATTTGTGTTTTTATTGTGAACCCAGGACACACGTGCGAGAGCCACAACCATGTGATACATCAGGCATCACCCAATCTTCAGTGTGAGAGATCTTTGCAGCAGCAAATTTCTTTTGTTCCTGAGATGCAGGCATCACTGGCTAGAACAACATTTATTGCCTATTTCTATTTGCACAGGAGGCAGTTAAAAGTCGCCCACAGTGTGGGTCTGGAGTCACATGGAGGCAGGACCATCGCAGGGAGCAACAGCAGCGTTCCTTCCTGAAAACGCATCAGTGGAACAATCGGCAATGGTTTTATCGTCATCATTATGGACTTTTAATTCCAGATTGTTATTCTTTTGAGTTGAAATTTGCCATCAGTTGTATGGGATTCCAACCCAGGTCCCAAGAGCATTATCCCAGCTTGTGGGTAATCAGTCCAGGGACAATACCACTGTGTTATCACCTCCTCCTTATAATTTTCATACCCCTCTGTGTGTAAATTTTCATTGAGTAGATAGTGGCACATACCCTGGCAGAGCAGAGCAGATCATTCATTGTCCTTTGGCATTGGAGCCAGTTTCTCTTGTTTTGCCCACTACCTCGGTCAAGAAGCACAAAATTGTGCAATTCAACCCAATCTGGCCATGAGCAGAGTAACTCTCAATTTTACATTCACTCCACACTCGTTCTGCAAAAAACAAGATCCCACCCAAGAACAGGTGGTCTCTGCCCCAACCTTAACCTGAAGGGGGAGCGCTACATAGGCGTATTCATGGGTACACATTATGGACGATGTTTTTAAATTCAATTGTTCATTTATTTTTCATCGGCTTTCTGGGAGTCTTAGTTATACTCAAACTGAATAATTCCACACTACTAAGTCTACAGTTTCCTCTGACCAATTTGTAACTGGACTGAACATGAACAGATGCTTCAACATGAGTTAAGTAAAACATTTCAAATGTAAATTTGATGACTTAACTTCTTCACCTCCCCAGTTCCTTCAAAGAAGATATTTTCCAATGTAGCAGAAACGGAAAAAAGGCATTTTGAATGGGTTCTGTAAAGACAACAGATTAAACAGTCTCATAATGCTTTTCTCATGGTATACAGTACACCCAAGACATTGGATACCGAGCAATAATAGAATAGGCAAGGTAAGAGAGATAAGTGGGACAAAGTCAAAATGATAGATTTTCAAGAGGTATTTTAAAAAATGAGAGAGGAGTAGACACATCTTGTAGTCAATCAGTTCATTAGTATCCTGGTTATTTTCATTAAACTAGTCCTCCTGTTTCCTGGCAGAATATTTAAGTGAGTCTTTTCATGCTTTGATGATATTTGACTTGAGGACATCGGAAGTGCTGTGGACTTTTATTTCCATTTATGATCAAAGTTGGAAAGTGTTTTTACCCCTAAGATATTGTTGGCATTGCTTTCCGTTGTTTGGCTTGTTCATTTTGATCTTTGTGGATATCTCTTCTGTGGCATCCATTGCTTGGGAACCAGTTTGAAGGACATGAGTGAACAAGTAACTCAGCCACGAATCCAGCTCCTATTGGAACTCTGGGGATTTTTAAAATTCCTGGCATAGACAGGCCAAAATCAATCACGTGCTGGTGTTTGGCCTGTTATTTTGTACCTGTTCTTGTGGCCAAACCTGCTTAATGGTGTTGATGAGCCCATGTTCTGCATGTCTGGTAAGGAAAAAAAAGCCATTGAAGTTGACATTTCCAATTTCTTCCCCGCTAATCTTTCTATTCCAGCTTTTGGAGCGTGATCATTACAATAATACTCTACCCATTTACAAGTGCAACTTTTCTTGAGGCTCTAAGCACAGGATTTGGGAGTTGAATGCTACAATGTTGAGAAGGAATGAATAGTGTTGTCAAAGTATGTACAGTAAAATAATAATTTTGTTCCTCAGTTTGTCAAGGCGTGACTGAACAAAGACTTTGAATCTCTGAAATTATCACAGGCTTCAAGACAATCATACATCATTGTTCCAAATAAAGCACAGTATGTTTCAAAATGAACATACCGCATGGTTCATTCCAGCTTCAGCACAGAAAACTGCATAAAATAACACAGGAATGTTTGATTAAGTTACATGCCTGACTTTTCTTTCATTGTTGAAATATGTGGGATGAGTGTTTTAGAACTTCAGTTCAAGTCAACCAAAACTGGTTTGAGGGTGCACCAAACTCTCAGAACCATGGAAATCACTAAACCAGGAGCATATGTGAAAGGCAAGACAGTCACAACTTTTAACTTTCTATAGTTTGTAGCTTTAGATTTCCTGGCAAATAGATGCACAAGAATTTAAACATAATTCAGTTAAAAATCTAGTAGAATCATTAAAACACTCGCTAAATAACAAGCAGAGAGAAGCATTCAAACCCTGAAATCTTTGGCTATTCCGCTTATAATTTTGTCTTTATTCAGATGCTAATTGATCATGAAATTATAACTACAGAAAAAATGGAATTAGCCTGTTTCTAAAGGTCTATGCAACAACAAAATGAAACCCAATATTTTGTCTTTATACAATGATGTGTAGAGGTTAGGCATCTTTTAAAATATTGGACCTGGTTTTGGCACCATTATATAATGGGTGAATGTGGGGCTTTGGAAAATGTTGAAAGAAGAGCCACGAGATTGATCCCTGATTTAAAACACCACACATACCAGATGGGCTTAAAACCCTGCGTTCATCTTCTTTGGAGAAGTACAGAGAAGTGTCCTCCCTGCAGTGTAAGTGGTGGACAAAAACACCTTATTTGAACAAAAGAGGTGGTGATCCCTTGGCTCCAGGATTTACATTCAACAAAGGAGTAAATAGAACCCTGACAGTGTGGAAAGAGGCCATTTGGCCCATCGAGTCCACACTGACCCTCCAAAGAGCATCCCACCCAGATCCAGCCCCTATCCCCATAACCTCATATTTTCCCATGGCTAATCCACCTCCCGGGCACTACAGACAATTTAGCACGGCCAATCCCTATAACATGCACATCTTTGGACGGTGGGAGGAAAGCAGAGCACCCAGAGGAAACCCTCACAGACACAGGGACAACTCCACACAGACAGTCACCCAAGGAATTGAACCCAGGTCCCTGGTGCTGTGAGGCTGCAGTGCTAACCACTGAGCCCCTACACAAAGCACCATGCATAGAGAAATACACACTCGGGTGATTCGGCTGAGGTACACAACAGTGAAGTGGCTACACTTATTTTCATTGACAAGTGAAAGTTGGGAGGATCACATGGTCAAAGTTATACCACTATGTCAAGTAATATAAACTGTGGCAGTATTGTCTCCTGGTTGGAGAGCAATTTTCCAGGTATGTTCTTCCTCTCCCTGATGGGATATGTCACTAATACAAAGTTTATAAGTATAAGACACCACGAATGAGAGAATGTATAAGCTATTTCTTGCAGCTTAGAAAAACAAGTGAAGCTAACTGTTGCATGTTACTTTTGGGGACACAGAGTTCAGACGAACTGGCACCACTTATTGTAGGATCAGAAGGGCTCAGCATTGGAACAATCTTCTGATTGGTTGGGTTGAACTTTGCCAGAGATCCTGTGAGGGAAATGAAACAGAGGAACAAGGAGATCTCCAGAGCTTCGTTGCACCGATTTCTCTCGCCCTAACTTTTTATTTCACACTGCTCTTAATAATGTGTTTTTGGGTGGAACTTCGTAGCAAGTTGAGCGACGTGGACAAGATGTGTGACAGAATCGGACGAGACATCTGGTGATGCCTATCTCGAGTCAAGTCAAATTCTCACCCGGGGAACCTGGCACAGTAAGTCGAGGGCAGACACTGATACCAATCCAGGGTCTGCTCAGGGCTGTTCAGGGTCATGAGGGATGAGGAGCCAAATGCAGGGCAACATGTATCTTGACTCTTTCCACCCATGGACGCTGCTGTGCTCCTGAAATGAAGGAAAGGCAAATACTACAGAAGATGAGAGTGAGTCGGTCGATATTGGTGCAGGTGAGGAGGTCTCCCATATGAGTGAGTAAACAGTGCAGAGGACATACAGGATTCATTGGGTTGGTGTTGGGATGGGTGAGGGTGAGTGGGGAAGACGTTGCATGCAGTAATGAGAGTGGTAGAGCATAAGCCTTGGTGGAAGCCAGGTGCTCTAAAAGTTATAGCTCTCAGAGAGCAAATGGTGTTACTTACACTGAGAGTGGAGGACATTGACTCCATAGAATCATAAGAATCCCTACAGTGTGGAAAGAAGCCATTTGGCCCATTGAGTCTGCACCAACCCTCTGAAGAGCATCCCAATTGGACCCCCACCTTATCCCCATAATCCCACATTTCCCACGGCTGTACCACCTAGCTTGTACAACCCTGGACACCACGGGCAATTTAGCATGGCCAATCCACCTAATCTACATATCGTTGGACTGTGGGAGGAAACCAGAGCACCCAGAGGAAACCTATGCAGACACAGGGAGAATGTGCAAACTCCATACAGATAGTCATCCGAGGGTAGAATCGAACCTGGGTCCTTGGTGCTGTGAGGCTAACCACTGAGTCACTGCACTGCCCCTTTCTTCTTAAAATAATGGACCTTCCTTTAGACAGTTGAGACTGTTTCAGTCTGGTAGCAACCCTGCTCTCTTGGTGTGGCTTCCACTGCTGACCCTGGAGGAATAGGAGGTCCCAGCTCTGTGCCATGCTGTCCATCAGGACCTTCATAGCAAGGCACCATTTGCCCCTCCATCTGCCATGTCTGGGGCAAATATCAGCAACTGACAAAGCTTTCCTGGGTGCAGAACACACTGTTAAAGATGGCACAGGTGTAAAGGATTCCAATGAATTCTGAGATATTGAGTGAGTGGTATTTGTTTCAGGAACAGCACATGGTAAGATGGGGCAGGGGAAATTGGGCATGAGAGACAGCCTAGTGGCAGGGTAAGTGAATCACGAGCCGAGTTTGGTCAGATACTGTGAGCAACCTGCTAGGCCTCATGGCGAGAAACCCTCCAAAAAACTGGGCGCAACTCAGATTTATGCAAAACTAAAATTCACCGTTTCCTTTTTTTTATTTTATGTGTGTGTCTGTGTGTGTGTGAATTTTAAAAAGGGTAAACTTTAAGTTACATTAATTAGAAATGTTGTGCTTTTACTGTTCTTGTTTAAAGTGTTACAATAAAAAGGTTTTTTTTAGCAGTTACTGAAGAAACTTGGTGATTTATTTTTATCCTGGATACCAGTCAGTCAGAGGCAAATTGGGAATTTTGGTAGTTTCATTAAATGTTGATCTTTGTGATGGCTATGTGAATAGTGGGTGTTACTTTCTGCTGCACAGTGGGTCATGACATAAGATTGTGATGTTTAGAACCATATATTTAATAATGAAAGAACGAAAGGTATCATGTGGTCTGTTCTGAGCTTAACAACAAGGCTGTGTTGTTGTATAGGTTAAAGCAGAGGGAAGGGCAGATTGTTTTAATGGCGAGAAGCAGGAAGATATTCACCCATGTCAAAAAATGACTTGAGCAAACACAGATAAACTGTTAGTCTCCAAGTCACAGACAGGTGTTGCAGATAATAGCTTTTTTAATTTTATGTTGTCAATTTCATTGAATGGAGTTTGGAGATTGGAAGATAGTTACTCTGCATTTCCACCTGGATCCCAAGACAATCTGATGCATGTTGTCATGGAGATGCACTTTGGGAAGGGTGAAGTCCATAGGAAGCTCTTGTAGGATTGTGTTGATGTTTATTTCCTATAAGATCTCTGAAACTCTCAGACACTGTCAGTCCTGCAGGAATCCAAATCTGAGAGATCGAAGTGGCGAAAGACTCTATTGTTCACCACACAGAATGCGCTTGCGAGCTTATGATCAGATTGAAGAATTCAAGTTTGTGGGGATTTAAATGAGGCTGGAAAGTGTGTGTAGCCTCTTGGTGAAAATGAGTTCTAAGATTATGAGTTATCTGGTTGAGAAAGGAAATGAAGCAAGTGTAAGATTCACGTCAGATTGGTTCCTGAGAGTGAAGTAAAAATAGAGTAAAATATAACAGAGGCTATTACAGTGGTTTTAAAAATTAATGGAAAACTTTCTACAGCTACTTTATAAGTTACATGCTGAAATGCTGGTTAATCAGACTGCTTTTTGTTAGTCTCAGTAGAAGTTTTAATTCTTGAAATCTTAGAGTGACCTTTCAGTCATTATAAGTTTGAATGCTATCTGCCTCTATGGGGAGTGCAACAAGGGATTGTTTGAATAGCAATGCACAAGGCATCATAATTGTATGGAAGAGTCTAGATCAACCAGTTGCACTTCTTCTATCTGGCATTTTTACATCACCATATGGTGCTGGACTGTGATTTTACCTTGATTAGGCCACAATCTAACCACACTGTGTACTGTTCGCAATTCTGGTCACCACATCACATAAAGGATATGGAAGCAATGAAGAAAGTGCAAAAAAAATTTACAAGCTTGATAATTAAGAGGAAAGAAATGTGAGAAAAGACAGAACGGGTTGCGTTCTTTCTTCTGGAAAGGTGAAGAAACAAAGGTGACCAGATAAAGGTTTGGAACATTTTAAAGAGAGCGTGCTTCCACTAATGAGGAGCCCAAAACTGTGGGATGTAACTCCATGGTAGCCATTAATAAATCCAATGAAGTGTGTAGGAGAAGCATCCTTACTCAGACTGGTGAAAGTGTACAATTTGCTAGCTGTTGAAGTGAATATCTTTGATGTGTTTAAGGAAGAGCTACAGAAGGACTTGAGTGAGAAAGGAATCAAAGCATGTGTCAGTAGAGTTTGGTCATATAATCCCTACAGTGTGGAATCAGGCCATTCAGCCCAACATGTCCACACCACCTCCAAACAGCACCCCACCCAGATCCACCCCATGACTGTAGCCCTGCATTCCCACAGTCAATCCACCTAACCTGCATTTCTTTGGACTGTGGGAGAAAACCAGAGTACCTGGAGGAAACTCACACAAACACAGGGAGAACATGCAAACTCCACACAGATAGTCGCCCAATGGTAGAATCAAACCCAGGTCCCTGGCACCGTGAGGCAGCAGTGTTAACCACTGAGTCACCGTGCTGCCCTGATGAAGTGAAGTTGGAGAAGGCTTGTGTGGAGCAGAAATAAATGCATTCTATATTCTATAATTCTATATAGAATAAAATTCTGGTCACACTGCTGTAGGATGGATATTATTAAATTGGAGAGGGTGCAGATAGGATCTGCAGGGATGTTACTGGGAATGGAGGGTTTGAATTATAAGGTGAGGCTGGATAAGCTGGGACTTTTTTCCCCTAGAGCGTAGGATGTTGAGGGATGACCTTATAGAGGTTTATAAAATCATGAGGGGCATAGATAAGGTGATTAGCAAAGGTCTTCTCCCTAGGGTAGGGGAGTTCAAAACTAGAGGGCATAATTTTAAGGTGAGGGGAGAAATATTTAAAAGGGTCTTGAGAGGCAATGTTTCTAACAGAGAATGGTTTGTATGTGGAATGAACTGCCAGGGGAAGTGGTAGATGCAGGTACAGTTACAACATTTAAAAGACGTTCAGACAGGTAAATGAGCAGGAAAGGTTTAGAGGGATATGAGCCAAATGCAGGCAAATGGGACACGTTCACTTTGAGATAGCTGGTGGGCATGGGCGAGTTGGACTGAAGGGTCTGTTTCTGTGTTGTATGACACTATGGCACTCAGTAAAAGATGCAGCAAGTTGCTTGCACATCGAAAGAGGCCTCACTGGGATTTATGCACAATTCTGCTCCAAACCTCACTGTAGGCAACATTGCTCAGACCCCTAGAAGATTCAGCCCAATGTCACCCCACCTGGAGTTTATTAGCCTAAGCACGCCGGAAGAAGAATGTTGAGTTGTTAGAGAGGATCCAGGGGAGGTTTTGTGAGAATTAAACCAGCTTGCTTGGAAAGATAAGAGAAATTAAAAGGAAACGAATGAAAATCAGGGTTATTCCCCACCAAAGTAGAGATGATTAAGGAGAGATTTGGTAAAGGTTGTCATGTGATTCGTAAAGAAAAGTAACTATTATTATCAGAATGCACATTCGAGCTTATACAAACTCCTACGCTACTGCCATGTGCAGAGTAAGAATCTAAAAGTAACTTGGAGGTTACAAGAAATACACCATCCAATAATTAGAGTGTGATTGATACTAACTTGGGGAGACATAGCAGAGATGATCCAAATCATGAAGGTTTTGATAAAACAAGTCACAAGAAACTCTCTCCAGTGGCAGAAAAGTCAGTAACCAAAGAACACAGATTTAAGATAATTGGTAATACGCGCAGAAGAAAAGTTTACAGAGCTATGGGAAAGCAGCAGGGGACAGCTGGTGAACAGTTGCTTTTTTTTAGGGAATGGAAGAATGTACACACAACGCTGCTCCGCTAGAGTCAGTACTGGGCCACTGTTTTTCTTGAGTTGTATTAATGAGCTAGACTTGGGTGTAAGGAGCACTTCTTTCAAAGTTTGAAGATGGCACAGAACTTAGAAGAATTGTGAAGTGTCAGGAAGATAGTGATAGACTCTGAGGGAACCAAGACAGACTGGGGGCAATGGCCAGATACGTTGCAGTTGAATGCTGGAAAATATGGAGAAATAAATTTTGCTAGGAAGAGCAAGGCGAGTCAATATAAACTAAAGGGCACAATTTTAAAGGAGATGAATGAAAAAGACATGAACGGGTGAAGATTATGGTGTTGGTTGAAAAAGTCATTAAGAAAGCAAATTTGATCCTGGGTTTAATGATCAAAGTACAAGGAAGTTTTCATTAACCTTCATAAAACTCTGGCTCAGCCTCAACTGGATAATTGCATCCAACTCTGGGCACCTCAAATAGGAATTTGAAGGCTTTAGAGAAGGTGATTTATGTAGCCACTTCCAGGGATGTGGAACTTCAGTTATGAGGATAACTGGAGAAGTTGGGACTGTTCATTTCAGAGAAGGTTGAAAGCATATTAATAGAAGTGATCAGGATCATGAAGAGTCTACACTCAGTGGATCGAGAGAAATTGTTTCTGTTTGGCAGAAGGGCTGAAAACCAGAGAACATGGATTTAAATTAATGGGCAAAAGAATCAGAAGTGATATGAGGAAATCCTTTTTTTTAATGTGTTGAGTGGTTAGGATCTTGAAAATACTACCTCAAATAGGGGCGGATCCAGCTTCAGTCAGGGATAAATTGATGGAGGAAAACAGGTAGAGGATGGGGGAGTGGGACTGACTAAATTGCTCTTGCGGGAGGTTTGATGGTCCAAATGGTCTCTTTCTATGTTAAACCATTCTATGATTTTATGCGTGGAATTAACAGAGTAGCTGTTTCAAAGAACCAGCAGAATGATCTCTGTCTTTGCAGTATTGCCCTATAAGAAGTGGGGTTTTTTTTCAGAAGCGTTAGTTACTTGATAGTTTTGTGGGGTTTCTCACATGTAATTGGCCAGAAACGGATATTTCAGAGGTCTCCTGGCAAGATTGTATTCATACTCAAACAACCTGGTGTTCTATGTGAGTCGGGGAAAGCCTGCATTCTCCAATGCCCTTCCCTGCATTAAAGATCTCATTATTGACATTTTGTAGCATTGAAGGACAATCCATGCAACCTTTGATTTGATTTTGATAGGTTTTGCTTGTTTCCCTATGTAAAACTGTTTGACTCTCACACATGGTGCTCGAAGACTGTTATGATTGTGAAGTATGAGATGGAAGC
>NC_063349.1:10205038-10247738 GCF_021869965.1 Rhincodon typus
TCTCTGACTCCAGCATTGGCAGTTCTTACTACCTTCAAATAAAAGTGTGTTGCCACAAGATCTAACAGTGGTATGTCAGAGTGATATATTCCCTAACCAGACTATTAAGAAGCAGTATGGAAAGTCCTAGAAGAATGATGATGGTACTGAATTTTCTCATCAGTTTTTAGTGGGTTTTCAGCTTAAACTGACTGTACGAGTATTCCTGGAGTTGGTATAGTGTAGGACATGTTTCTGCAATGTAGTAGCTTCACTGCAACTTCATTCACAATCTGAAACACCTACAATGTGTGCCTTACCAATATTTATAGAAGCTCTTTCAAAATTATTAAAATGATAAAGCAAATTAAATAACTCTGTGGATGCTGGTATCCTGTCACCAAGTTACGCTTTATTTTACACGTGCACCATACATGGGCTCTGACCAGCCAGATCACAGCTAGTCCCTAGGGTGAGGAGAATCCCTGAGACTCCTGTTTCTATCTGTCAGCCAGGGCTTCCTGATTGGGGTTGTTAACTTGGGCCAACTCATACTCAATGAGTTCCACCTGGCTCTCATTCCAATCGCTACAAAAGGCGAGGTATGTCCCCAAGTCTATGATTTGCAATCCCATTTAACAGTTAAAACCAGCCTCTTTGAACTAGCAGCTAAAACCAGCTGCAATATTTTAATTTGGAGCAGACAACCTAACATAAATTTTCTGAAGTTGAGTGGAGATTCACTTTACTCTGCACTTGGATTGAACTGGAATTGCCTCTGATGCCACAAAAGCCTCAGGGAACACTGGGAAATCCTCGCACCCCACATAGTAAGCAATTCTGTTTAACAGGTATGGAACCCCTCTAAGGGTTCTCTTCAATGCAGTTATAATGGCGAAGCAGGAGCAGTTAAGGATGAAGGAATGTAAAATGAAACAATATATATTGAGATGAAGAGTCATAAACAAGATCGAACTCTGCACCTCCACTCAACAAAATAATTTACAGACTTCACCGATGTTGTGAAGACCCCAGTGAGGATCGGTGTTCAAATAATGAGCTTCACTAAAGAAGCACATGTCTACAGTGTCAAATAAGATATGGAGGCTTGAGAGCAAGATAATCTGTCCACTGTATTCTGGCTCTCCACTCTTATTTCCTTCATGAAGAATCTGTGCAATATCACACAAGAGAATTTCAGGGTGTCTATTGATCATGTGACAGCGCTGAGAGGCAAGCTGTTATCTTCATCCAGTTCAGTCTGATAACAGGGCAGAAATGTGACAGAGCCATGAAGCCTAATCGCTCTGCTGGCTTCTTGAAATAGCCAAGCTCTATAGATCAAATTCATATATCCTTGTGAGGTCCTATCTCTCACCCTCTGAAACAGAAAGGGGTACCACAAACTGACTCATCAGATTTAGTGCAAACAACTCTAAAGAATCCTTCTCATGAATGTCAGGTTTGCTGAGTTTGCCTTGACATTACGAAAGGGCTTCTATTAGTGGAATCACTGAGACAAGCATTGAAATCTTAGCAGGTTATTTTTGCTGACTTCAGAGATAAGGAAGGGCTTGGTAGTATGGTTCTCACTAAGGCCTGGGTTGCCCTCAAGAAGTGTCCTCTTCTACCAGCTCTCCTCCGCCCTCTTTTTAGGGTGTATAGCAGGTGGAATGACAAGTAAATAGGGCAGGGAGGTCATGAGCTGGAACTCCAAAGGGTACACTCTGACTATCATATAGTCATTTTCTATTTTACTTGAGGCTTTAAATTTAGGCCACATGTCACCAAAGATGTGCGAGAGCATCATTAGTTTATACTGAGTCAGCACTATGTGGTCTAAACAGGGACCCACACAGATATGGGGTGGAAAAGGTTTGCAAATTATTTCTTAAGTCATGAAATGTATAAATGCACACATTTTAGCCCTACAAGAATCAATCACTCTAGGTCCAGCCTTCTGTTGGCATCTCTAGATTTCTCTCAACTCTCTTCCCTCAAAGCTCACCTAACCCATCCCTGACCTCCATATTTTCTTTAATGTCCCTGGTAGGCACAATAGTGGCGCCACCAGATTTTTCATCCCTTCCAATTGGCAAATTTCTTGAGATGCTTTGAGATAGAAGATGATGAAGATGGAGGAGCAAAGAATGGAAGCAAGAAGAGTTCAGTCAAAAGCAAGCGACACTGAGCTTGCAAGTATTCTTGCCACATGGTCTACAAACTATGAAGGATCAGTTTCTTCTGTTTAAAAAAAAAGCTATTTTATAATTAACCTGTTCAGAGATGTTATTAAACACCTCTGGAACAGGTAGGATTTGAACCTAAGACTTATGGTTCAAAGGGAGGGATACTACTATTGTGCCACAAGAGTAAGCCGTTTCAGAGAAGGCTATTTCTCTTACCAACAGTCCCAGAGATATACCAGCTGTTCAAATCTGACTATAGTGTTTTTGAACCTTTTAACCAGCACTTAACCTTCATGCATCTGGATGCCTTTGTTGACACCACCCGCAACAATCTGTCAGCAGGACATTCGATACATCACGGATGTTCCGTTTAGACATGCATCTGGGTTTATTCAGTTTCCATATTAACCCAAAAGAGTCAGAGGCGTAGAGAGAGAAGTCAGCTTCTTTCTGATGATACAAGTATAAGTGCATCCTGCCAACAATACAAGCAAAAAGCCCCATATGAAAGCAACAAGAAATATTTCCATTTCTGGAATATTCAGACAGTTAGTGTATATCAATGTATGCTTTATGTAAAGTAGCCACAGTGCAATATTTATTTATTCTCAGGCTTTCTATGGTGGTTGATTGGACACCAAGGGACGTGATTCATCCTTGGCTGACGGGCCATTTTCCAAATCCAAGTACAGAGGTTGAAAAAAGATTTAATGATGCCTTGTGTTCCACCAATATATTTTAAGATTATAGTTCCCTCCTGGACCCTTTATAATTTGGTCTTTCAAGTACAGAAGATGAAGCAAGAGAATGTACTGAAAACTGTTCCTCTGCTCATTCTGAATAAGCCCAGGAGAGAAATGAGATACATTTTGACACCTTGCTTCAAGCAGCATAAAAAGGCCTTCACCAGCATTTTCCCCTAAACAGTGCGCTCTCTAGCTCCGTGAAAATCCCTGAATTGCAGCTAACTAGCCATTCAGCTAAAAGCTAAATTTAGCTGAAATCTTTATGGTACTTTTTGGAAGAGAATGGTTCCAATACGTAGCAGCAGGAGGTATCTTCGGTGAACAAAAGAATAAGAACAAGGAGCAGGAATAGGCAATTCAGCCCTTCAAGCCTGCTGATCATGGCTTATGTTATCATGGCCTCAACTCTACTTCTCTGTCCATTCCTCATAACCCTTTGACCCATTACTAT
Source organism: Rhincodon typus (assembly GCF_021869965.1). Lineage (NCBI taxonomy): Eukaryota > Metazoa > Chordata > Chondrichthyes > Orectolobiformes > Rhincodontidae > Rhincodon > Rhincodon typus. The sequence continues at coordinate 10,208,404 of NC_063349.1, forward strand.
TTAAAAATCCGTTTATCTCCTCCTTAAATTTATTCTGCATCCTGCTGTCAACCACAGATTCATGATTCCTTGTGGGATGTAATTTCTTCTCTTCTCTGTTTTAGGTCTGCCATTCCTTAACTAAAACTATGACTGCTCGTTCTAAGTAGTCCCACAGGGGAAACATCCACTCTATCTCTACTTTGTCAATCGCCTTTAGCAGCTTGCATACCTCAATTAGATGTCCTCTCATCCTTCTTAACTGCAGTGGGCCAAAATTGCTCAGTCTCTCCTCGTAAAATAAGCCTTTCATCTCTGGAATTAATCTAGTGAACCTTCTCTGAACTGCCTCCAATGCAGTTACAATTGCAACAACACTTCCCTAAATTTATATGCAATAAATGCTGTCAAATGCCAAGATCCCATTGGCCAGAAGAAGAACACTAACACATCAAGAAACATTAGAATTGTTAACATTTACTATCATTGCATCTCTTTATTCTGCTCTATCACCATGGCTAACATTTACCTAAAATTCTTTCCATGCCAAATTCCAACTACTAATATTGTGATTGGTAATTTGTCACTGATTCATGAGTGTGGATTAGAATGGTACCAGACATTGCAAATCTTATTCCTGCTTATAGTGTCAGGAAATGTGGTCAGGGCTTTCCCCTCCCAAGAGGCAGTGGTATAGATGGTGGAGAGGGCAAAAAGTCAAGTGGGTTGGCACTAGAAAATACCCTTTCCCTTCCCACCAGCTCAGTAATCAAATTCTGAGTGAAAAGGTCCAGCCTTGTCACCCAAGAGAAATCAAGACTGTTAAGTGATCAATTGACTGCCATTGAGGGACCTCAACTTGGTACCAGTCCAATGATCTGCCTTTTTTTGCAGGCAGGAAAGCTGCTACCTTCCAGATATGGAAACTAGGATGCCTATCTGCTGGGTTGGGGTAACTGCCTCCATTTGCCCCATTTGAGAGAGCAGAGATGGTATGTGGCTAGCCACTGAAAGCACGCTGCAGCCTTTGTCTCTGACACTGCAACACCCTTCATCCTGCGATGCCCCCCTAAAAAATTACCTTCTCACCATCGCATGATGATACCCAGCCTCAAGTGACTGTGCGTTAGATTGGCGTGTTGGAAATTCTCATCTTTGACAGGACCTTCTGGAGTCGTAGGATCTGGCACTATACGTTCACAACTGGTGGAGGAAGAAATGCCCCAGATCTCTGAAACACAGAGGACTGCCAGATGCCAGGTACCTACTCAATCCCCTGCAGATAAACATGTTTCTGTACTCAGCCAAAAGTAACATGGTCAACCTGCAGAGATAGGCAGGAAAGCATCAGGGACGTGCATCAGAGCATCCAGTAGATTGGGGTGGATAGAGAGGAGTTCTATGCATTTCCAACCACTATGGTGACTTTGGCTTGCTGTCTCCATGGAAAGGGTGAATGGGTCCGGAGGACGCTCAGTGGCTATGCGATATTCACTTTAACCTGCCTCCATCACTGTGGCAATGAATATTTAGCATCCAGAGCAAACAAAGAGGAGAGGGGGTATTGGTGTGAGGTATTTCAACTTCTTATCAAGATCATCATGGAGACAGGGTGAGGCCAGCAGGCTCCCACATGGAGGAAGAGTAACAACCAGCTATCTCAGCTGTTCCATCCCAGGATATTACAGAGGGTGACCCAATTCTCCAATCTGCCTTCTGCCAATGACCAGTGTCAGCAAAATGGGCCAAATGGCCTCCTGCTAAGTGCCTACTACAGATACAGAGCTTATAGCAAAAGTGAAAACAACAAACTTTTCACAACTTTTAACGAGAAGGAAGAAAGGGAAATAACTTACTCAGACTGGAGGCTGATTGCCAGGTTACTAGGTACATATTTGTTATACAGGGGTGAGTATCTGAAGCGTTGAATACCCCAATTGAGCAGAAGTTTATTGTGAAAGCTGAGTTAATTCCAGCAAGTTGTGCAATTAATTAAATGAAAATGCACACAGGTAGGGTGTTTCGCTATCTTTTTTGGGAGAAGGTCAACTCACCATTCTGAGGAGAAAGTACTTAATTGCTAACCATGATGATAAGAATCTGATTTTTGGATTCCTATATAATTAAGTTCTCACACCATGAGTGGCCTGTTTATAGTTCCAGAACTTCCAGGCACTGTTCCCTCAGCTGCAAGTAAGATCACAAGCTCCTATGGTCCCAAAATAGCCCAAGTAAATGCTGTTAATGCAGTACGTGATGGTGAAGATTCAAACGTTTCTTTGGACCACATTCTGTGAAGATGGATCAGTATCTGGGGTAAAATGTGGTCATACAATGTATGTTACAATACAAATCAGTTAAGCTGGTCAGGTCTGCTGAATTCAATGAGAATTTTGCCATTTTACAACCTCTGTCTCCAGGACTTTTTACTGCATTCCAGAATTCTTTAAGCATGGGACTTGCCAAGATTTCTTTCACCTCTGTAGGGTGGCAGAATGGGGTATACCAGATGGAAAAGAAAACAGATTCTCCCTCATGGAATCATGTTGCCCATTTGCAGAATACCATTGAAAAGTATAAAGGTGTGATTGCATGCAAAGATATTGGTAAATTTGCAGGTATTCCACTTCAGAATTAGTTTTTGTCATGTTCAAGGCCAAATAAACATTGATTGTCATAAAGAATGTTCAAAATGGTATGATCTTGGATGGTAAAGCATCAGGGACTACTGTAGAGGTCATGGGGATCTGGATCAACCCTTGTGTTGAAAATCATTGCAAAGTATCGAAAACAAGTTCCAAGATAAGTCAAAAATTGTCCTAATTGGTATAACTGGAAGTGTATTAACTTTATTGCAGTCTATCAAAAGCACTCAGAAAGAAACACAGAATTATATCATGTAGATTCAGTGGATAGGTTCAACCCATGTTTGGGGCTAGGCAAGATGACAGAAGCTATTGGGAGATTTGTGTAGATTAGTGTTCTTTATGTTCCTGGGTATAAACTGGAGAATTCTTGCCAGAAGTGTCAGTACATGAAGAACTCAGACGTTGGTCAAATTTTCATCCCATTACCGTGTTGGACACCGTCATTACTTTGATCATTCTAAATTGTACCCCTCCTCACCAATCTCCTTAACCTTAATTGAATGACCTTGTTCCTTTAATTAACTATTTATTTCTCATTTAAAATGGGAATAGTGATTAATAATAATCCTATTACTGAAAATTTGCATTTGAGGTGCATCCTGAACTGGCTTTCATTTGTCCAAATTGCATTTTAACTGCTTCCAAAAGTACCACAGAGGTTTTTAATTCAGTACAAAGAAAAATAATGAGTGGAAAGTGTTCAATTTCATTGCCAATTGCTGATTCAAACCTGATTCAAAAAGTTCGCGCTGCATTTAGTTTGCATTTGACATTTCATCAATGTTTATAGCATTGAATTCATGAGTTGGCATTGTGCAAAGTCAAATGTCTAAAGCATCTGCCTGCACAACTAAAACATATGGTATTAGAACTTAACAAATCCCAGGAGCTGAGCTTTCCTCTGTGCTGAGTTTGCATATATACTGAAACTCAGCAGAAGTTCTTCTAACTTTTAAGTTTTAAATATTCAAGGGAAGGAAATTTGTCTCCGTGATGACAAAGGCACATACAATGAGAGCAACTGCTTCAATCAGTGTATAGTCTGGAATTGATGTACAATTTTCACAGGAGTATCCATGCTTTGATCAATGTTGATAGCATGTTAGTGAACATTTTGGAAGAAAATTTAAAGAGTTGAACAATATTATTGATCACCAGGCCAAACAATTTATTCTGGAAATGAGGAACAATATAAAAAAATCCATGTCTTTTTAACTTTCTCCATTTTTGGAACTATGGACTGAAATAAGGAATATAATGCCTTAAAAGTGTGAAAAAAGGTGCACATTTAAGAACATGGAGCACGTTGTGAGTTGTTTACAATGTTGCATTCTCCTGGAAGAGTGACAACAGAAGCAGACACCACGGAGCCAATGGGTTTTGACCTAATGGAAAACTACTTGACAACAAGGTCCAATTGGCTCCTGACCAGGTGACCATGACTTGTGTGCGGCCAGACGAACAGAGAACCACAAAGCCTGCAAAGGCAAAACATCCAATAAAACTCTCACTTTATCCCTCTCTTTTAAGGAGCTACCAAAAATACGTCAGGAACAGTTGATGTTTTAACTCACCTTTCTCTACAAACTCTCAATTGCAGGAGGTATAAATTACTTACAATGGCAATAGAAGAACACACTCTGGACCAGTGAATGAAACACTGCATCTATTTAGTGTCAACAGTGTGGGATTAAAAACTAATGAAAAGGAAGAGAAAGAAAGCAACTAATTGAATCCTGTGGTCCAGACTGGTGCTGTTGAACTGTGTTTCCCTGACTTCTTTTCCCTTTTACCACCCTTAATGTCCATGTTTTGCCTGTCTGTCTGTCTCTTTCTGAAGGGGTAGGGAGGATTTAATAAGTAGTAGAGTTTAAGTTATAGAGTTAAATGTTAGCAATTCATATTTCTTAATTGCCATAATTAAAGATAACTTATTAAGTATAGAAACCTGGTGAATGTTTTCTTTTAACATGAGCTTATCAGTCAAATAAATTTGGAACTCTGGACAGTTCACCTAAATCTTTTCATATTTGTTTTGATTCCAGGAATTGTGGGGCTTGATTTCCAGTACACTACCCTAGTCAGTCATGGCAAAATGGATATTTGATAGTTAGAGCCTGCTATGTGGTATTTGAGAGATCCCAACAGTAAGGCAATGAATTCAGGTGGTTTACATATTTATGCTAACTTTGAAAGCTATCAAATACTGACCATCATCTTGTACAAAGCTAACTGAGCCTCCCACCTTCCAAGATAGCCATGGTGGGATTGGCAGCAATCAGCTCCTCATGGCTTATGCAGCACTTTCTGTCGCATCCACGCAAATTCATCATTGTCTTCCAAGCTCAGTAACGTCTTCTTTTTTTGTTTTGGTTACCCAGGGGCCTCCTTCTGATGTCCTCCTGTGAGAGGCCAGGGCCCCATGTATCTCCATCCCTGCTCTGTCTTGGGTGGCGGCATTGAAACACGAGCCAGGAGCCCGTTGATCGACTCGGAGCCAGGATTCTGTCAGTCAGAGGAAATGTGGGATCCACACAGTTTGACCGTCTTCTGTTTGGAGGCAGTGGACATGGAAGTGACACTGCCCATGGTAGTGGAAAAGGAGCACATTGCCAGGATTCCAGGGACGATGTTGGATTGCAGCAACAGGAGGAACAGGATAGGTGAAGTCTGCAGAGAGGGAAAGGTGAACTTTTGAAGCTGTTTCAGTTTTAGTAATATCAATTTAATCTTAATATAGTCAGTATTTTACCATTTGTACAACATATTCAGCAATTTATTCTGTAATCCAAGATGGCACCAGAACGTGATGCCATTATCGACTGTATCTAGGTAAAAGTGACAATATTAGATAAATCTAAATAAATCTAACTCTAAAACATGAGTAGTCATGTTTCTAAACTGGTGACTTGAAAAAACAAAGAGTTATGTGGTGTTCACAGCTTAAGTTGAAGAGTACTGAACATACCTTTTGTGGGGGCAACAGAGCCCTAAAGGAAGAATTATTTTCTTGATGAGATGGATTTACCCAACCATGGAAATCTTTGATATTGTTTATATGTTGTACTGGGTGTATTTTCAGACATGTTATAACCTACAATAAGCATGAAAAACATATTTTTTTAATTTAAAAGGACAGTTGTTAAATTTTATTGTAAATTGTGTCCCAGTTGCTCTTTCTGGAATTAATTTCCTTCATATTTTAAATGTTCTCTCTCTTAAATGCGGCAGTTGGAGATAAAAGGAGTCATAATTATTTTACTTCTTCTTAATTACGACACTCCTAAAGCTAAGTCTAATTGGGTGTGGCATCATTTTGGAATAGAATTGTGCATATTCTGTCCGAACCTCATTCTTTATTGGTGCACACATTGCCTAATCATATGTTTCTAAGGGATTGTTTTGCAATTTTCAAAATAATGACATTTCATTTTAATAATTATATATTATACTAGATTTTAAGCATACTCATGGTTTATTATCAACACCATTAAACTTTCACAGCTAGGGAAAACAAATTAGCATTTTGATTTTCGACAGACTAGTGCAACCATCAGTTGCCTATTCCAATCATCACTCATGTTTAATAATCCATTCTACAGTGACTAAAGTAGACAGCCAAATTCTACCCCATCTTGACATAATTGTCAGAATCATTGCACTCCTTCCAACAGTGTCAGCAACTTTTGGAGTCTACACATGCCAAGTTAAGTACAGATATCCAGGAGTGATTCTCTATTTTGAAGGATGCAGCATTAACAGGCCTTGAATTAAATAAATTTGAAAGCACTGAAAGCATGAGAAATTCCAATCTTGTGCACAACCCTTGAAAAAGCCACAACTCGGTGAATTAATTGTAACTGAGTTTTAATGGCCTATTACATTGATAATTATGCTGAACTAACTCACTAATAGTGAAGGAGTAATTTTAAGTTCTGATATGTGTTCATTTTAACAAGAAATTCCTCAATTTTTTCTGCCATCCACCTTTATCCTATGAATATGCCAAAGTTGTTGATTTTGCTCGCTGCAAAATGTAAAATTAAAAACACTTTCCTGATTTGCTTTATGCTTCAACATGATTGGCTACTTACTGTCCTTGATGACATCACTGTTGCTGGGTGCTTGAAGACATTTTTGACTTGGAGCCAGATTCAAACAGTTATCACAAAAGTGTGTTACAGAGAGTAGGTGATCTTGTGCACAGCTTTTTTGGAGGACAACAGTGAGTGAAATTTCTTTGTTGCTGATTGCAAAAAGATCCAGCTCATATAGAACTGATAGCTTGGCAGCCATTCTCATACATTTGGTGTTGCTTGTTGGAAGAGGTTTGAAGAACTATTGTGAAATTCCAGCAGTTTCTAAATATTCTACCTTTCAACATTTAATATCAATGATGATATTTCATGCCAATTTCTCTTCTCACCCCCACAACGGATACGTTAAGTGAAAGTGCCAAGCTGTATGACAATGTGAGCTTTCTATCTATCTTGTCTGCTTTTTAAATAATTGAACAATAAACTATATCATGCACTCTTCTATAACTGCACAAGAACGAGCAGAATAAACTCTTCCCAGACGTACATCCAAGTTGCTGCTGAGATGAATCATAAGCTTTGTACAAGAGTCCAGAAAGAGCAACTCTTTGTCTGATGTAAATGTTATTGGAAACACCTCTGATCTTCATTGGAGTAAATGTCCTGGTCTTGGCAATAAACCACTCTGCTTCTCCATCTAGCTGAAAGTTTACAATCATCCGATTTCTCATAGGCAGCTTCAATTATGAAGTGTAAAACTTTATCTACTAGTGGATCATTGCATCAAATGATGCACTACCATTTTGAAAGCAAGATTTTATTCCTCTTTTTGGATGTTGATTTAGGAGTTGAGAAATGAATTCTACTTAAAAGTTGGCTCAAGCGTCAATTTTGGGGAGTTTCACAAAGGATTTCTCTACGTGAATTCCTGCAAGATCCTTGTGCAATTCTCCACTTCTCCCCTCATTTTATATACTCCACACCTCTATGTCACTGCACTCATCAACAGCAGAAACTGATGAATTTGCTTGCACTCCTAAAGCAAAACAGACATCCCATTTCTCACATGCTCATAATCTGCTACATCACCAGGAAGCAGCTACCTTATACTGTGTTGCCAGAGCTCAGATGCCTCATTGACACAACGGAGTAGAAATTTTTCCCAATGGGAATGTGAAATGGATGACAAAGAATCACAACCCATTTTATGTTGCATCCAATTCTCTTTTTCATTGATTTCCATTAAGTATCTACTCCAATGTCTTTAAAATCATTCCTGCTGCCGTCACAGTTGCCCACTCACAACAGCAGTGCGTGCATCAATGGATTACAGACTTTTATTAATTGACTCAGGCTAGCTTGAAGCTGAAGTCAACAATCCAAGCAATTGTGTAGAAAGTGTGCTATAATGTGCTGTATCTTGACTTCAGTGCAAATGACTTAGGTGTGAAAGTTATTTTCTAATCTGGCTGCTGTTATGCTCTTTTTATGAAGTCTGCAATTACTATTTAACACATGAGCACAGCCTACACACTGCCAGGTTGAAGTAACTGCTTCCACAGACTGGGAGGCAGGCAAGGCAAGCCAGGTCAATGGATACTTCTGGATGACAAAAATCCCTTTGCTCGTTAGGTCTCATTAGAATTTTGCTGCATGCACTCTTGTAGGGGCCAGGAATCTTTAAAAATTGCATCAGCATCCTAATTAACAGTGGCTCCAGATACTTTCTTTGGTTCGATGATGCTAATTGTTCACTTTATATCATAACATCCACCCCAAAAAGTTAAGTTGTACTTTTTTACATTTTCGCATGAAAAAATTGTGCCTATTCTGCATATTAGAAAGTGTTAAATACTCCTGAGTCGAATAAGTCATGTAATCTTTGACTGGTTAGAAGTTGTAGACAGTGCAAATTAATTTCTGTGGTCAGTTTCTGGTAGTTTATCAGATCAATAAGTTCATTTCTGTGTTATAAGATTTCTAAGTACTGTGAACATGACAGAATGCATGAAGACTTTTTTTGCACAAAGTTTCAACATATTTGGAAATGGGATTACATTATCATAAAATTTTGTAACCAATCTGAAAATTCTGCAGCCGATTTTGCAGAATTTTAATAACATCTCAGTTTGTTTTTTCTACAGAATCTTTCTTAAAAGACCGTTGGGAGAACTTTGATCATATAAAATAATAGCAGGAAATAATATGTACATCAAATTGTATATTTGTAGAAGGAAAGGTCTTCTAAACATAGAAAGGAGTAGGAACAGGAACAGACAGTATGGTCCTTTGACCCTGTTATGACATTCAAAAAGATCATGATCAATTTGATTTTGGTTTCACTCCACTTTCTACCTGATCCCTGTAACCTTTGACACTCTTGTTCAAAAATCTTATTTATCTTAGACAAGAGTATATTTAATAGTTCAACTTCCATAGCTGTCTGGGGCTGGAGAATTCCAGAGATTATTTAATTTCAGAGAGAAGAAATTTGTCCTCAGACAGAATCTTATAGGGCTCTGAGTGACAATGCCTATGGCCATTGAGGCTTATCTCAACATTGGGAACTGACTGCATCTTTTAGTTTTGGATATCATGAAGAGAAATTTGCTAAAAAGCAGCAAGTTGCCTATTAAGGGGAATTGTTGTTTGTTAACTAACTTGTTAATTGCAAATTTCATCTCATTAATATGCAGCTTTCTATCCTTACATCCTCTGCAAGCAAACTTAGAGGGAATTCTTGACATGGAAGTCAGACCAGGTATCTGGTCACCTCAGTTTGCTGCTGACTGTGGGGAGCCTCCATGTTGAAACACCAGTGTCTCAGGGCACAGTTCACAGGCACCAGCCACACACACACACCACTTTCATGGACATTGGCATCCAACATGTGCCAACCTTTAAGAATCCCTATGGCACACCCATGATCTACTTGCATAATGGTTCTGCATCCAAACACTGCACCTCAGGGTGCTAGGGCAACTATCATTGTAATGCTTCTGTGAGCTCATGGACTGGTCCAGGCATCATCTCCAGGCTTTTTGCTTGCTCTCTTAGCCTATTGCTCATTTGGAGCCTACCTCGGTGCTCACGGCATCCCTGCCTTGGCTTGCATTTTTGTGCCTTGCCCTCTGTCAGAGATGCCAAGCCAACAATCTGCTTTATTGCCTTGTCACTTAGCACAGTCACAAAACTAGGAAGCTTATCATGGCTGTCAATAGTCCTCAGCCAAATGAAAGTAGGTAGCTTTAATTTGAGCTCCAAGCCAGAGAGAGTCAAGGATAGCCTCTGATACCAGTCCAGGGCTTGGACACATTAGATCAGTTCCTTGGAGCGGTTAAGGTCAGGACACTTCCTCATAAGGAGCAAGGAACAGATTGTCAGCCGTCTACCCTTTATCTGCTCTATTGTGGACCATTTATCTCCTGGAATAAGAGAGAGGCAGTTATTAAAGGAGATAAAACTGGTGGCTGAAATAACTCCATAGAGGCCGGTACCCCATCGCTAAGTCCCCCTTTATTTACATGTGGAGGGTCCTTGACACTGACCGAGCTCCCTCAGCCAGTTTTCAGAGTGAACAGGATGTCTGACACTCCTGTTCTTATCTATCAGCCTGAGATCCCTTATTGGAGCAGATTAACAGCTCCAGTCAGGAAACTCATATTCTATGAGGTCGACCTGGCTGACCTCATTATAATCACTACAGTAGCAAAGCTGTTATTTTTGTTGGTGGGGTGGTGTCATAAGCAAATGAATTGGCAACTTAGAGGGCCTGCAGGGCTAACGTTGTCACGGGTTGGATGGGTGAGATCGAGTGGGGAAGATGTTGAGAGTGGTAGAGCGTGAGCCGTGGTGGGAAGTGAGTGTAGTAGATAGAGTGATAGAGTAAGTTTGCGGTATCAGAAAGAAGATGGTGCCACATACACTGGCAAAGTGGAGAAGGTCATTGACCTCTGAGTAGCTGTGCATTCCTCCACATGGCTGAAACCACACTGGCCTAGTTGGCAACCTTGGAGCAGGCTGGCAGGGCCTAGTGCCATGATGTCCTGAGCTGGTCCTGAGAGACTAAGGTGTCTCTCCTCTGCACCATTCCATCTATCAGAAACCTCCAGCTCCCTGCCCACAAAGCAGGGTACCCCTACCTGCCATGTTTGGGGGCAGACGTCAGGAATCATGCAGAGCAGCTCTGGGCTTAAAGCCAGTGCCAGGGATGCTAGGCATTCTGGAATATACCAGCAGCAGTGGGTTCCTCTTAAAATGGCACATAGGACAGTGCAGCTCAAAGTGGGTGTGAGAGACACCATAGCGTTGGGATAGGTTGCTTGATAAGATACAATGAGAAAACCCACTTGCAGAGAGAATCTCTCTGTGCAACTCAACGTAACTGACAGGCAAAATAAAAGATTTAACCCTTAATTTTTGCCCTAAATGAGTAATCCCTTATTCTGAAACTATAACCTCTCAATCTAGGCTCCCCTGTCCTCTCAACGTCTTTGAAATGCCCAAGAATATAAGTCCAACCAGCACGTCCTTTCATGAAGAGATACCCCCTTCATCTCAGGAATCGACCTGGTGAACTTTTTTTGTCAATTGCCTGAAGCCAAATGTTAGCTTGCTCTCTCTCCATGGATGCTGTCTGACCTGCTGTGATCTCCAGCATTTGCTGTTTTTAGTAAATGCAGACTGGGTGACCGCTTTGCAGAACACCTCTGGTCCGCGCTCAAACATGACCCTGACCTTCCTGTAGTCAGTCATTTTAACACAGCTTCCTGCTCGCACACCCACTTGTCTGTCCTCAGAATGCTGCAGTGTCCCTTGAATTGCAGTGAAGACTAGTGGAACAACATCTCGTCTTCAGACTAGGCACTTTACAGCCTTCTGGAGTTAATATTGAGTTCAGCAACTTCAAATTGTAAACCAACTCCCATTCCTTCCCTTTCTTTTAGCTTTACTTGTTACATTCTCTGTCACCATGTCCTCTCTACCCGCACCCCCCCAACCCCAGTGGGACTGTCTGACAATACCACTGTGCTGCCATACTCACATTCCAATCACTTAATCTGAACGATCAACAACTTTTCTCCTCCTCCACCCCCCGCACTTAACACTCCATCCCTTCCCAGCTACAGCATAAATGCTGTCCCCTCCACAGTTCACATCAGCTCTGAAGAAGTCACCTAGACTCAAAATGTCAACTTGCTCTCTCTCCATGGCTGCTGCCTGACCCGCTGTGATCTCTAGCATTTGTTGTTTTCAATATTTTCCTCAAATAAGGAGTCAAAAGCAGGCCTTGAACAGTGTAACAGACGTGGAGGTTAGAGTGAGAGTTGTAATAACCTGGGGAACACCCTCTGGTTTCTGATCGTACATGAGTTTGCGTAGTAAATTTGATTTTGTTTGTTCCAAACCATGAAATCGTGTGGTTTTGTTCTCTTAATAAGTGCCTGGGATGTTAATTTGTTTTCTACTTTAAACAAGAAAGCTAACCATCCCTTTCAAAAATGTTATCTAAATAGGCAGTCTCATCAATGATTATAACAATGTTACAATCGCTGAATGATTATCATGTAGGTCTATACAAGATATCCAGGAAGAGGCCACACTGCCTCTATTCTGCACCAGACATATTTCTGAAAGATATTTGCAAATCCAGATGGTGTCAGCAGTTGGCTACTCAGAGGCAAGGGCTTCCTCAGGATATGGGTAACGTTGTCTGTGAGGAACCCTGTCAGCGATTAGCAGGAGAAGTGTAACCAGAACTATATGCAAGATTGGACACTCAGTCAATAGCAAATTTGAATCATTTTGAGTAAAAGTTCAAAGATACATTCTTTGGGACATCTTTTCCAAGTCATGTCTTAAGTAATAGCTAGCTTTTAGGTTATCTTTTCCAGAAATTATACAGTTCCTTCTTGAAGTAACTGGACTTTAAGTTGATGCTGTATTCATATTACCTGTTAGACCCTTCCCTTAATATTGTTCAAGTGAGTTTTGTAAAAAATAAATAGAAGTAGCCTTGCATTTATGGTGCACCCTTCAAAACTTGACTAAAGTGCTTTTATAGTCAACATCGTTATGTGGGGTTCGCAAGAATCACAAACTGAAAAGACCAGATGCTGGGGCAAAATTGGATTTTTGGGTACGACCAGGCCCTTTAAAGTTTTGAAATGGAATTTGCCCAAACACACATTTCAGATGCAAAGAGCCCTGCACATTATATTTGTTAAGGTTAACATTAAGTAACATTACATAATCAGCTTTCCTTTGTAATTGACAGGAAACACTGATGTTAATATTTGATCATGCGTAATTAAAGATTATCAGAAAGCGAAGCATGTTTTTTTCATTAAAAATTAAAGTTCAGGATTAACCTAATCAGATGTTAACTTTCAGCCCAAAACAAACATGAGAAAAGCAGAGATAGTAGGAACTGCCGATGCTGGAGAATCTGAAATAACAAGATGTAGAGCTGGATGAACACAGCAGGCCAAGCAGCATCAGAGGAGCAGGAAAGCTGACGTTTCGGGTCTGGACCCTTCTTCTTCCACCTTGTTATCATGAGAAAAGCAGATATGTTTCTGACATACAGCAGGTTGGAGATGCAGAGGGTCAATATAACGTGATTATAGCTAATCTTTATATATTCACTGCACAATCTTCGAGCTCAAACACATTTATTTGCCAAAAGTGGAGACAAGCCAAATTATCCTCCCAGAGCTCTCATCCTCTTTGCAGTGCAATGTTGTGCAAGGAAGGTGCATCCCCACATCTGTCCAGCCAACCGATCACATCTTTAGCATGTCATTGGTCTACTTGATGACTAATCTTATGTTCATGTGGCTTTGGTTGTCTCTCTGTAAGAAATTGGAACAGGAGTAGGCTGTTTGGCCCCTCGAGCCTGCTCCACCATTCAATAGGATCATGGCCAATCCAACACTCCCTACATCCACTTTCCTGTATTTGTCCCATAACCTTTGATTCCCAGACTGATCAACAATCTATCTATCTCGACCTTAGATATACAAGAACTCTGGCCCCATGGTTCTCTGTAGCAAGGAGTTCCAAAGGTTCCAAGAGAAGAAATTCCTCTTTATCTCGCCCCTTTGTTCTAATTGCTGGTAGAGTGCTAGACTAAAAGTAGCTATTTGCTGACTGCTTGGAGGTGCAACATCCTGGAGAGATTTGATGGGTGTAGAGTGAATGCTTTGTGACAGCTTGCCCGGTATCTTGCCCAGACATGCAGAATGATCTTCCAGTGATTACAAACCAGTAACCAAACAGGACCTATTATGATTGATAAGTACTGCTGTGTAATTCGAGCGAGGCTTCAATATTACAAATGGGTAACTCATAGCTCCCTATACCCATGAAATCCAGCATGGGCAACAAATCCCAGGGCCCTCCCTTTCTGACTGCCCTCATTGGTCATGAAATGTGTGTGCAGGTTGGTCCTGGCCGACGTGAGATCTGTCAATTGGGAGAAGTACTTTGAGATGGTGACATCCTCCTTGACGTCACCAGCAGATCCCTGCAGGGAGCCAGAAGGGATGGAATTCAGGGCTGCAGTGATCTGGGCCGCCAGAGAGAATAGAACTGGTCAGCCTGGTATATGCAATCAGTAACTCACTACTGTGAGAGGCTGAGTGTGCTAAGGTCTACTGCCTGTATACCCTGTTTTGGGGATGGGTAGCGAGGTGAGGATATTTCCTCCTCTGAACTCTACCCCCATCCTCACTATCCTGTTGCTGTGCGAGCTGCTGGGAAGGGCTGATAGCTGGGGAGTGACAATCAAAGGGCAGAAATAACTATCCTCTTTCAAAAGCTCGGAAGTCACCTGTAAAGCAGAAAGTCCTGTTAACAAAAGCCTTTCATTCAAGCGTAGAACCAGCTGCTATTTCTCTGCATTTAAAGATTTTCCAGCCAGTCGTATACTCAGCCCTATCAATCTCCACTTGTTCACCCTGATGAGTCCCAGGAGACCTGGGAAACCCGTATATTGACAGTCTGAGTCTTGGTTAGGAATGAAGTCAGTTGTCTTTTCGGCTTATGTTAATGGCAGACATCTCTGTCCCATGGGGGCTTTCCATCCTTTCACAAACACTCTCCAGTTAAATGCAAAAGCTGGCAGATTCTGTCATCTTCCCAGTGCATCATATTTTTGGATGTTTTAATTTCCTGCAGGCACTGACAGACCGCCCCAAGATTAAAACTCCTTCCTTACAGCGAATCTGCTTTCACCACCCTCTCAGGCAATGCATTCCAGATCACAATAAGCAAGACACAATGAAACGATTGCACCTGAGAGATGGGGTACAGTTAATAACTGTGTGAAAGGACTGGAAGGAAGTCTGAAAGGTCAGCTGAAATATTAGAAGAGTCCAGAAACCTCCAAACAGGATGTTGTAGACTGTTCAAAATAAGGTGACCAAAAGGGACACAGAAACATAGCACAATTTCAATCAAGTAAATTGAAATTAATGATGTCTAGGTGCCAGTTTTGGACTGGGGTGGACAAAGTCAGAAGTCATATGACACCAGGTTATAGTCCAACAGGTTTATTTGAAATCTCAAGCTTTCAGAGCGCTGCTCCTTCATCAGGTGACTTCTTGTGAAAGCTTGTGATTTCAAATAAACCTGGCGGACTATAATCTGGTATCGTATGACTTCTGACTTGGAAATTTGTAAATAGAGCATTTACTTAAGATTTCTTTTGTTAGGTTTAAGAATTTACAAAAATATAAACCAACTTGATAAACAGTGCAGAATGATGGTGGTCAATTAAGTATAGCCTGTTGCATTATGTTTCATAGCAAATGTGCCACATCTCTTTAAGGGACACGATCCAGATGTTATCCCCCTGTCATGGTGTGTGACTAACTGGTTAAAAAGCTCTCAGTCTCCATCTCACTGAGTTTTTCTTTGTTATTCATTCAGGGATGTGGGTGTCGCTGACTGGGCCAGCAATTATTGCTGATTCCTAATTGCCTTTGAGAAGGTTAGGGTGAGCTGCCCCCTAAGTCCATGTGCTGTAGCTACACCTACAGTTTTGTTAGGGAGGGAGCTCTTACCTTTCACCTCAAGACAAGTTAAGGGAAGTGTGCTGCATAGCCTGGGCCCAGACACTCAAGCATCTGTCATTATAACCTACATATGTAGGTAACCAGAATGGTAATAAACATTCATCAAATTCTTCATTCTTATATGACCCATGTCTCCTATTTATGAAACATAAATCTCACAGCATGATAGTTGCAGATCATCAGTATATTGCACTGTGCCCATCCGTTATATTCTCGCAGGATCATCTGAAATAGCTCTGATAAAATCTTTTGGGGTGTTGCAAAGCTTTAAGTCATGGAGTTCAGTGCTGCAGTGATCTGGGCCACCAAAGAGAATAGAACTGGTCAACCTGGTATACACAATCAGTAACTCACTAATGTGAGATGCTGAGTGTGCTAAGGACTAATATCTGTGTGCTCAGTATACAGTCCTTTGTAGTATACAGGCTTATGGTCCTTTAGACAAGAGTCACACTTAGTTGATGGGGTTTTCCTGTTCTTGGACCAATTCCAGAAATGGGAGAGTTTCCTAGAGAGAAACCAAAGGCCTAAGTTGGTCAGATAATCTGTTAGATCTTATGTCACTCAAGCTGATTGGCTGCTCGCGTGCTCTCTTTGGGAATAATGAGCCCAGACCAGAAGGTAACTTGCTGGCTAATGAGACGCCTGCATTTTCAGAACTCGCCAGTGCCAGGGAAGAGGTTGTGGTTACTGCCAGCAAACTACCTCCTGGAGTCCCAGATGGAGGACGATCACTGCTAAGAAAGATAAGGTGTTGTTTGGGCAGTTTTATGGTTTGGATGGTTTAATATTCTGCAGGCACTTTAATCCAGCCCCAAGGTTAAAACTCCTTCCATACATTGAAATGGCTTCCAATACCCCCTCAGGCAGTGCATTCCAAAAATCACAGTATACACAGTCAAAGAAATGTTTGGCTTCTCCCTTTCAGTTCCTAACCTAGTCATTCAAAAGCTTAAGAAATTCAAATATTTTTTCTAGTATTTTAACCTGTAGATTTGACCAGCAGCCAGCTCGGAAGAATTCATAGCCATTTAGGCTGCAAGATTAGAGAGTGAAATGGAAGAATTGAAGTAGGAAACCCTTATTGAGGTCAGGGCGAAAATGCGTTGCGAAGTTGAATCACTGGGACTGCAACACTTTTTCTCGATGTCAAGATTCTAAATTTTCATTCTTGCCATATTTTCCCAACTTTCATGTTATTGCCCAAAATAGGGAAAATTCCACCCTAATATCACAGAAATAAAGTCATTCACATGAAGGAATCACTTTATTACTGTAACTTTCACAGTAGAAATGAACATTTAAAGTAATTGTAAACAAAATTAAATGCTTTATTTTTCACCATCCTCTACTTTTCCATCTATTTACTTTCTTCCATTTCGCGTTCCTATCTGCGTCAAATTTACTATTTTAGTCAATTTGATTTGATCCAATTCCTATAAACTTTAAAACAAAATAGCAACATCTTGTTTAATTGTCTCTTCTCACTCCTGGTTGTCATTTTAGAATTTATAATCAAATTCCTGTGCCAACCATGACACTGTCTGCACACCCATCCAATGCTAAAACCATCCATTACCATCACTAAAATCTCATTGTTCATCTGTTTGGACCAAAGTGATTTAAAGGTTGACCCCCTGCATCAAGCACACTGTTTGTTCTTCAAATCCATTTCTTTGACCAAATTTCTAGCCACCTTTGTTTTTTGGATCCCCGTCATTTTATGATTGTGCCTCTGTGAAGCAGTTTTTCTATATTAAAAGTGCCATATAATGACAAGTTATTGATTGGTTATTGATCCTAAAAGGGTAATTGAAATGCAAAGCCTATTAGATTATCCTGACCCCTATGCCTGTACTAAATTACCTCCCTCTGGGTTCAATCATTTCTTTGCCAGTTTTCTTTCCATGATGTCATCACCAATGCACTATAAGTGTAGTCATTCACTTTGTTTTATTTTGGGGAGTTATTTCTGTGCACAAGGCTGCTTTGTATGTTCACAGAATAGTAGCTCACAGAAACCTAAAGAACTTACACTTATTTATCAGCTTTCTTAGGCAAAAGAGGGTTACATCTACAGTAATGTCTACACTTTGAAAGTTATTTATTACTGTGGATGTAACCGTCTTTTGGCTAAGAAAGCTGATAAATAAGTGCAAGTTCTTTAGGTTCCATTGTACCATATGTATTATAAGTGGCAAGTCAACAGTCTGTGGTATTGTTCAGCAAAGCATATCGTTGATGTGAACATCGGCAAGACTGGACATTTGATTAGATGGGCCAATGGGCTGAGGAGTGGCGGCTGGAGTTTAATATAGATTAATGTGAGGTGTTGCATTTTGCTAAGGCAAACCAGGACAGGACTTATACAGTTAATGGTAAGGCCCTCGGGAGTGTTGCTGAACAAAGAGACCTAGGGGTGCAGGTACATAGTTCCTTGAAAGTGGAGTTGCAGGTGGACAGGGTGGTGAAGAAGGCATTTGGCACGCTTGCTTTCATTGGTCAGAGCATTGAGTATACGGTTGGTATGTCGGGTGGCAGTTATACAGGTCATTGGTGCGGCAACCTTTAGAATACTGCATACATATCTGGTAGCCCTTCTATAGGAAATGTGTTGTTAAACTTGAGATGATGTGGAAAAAATTCACAAGGATGTTGCCAGGACTGGAGGGTTTGAGCTAAATGGAGAGGTTGATTGACTGGAGCTTTTTCCTTTGGGTATCAGAAGCTAAGGGGTGACCTTATAAAGATTTATAAAATCATGAGGGGCATAGATAGGCTGAATAGGCAAGGTCTTTTTCCTAGGGTGGGGGAGTCCAAATCTAGAGCGCGTGAGTTTACGGTGAGAATGGAAAGATTTAAAAAGGTCCTGAGGGGCATCATTTTTATGCAGAGGGTGGTGCGTGTTTGGAACAAGCTGTCGGAGGAAGTAATTGACACTGGTACAATTACAACATTTAAAAGGCATCTGGATGGGTACATGAATGGAAGGCGTTTAGACAAATTTGGGCCAAATGCTGGCAAATGGGATTAGGTCAGATTGAGATGTCTGGTCAGTTCAGACGTGTTGGTCCAAAGGATCTGTTTCTGTGCCGTATGACTCTATGACTTAGACACACTGCATTTCTGATTTTACCCATGCTTTCAACCCAAGATTTTTTTTAAAAAGGAATAAATCACTTCATTAAAGGCAGCACTGCTTGGTGATATTTCTCTGCAAGCTATAATTTATTTTTAACAGTCACACGCTTTCCCTTATTCGTTTTGTTTTGTTACGTGTAAAGATTTTGTTGCAGATTCGATGGAGGTCTATAATTCTGGCAGCATGGAGTTGGGAATTCTTTCCATGAGAGTTTTCAGTCCTGAGGAAATCACAAAGTTTGAGCAACCTCGCTTGGTAATGTTTCTCACTGTAAACCAATTTAATTTAACTTTGCTGCACTCCTTCTGATATTTTCTTTCCATTCTGGAATAAAATTTACTAAAACATTGGAACGATCAGCAAAAATGCAAAGTAAATGAAACAAAAGCAGACTTTTGAGCATCAATAAGTTCCCTATTAAATCAGCAATGCTATAGTGAAACATGTTAATCAAATCAACATTAAATAAGGATTTATTGTACTTTGTCCAAAAAATGAAAACCCTGGGCTATCCTGATATCAGATTATGTTGTGCAGGCAAGGAAAAGACTGCATTTACCCAATTTTATTCAGTGTTTTTTCTACAAGCTATATTAATATTAAACCAAATCAAAACATGTAGGGTCTTTATCTCAATTTCATTGAGACAGTGCACTTAGAAATGATACATTTGACTAAAGTGGAATAGTTCAATTAAAAAGAAACAATTTGCATCTGTTTAATGTTCTTCATGACCATAAAGTATTCTGCTTTGCTGCTAATTAATTACTTTTGAAGTGTAGCCGGTGTTGTAATCCAGAAAATGTGCTCAAGATCTCTAAAATGGTGACGGTGGTGAATTTGGTCCCAGCACAGGGCCTTGTGGCATTGGCGAAGTCGGCCCAGCACGAACACAGGATGGCAGCGGTGTTGGCGGAGGCAAGATGGCGCTGGAGAGTGGCAAATCTTTGTTCCAGTGGTGGCGTGGTGAGGCGCGGTTACAGCAGTGTGGTCAGTTTAGCAGCAGGGACTTGAGGTATCGGGCTGGAGGAGCCTGGATCCAGGCCCATGGCTGAGCTAGAAGCAGGAGCTGTTCCAAAGACCACCTAACTTTATTGGGATAAGACTACTGTTTTATTTTTCTGGCTTTATATTCTGTGTTTTTAGTTTATTTTCTATGCTTTAAGATGGCACTGGAGAGTGGTGACACTAAACAACGCTGTATTTGTAATAAATACATGTGACAATAAATCAAACCAAATCAAAACTGCAACAGGATGATGATCAGATAGTTTAATTTTCACACATTTTGGTTGAATAATTAAAATCAGTCAGGATATCAGACTGAATTCCTGTTTTTTCCAAATATTGCTGTGGATATTGTTTTTTTCACCCACCTGAAAGGCAAAACATATCATTTTCATCCTAAGAGCATTGGAAGTCAATATAAAATGGGGTGGTACAGGTCTAAAGGGGTTGTAGGAGCAGAGGGACCTGGGTGTGTGTTTGGACAGTTGATTGAAGGTGGTAGTTCAATTGGAGAGAACAGTAAATAAAGTATACAGTGCTTTTGGCTTTATTGATAGGGGCATAGAGTACAAGAGCAGGGAGGTGATGTTGAACTTGTACAATACAATTGTTAGACCTCAGCTGAAATATTGGGTTCAGTTGTGCACATCACCTTATAGGAAAGATACAAATAAACTGGCGTGCAGAAGTAACTTATAAGAATGGTTCCAGGAATGAGAATCTTCAGTTGTGAGGATGGTTTGAAGAATTTGAGACTGTTCTCCTTGGAGAAGAGAAGGGGGTGCGTCCGGGTAGGATGCTATTCGGACGGTTGGCGTGGACCCGTTGGGCCAAATGGCCTGTTTCCACATTGTTGGGATTCTATTCTATTCTAAGGCTGAGAAGACATTTGAGAGGTGTTTCCAACAGCATGAGCAGGCTGGACACAGTAGGTAGAAAGAAACTTTTCCCACATAAAGGAAAAAGAATCAGAGGGCATACATTTAAAATGAAGCAGGAGCGAACGTTTTCACACAATGAATGATCTGGATTTGGAATGCAGAGCCTGAAGATGTGGTGGAGGCTGATTCAGTTAAAAAATCCAAGAGAATATTGGATGATCATTGGTAGTGCAGGGATATGGGGAAAATGCAGAAAATGGTTCAATCAATGTGGGCACACTGGGCTGAATGGCCTCAATTGCTCTGCAACAATTCAGTAATGCTGTGGGTTTTAAGATACGGGTTAAATCCAACTGTTGTCAAAACAGTGATAAAATGTAAATGAATAATTTTCAAATTCCAATGTCTGTATTTAATACCTGAGACTTTCATGGACTGTAATAATTTTAAAACATAGAACACACCTACTTAAAATGGACGTACCAATCAGCTGATCACACACGTCATTAAGCTTCATTAAACTAATGTGAAGTAAAATCAATCTGAACTGAAAGTAACATTTGCATCAAAAGACAATGAATCTAGTCCATTTAGTTACTCATGTTGAAACTTTACCTCCCATTTTCATTTACATCCGTATGACAAACTTTTCATACATTAGAGATGAAAGCCATCTCAAATCATAATTTTTAAAGATTCATTCATGGGATGAGGGCATCATTGGCTGTCCCAGCATTTATTGCCCATCCCTAATTACCCAGAGGGCTGTTGAGTCAACCACATTGCTATATGTCTGGAGTCACATGTAGGCCAGACCAGGTAAGGAAAACAGATTTCCTTCCCTAAAGGGCATTAGTGAATGAGATAGGTTTTTCCAACCATCAATAATGGATTCCTAATCATCATTAACCTCTTATTTTCAGATTTTTACTGAATTCAAAATCCACCATCCGCTGTGGGCACCAAGAATATTACCTGAGTCTCTGGATTAACAGTCCAACAATAATACCACTAGATTAAAAGTAGATTAAACTTGGAAACAATGAACTCAGACATTAATGTACAATCCATCTTGCATTTCAGGAAAATTTAGAGGAGGTGGATTTTGACAATTGAATTGGAGAAAATCTCTCTCCCTCTTTACGTATCTTGAAGATCAATGCCCCTGCTGAGAATACAGATTGGAAAAAAAAATCTGAACACTGAAAACTTATATAGATCAGCAACATTTGCTAATGCTGAGGATACAAAATATCAACTAAACAGCCGAGGTCTCAGGTAAAAACATTCTCAAAATCTTAAACTTTATTTTTATGGACTCTTATCAATTTTTAACTTTTTACCTGTGTGTATTTTATCTGCTTGACATCATGACTTTATTCTTTTTCTTGGGGTTAGAAGATATTGAAATTGCTTTCTTTCACTCAGGAAAATTGTGATTGACTCCTTGCTGGTACTTTACATACATGTACATTCCATTTTTATTACAGATGATATGGCTTCGTGCTAAAAGAAAAATCAACTTTTGTTTTATGGACAACCAAGTAGTTTGAAAAGAGATGAGCTGATTCACCCCTCCTGATTGTATAATCAGGCAGGTTACACCATGACAGGAAGTTATGCAATGTCATATGATCTTGCTGTCTCTTGTATAATGTAGCAAGATGTAGCTCATGTTAAGATGGATTCCAATAACATTAGTATTTTCCTTACCTCAGTATATTCTATAAATAACCTGAATTACTTAACAATACCAAGGATATTACAGACTTTGACTCAACATCACATCAGTAAGAAGGTCCCTCGACGAGTGCAAAATCCCCTCACTATTGCATTGCAGTTCTAGCATAAGTTACGCTTTTAAGTTTCTGGAGTTAACAGTGAACCCACAACTTTCTGATTAAGGCTGACACCTTATGGTTGAACCTTTTTCCTCAGGTTATCCATATTCCACTCCAGAGGTTTCTTGGAGTTAAGGCAGTGTGAATTAATGTGTGATTTTAGGGAGTGTCAGCTATTGAGCTATGGAGAACATTGGAGCTGACCCCGTCTCTGTCTTTAGCACAGTCAAGGATTAAGGTGTATATTAGTGAATAAATAACCTCAGTTTGAAACTTCTTAAACTTCTGTTGGAGCTAACTGCAAGGCAGGAATTGACTCTGAAAAGGAATCAGCAAGACGTAATAGATAGATAAGTTGATACTGTTTCTCACTATGACTCTAGGCTATTGAAGAAATCAGACAGGAGCTTTCTGAAGTCCATACTGCAGTTTTTCACAAATTTTAATTGTATGCTACTAGTTCTGAGGGACTGGAGATAGCTAGTACAAAATCAGTTCAGGACTGGACAGTAGGTGAATAGAGAACAAAGGACAACAGTTCTGAAATGGAGTCATTTCAGACTCTATTAACTCTGCTTTTCTCTCCATAGAAACTGCCAGGCCTGCTGAGTTTTTCCAGCATTTTCTCTTATTTATTTTGGATTTCCGGCATCAGCAGTATTTTAACTAAGAACAAATTCATTTAATACTGCTTCTATGTAAACCTTTAGAGTTCATAACTGGAGATCAATTTAACAAGCATTAAAATGTGCTTAAAGCAATTATGGACAAACAGCAGGATTGTTAAAAGAGATAACAAGGTGTAGAGCTGGATGAACACAGCAGGCCAAGCAGCATCAGAGGAGCAGGAAGGCTGACGTTTCAGGCCTAGGCTTCCTGCTCCTCTGATGCTGTTTGGCCTGCTGTGTTCATCCAGCTCTACACCTTGTTATCTCAGGTTCTCCAGCATCTGCAATTCCTACTATCTCTGAAAGGATTGTTAAAAGCTTTTTTTTGCTAAATCATGGTAATGTGGTTACTATGGGGATAAGTTTACTCATAGTATTCTGGCATAAAGGATCGCATGGCTAGGATGTGCAGAGGAAAAATGGGCAGGAGAAGTTACACATTTTTACCAGAACTTAAATTATCTTTTCCCGAATACTAAAAATGGATTTATTAAAGTAATTCAAAAATCTTTAATCACATTTATCATTTAAAATGTGATGCTACCTCTGTTGAGCTATAATGGGGGGTAGACAGATATGTTCCTTGGTTTTTTTAATTTGCTTATCCATTTAGTCATAGAGTCATAGAGTTGTACAACATAGAAACAATTTGTCCGCACTGACCAGATGTCCTAAATTCATCCAGTCCCATTTGCCAGCATTTGGCACAAATCCCTCTAAACCCTTCCTATTCATATACCAATCCAGATTCCTTTTAAATGTTGTAATTCTACCAGCCTCCATCACCTCCACTGACAGTACATTCCATACACACACCACCCTCTGCGTGGAAGATGTTGCCCCTTAGGTCCCTTTTATATTTTCCCCCTCTCACCTTAAACCTATGCCCTCTAATTTTGGACTCCCCTATCCTGAGGAAAAGACTTTGGCTATTCACTCTGACCGTGCCCTTCATGATTTTATAAAACTCTATTAGGTTGCCTCTTAGCCTCCGAAGCTTCAGGGAAAACAGACTCAGCCTATTCAGCTTCTTCCTATAGCTCAAACTCTCAAACCCCGACAACATCCTTGTAAATCTTTTCTGTACCCTCTCAAGCTTAACAAAATCTTTCCTATAGCAGGGAGACCAGAATTGAATGCAATATTCCAAAAGTGACTTAACCAATGCCCTGTACAGCCACAACATGACATTCCAATGCCTATACTCAATGCACTGACCAATAAAGGCAAGTGTACTAAACTCCTCCTTCACTATCCTGTCTACCTGTGATGTTGGTGCAGGTTTTGCTAGGAAACTGGTGCAAGGAACTAAACCAAAAAGTAACTTTTGTGGGGCCTTTTGCTTGCTTGGTTTTGTTGAATTATTCACTAGACATTTGAGATGCAAGAAGGTAAGGCAGGAAGAAAGCCTGGGTCATTTAATTCTCTCTCAAATTAGTTCATTGCAGGCCTTTCCAATATTTTAATTAGATTTGGACAGAGATATGAATATTAAACTTTCATCAGTGCTCTGAAAGCTGCAGGACATGGCCCTAAGCCAGAAGAGAAGAACTCAAAAGTTCACATTCAGATTCTGAAACTTCTTTGAGTGCGCTGAAAGGCAGAATGAACAGACTGCTAGGTGTAGGTGTTGCCAAGTGTCCCAGAATTATCATCTGTGCCACCTGGAGGAAGATGGCATTGTTGCCAACTGTCAAATCAATTGCCCCGGGATTGTAGGTCAATACCACAATGAGTATAATCAAGGCTGCACACTGCACGACACCAGTGTGATATCTGTGCACTGGGAGTCATTTCTTTATAAATGGCCACAGTTGTTAACCCTGATCTGTTCTGCCCTCCGGATTTGCTGTAGATGCAATGATGGCCTTTCCATCTTCAGCATGATATTCATGCCTGATGAGGTGATACTGATGTTAGCTCCCATAACATAAGAACAAGAGGTGATAAATGTAGTACTGAAGAATTCCATAAATTTCTATTATAGCTCCTTGTATCTACATATATTACAATCTTGGGCACCTGCAGGTCTGAGCTACAGTTTAGCCAATCGTATGTAAACTGCAGCACACTGCCCTCAGTGTGTTATGCTGCAAGAGGGTTCAGAAAATTGAAGATTGAGAGCTTTATACTCGCAGGTCACATGCCATGATACAGTAAGGACATCCTTAGCATGTCCCTTAAAGGTATGTCACATATGAGCTGTGAGATGTAAAATGACCATCACCACACATCGCCCTCTAACAGCAACAATTCTGAAAGTTGGAAATTTAAGCACAACACTTTTCAAACAGTGAATGTGTGCCTCAATTTCTAATCTGAAAGTTCTGACAAAAGATTGTGACCTGAAGAGTTAATTCTTTTTCTCTCTTCACAGATCCCAGGTATTTCCAACACTGTTTGGTTTTTAGTTTTGGCCTCAGTTCCTCATAAGTTCCTGGTCAGCAAATTTCTCTGTCAGGAGCAAGAAGTCATAGTGTGACCCCAGTCTCAGACTCAGTTATAGAAAGGATGTAAAAACAATGGAGAAGATTGAGTGTAGATTCACGAGGATACTATGAAAGAGGATTTGTAAAGTGAGAAACTTTCCCACTACAGTCCAAATGGTTATGGGTTAATCTGATAGCACTTCATAATCCTAAAGATCTCTATGAAAAGGAATTACCATTATATATATCAGCCTTGTCTTAGAATTGTTGTTCCCATACTTGCTCCTATTGTGACCTGATTTTGAGGCTTGAACATTGCATGGTCTCAGAGTGAGATTGACCAGTGGGGGTGGGGCTGACAATACAGGAGTGAGGAGGCAGGGGTTCAGGGAAGTACTGAAAGCAAGGGTGGGAAGATTTTGTGAGAACGGGGTTGAGAGGGTTTGTCAGAGCAGGTAGCCATTTGTGAATGCAAAGACGGGACAGATTTGTGATAGCAAAGTGTTTAAACTGCAGAATTTTACTTTACGAAGAGAGGCTGTATGTTTTCATGCCATTTCTTTGGTGGATCAGTCCGTTCAGCTGCTCCCATCAATAGAAGAAAAGGTGAGGATTTAAAGTGTCTTGTAGCTGTTTAGTTGGGACTCATCACCTGAAACCCTTGTCTCACAACCCCATTGGTCATCACAGCACACAGTATGGGAAGCCCTGCCTTTGAGGTAACTAATTATGAGTCTCCAGACTGTAAATTCAAGATTCAGTCCTGAGATTTAAGTCCGTAATTGAAGGCGTTATTCCACTGCATAAAGGGAGTGCTGCACTCTAACCCCTATTTCAGAGCTGAACCATCAAACTGAGGCCTGACTTCAGGTAAAATTAAAAGATCAAGAGAAAGAACAGGGAAGTTTGGACCTAAATTTCTACTTTGTTTCTGGAAATGTTGCCTGCTTATGAAATGCTCTGGGGCATCTTGAAGTCATGAAAAGTCCTACGAAAAAAATCTCTCTCGTTTCTTTTCATTGGCATGACAGTGAAATTAGAGATAAAATCAAGATAATCGCAGAAAGACTTCAAAGATCAGAGAAGCTTTTCTGACACAGTTAGTGGTTAGAAGATGGAATTCTCTACTATAAACAATTATTTGAGCAAAGTCCATAAATTCTTTCAAAAGTAAATTGGATAATTGCTTATAAAAGAGGACTATTAAAGGATACAAAAGATACAAAAAAAATGCTGCGTATGCTAGAAATCTGGAAGAACAACAGAAAACACTGGAAATAACCAACATGTCTGGCAGCATCTGTGGGATGGAAACATTTTGGGTCATTGACTTTTCCTAAGCTGTCTCTGATTTGGGTCTGACTTTGACTTGGTGACTAAAGTGATAATAAAATGGTATGCACTTGATGGGTCTAAACACTCATCTCTTTTCAGTGGCATACTATAATTCTAAGCAAGTTACAACCAGTTCCTTTAAGCCACAATTATTTTAATTGACAGAAGGAATACATATATACATATTTTAAATGGTTGCAATTAAAGAGACCTAACCAGGTAAAGTAAGACATGTCGCTGAAACCAAATGTCTAATTTCTCTCTTGGGGTCAAGACTCATTCAATTTATTGTTGATTACACTTTTTTACACGTTAAACTACCTAAAAACTCCAGCAAATTGAATATCTGTATATTCTGCAGCAAATTAGAGGGATTTTACCTGTCTTATTTCCATAGTGGACACCCATATAACATGGTATTAAGATTGATCATTTTGCTTTGATGTATAATTAACAGGAATAATGTCTTCACCTCAGTAATTCAATTTACCTATAAAACATACAAGGCTGATTTAGAATGTAATTAGGCAGCAATTTAGTTTCTCGATTCAGGCAACACTTTTTGTTTTCACAAGACAGAGACTTCCCAACTCCTGAACAATGTGAGCCATGATGAGAAAGTTAGAAGAATCATGTGAGATTAGCAATAAGGAGTTTCCTAACACCAAGAGCAAGAAGTCCCAATTTCCAACCAAGTGTTGAGCTGTGGGATGGGGTTCCCACTAATGAGTGGGGGGAGGCCTATTTACATCAGATTATTACCCAATTAATATACAGTTTCCTGTTCTGCCACCACTGGATATGAACTAGATACTGAGAATTCCTGACATGAAAGTCACAGCAGTTACCTGGCAAGTCCAGCAGGCCACCTGCTCCCCGAATCTCTATCTTGGACAACTGGTACCAACATTTGGGGGCACAATCCATGGGCAGTGACAGGACTTAACTGACAGCGGTGGACCTTGGCTTCTCACAAGTATCAGCCTCATTACATCATCATGACACATTCTGATCTACTGACAGACTGGTCCTGCACTTCAAGGGTGCACTTTGGAGCCCACTGGCATCTATCGTTGCAATGTTGCTGCCAGGACAATGTGCACTCAGGGATAGGCACACAACCCAGTGGGACCAGTGAATATCCCAGGGCTGTTCGTTAGTTCCCTTAGTGCTCTTTCTATCTGTGCCAACTTCAATGTGCTTCGCATTCTTGCCCTTGCCTTGCCTTTTTATGCACCGTTCACTCCACTGCTCTTAAAAGGACACAACAGTTCTCCTTTGCTCTGGTGCTTAACTCAAACACAAAGCCAAGGCACTTGACATGGTTATCAGCAGTCATCAGTCAAGAGGGTGCGCACGTTGCCACATGAAACAGTGGTATGTCACTCTTACAACCTATAACATGTGCCGGCACGTACGCGGCAACACGCTGCATGTTCTTCAACCAAATGGTCTTGTCTCAAATTCAAAGGGGTGCAGTTGTCAGTCAAGTCCAGGTGGGGAAGGAATGAGAGCTGCTATCAGTCAGTATACCCTGGTACCATTAGTCAAGAACATTGTCTGCTCATAATCCAGCAACTTGGCCACACTCAGTTGTTTGCAGTTGAAGGTCAGGGATGGAGGCTCAGTCTCACTACAGCCCAGGGAGTAGGCCAGAGTCAGCCCTGCTAATCTGGTACAAGCAGTCAGGGGATTAGCAGCGTGGCAGTCACAGAGATCAGTCAGTGATCAGTCATCAGTCAGGGGTTGGGCAAATCCTAGGGATCAGCAGAATGAAAATCAAGGGGATTTACCGAGGATACTGCTGTGGTAGGGAAATGGGGAACTCAAGGATGGTGAAAGGAGAAATTCAACATTTACCGAGAGTTGAGAGACTGTAGTGTGTGGAAGGATATAGGATGCCGTTGGAGTGGGGCCGTGGATGGTATCGGTAGTCACCATGAGTGAAACCATGAAGTGTGATGATGGACAGGACTAAAGGGTAGTGATGGTTCTCAGGGAGTAACAAATCAGTTTTACTTCCAGGTGGTGGATGGGAACATGTTAAAATATTCCATGGCCCTCCTTGTCAGAGTCCTCACGTCCCACTGTATAGAAGAGTGTGTTAAACTGTGTTTACATCAAAGTTTTTTTTGTTTGGAGCAGTCCTCTTTTAAGGAATACATTTTGGAATTAAAAGTTAAAAATAGTGTTTTTGGGTTCTGATCCATTGTCATGTCTTGTGGGAATGGCTACACACCAACTGAAAATGCATGGAATAGTAATGTCTGTTGGTCCTGACTCGCTCTGATTTATAGGTGGCACCCATATATTCATGCAGGTGATGCACCATTGGGAAAGACACTTGTCCACTCCTGTTTCTGTCTTGTAATTTGGGAAGGGTTGGTTTTGCTGTATCATTTTTATAGCCATTGAGAATAAGCATGACATTAAAACTCTCAAAAAATACTGTCCTTGCCCCTGCTGTGAGGCAGTAGTTCCTGTTGTGGTCGTCTCTCCTCATTTATGCTCTGTGCACAGATTCCCCTCTGCAGTCTCTGATCCATATGTCTGCCGTGAGAGACTGCAATTAAAGCACATTTGTACAGAGGGCAGAAAACTTTTCCAATCTTCCTGTCAGGAGCCAGCACACAGGAAATCCAACATGCCAGCAAAAGTCCCACTTCTTACCACAGCCCTTCTACAAACATTATACCTCTAATGCACCTCATCTACAGGTTGGATTGCTGGCCTTTTGCTGTCCTGGCTATGTATGTTGGTGGTGGGTGGTTCCTCATGAAGCTGAACACATGGTCAGTTGGGAGTGTTTAGGGCCTGATGTTAACTGGACCAGCTTTTCAAATTGGCAAAAAATGTATCTATTCAGACATATGACAGTCTGCACATTTGATTACATGCATGCATGCCCACACTTAGTACCCTTACCAGCAGGGTGAGCTGCAGGAGAAATGGCTGGAAATATTGCACTCAACATTGTTAGCAATGCTCTAACTCAGGAAGTCAATTTTTAAGCCACTTTTTTGGCAACGTAATCAAACACACAAATGCTGTGAAGAAGGATTTTCCCTCTATTCATGCCATAGTTTTATAGTATACGATTAAAAAGGATAAATAACGATAAGGTTCACAAATACATCAATTATGAAAACTCTTTGATTCATAATTACAGTTCATATGTTTTCTAAATTTCTCATTCATGTTGAATATATACTTTCCAAATAGAGCAATAGATGTGATAACATCTCTGCAACCACAGCTTTTGATCTGCTCTCCTTCTATGATTTAATTTTTCTCTGAGGTAACGGTCTGGTTCACCAGCTCAATTGAGTCTGGACAACATCCTCCTCTTTGTTTGCCTCAGTGGCAGTCTGAAGGTCCAGCAGCATTCTTACAATGCAGTCCACACATAGGAGCCATTCCAAACGTAGGCTTACGGGAGGAGTGCATAGTCTTTCTCGCGTGTCACTACTCCACAGATCACAACGTAAATTTAATTGTTTCATCCAGGTTGCAGTAATCTGATTTCTCTTCATTGGACGTAGACTTAAAAAAAATCCATCAACCAGGTTTCATGACTAAACGCAAAATTACTCATTTATTATAGATGTACTCAATGGAAATGCAAAACTGGTTAACACGCATTGTTTGTAATATGAAAATATAAATGCTTACTGCTTTAAACAACCCAAAACAAATGCACCTATACATTCACCAGATAAAAAACAGATTTCTGTCCGCAGTGATTCACATTGAAAAAATACTTTCGGTCAGGAATGGTTAATTCTTGTAGGAAGGAGAATGACAAGGTGTACAAATACAGATGGCTGTCAGTATGGCATTGCAGCATCACAAAGACAGGTCACTAATCACTGGTCTTTGGCGTCTTGACAGATGTACCTTGCTCAGTAAGCACAGTATTGAGAAGTCTTCCAGTTGCTATTTGAAAAGACCATCAGGTTTCATACTGGATTCACATCAAGCGTTTTTCAGAAAGAGGAGGATTGAGCTGTGCGGCCTATTCTTCAAAAAGCATTCCCTAAATGAAAACCGAAACCTCCAAAGTAGCATCAAACAGAACAGCAATTAAACCTAGTCAGGTGACCTTGAGCAATTAAAATCCAGGAATTACCTGAAGCCATGCGGCTTCTAAGAAATACCTTATTATTTTAAAAAACGATTCCAATGCGACTTTTCATTGACTTCTAAGAAAAAAATCTGGGTATATCCACAGAACTCGAAATAAATACATTTTTTCACATTCCTACACAACTCGAGTCCTCAAAAAATGTTGCACACAAAGTCTTCATAACAATAGACCCAGACTTATGAGTTAGAAAATGTTTTCTAGGTATGTTAGATGTTGGTTCTGGCCTGAAACATAAGGGCTAAAATAGAATAAGTTTTGCTGTTTGTTATTTTTTCACTACATTTTTCCCTGTGACCTTAACACAAACAGAAGTGTTTATCTGAATAATCATACATACGTCAACATTTTTTTTTCCTCTTTGCCTAGAGTACTTTCTTTTTTGGTAATCTTTAAGGGGATGTAGCTGTCGATGGCTGGGTCAGCATTTATTGCCCATCCCTAATAGCTCTGGAGATGGTGGTGGAGTGTAGTTTTCTTGCTGTAGTCCTTGAGATATAGGTATATTTCTCCTACTGACAAGAGGGAGTTCCAGGATTTCAATTCAGTATCAGTTAAGGAAAGACAATATAGCTCCAAGTCAGGATGGTGTGTGGCTTAGAGATGAACATATTATGGTGGTTTGACACACATCTGCAACCTATGTCTAGAGGTTATGGGTTTGAAAGATGCCATCGTGGGAGCCTTTGTGAATTGTTGCAATGCATCTTGTAAATGGTACACACTGCTGCCACTGTGCATTGGTGGTAAAAGGAGTGAATATTGAAGGCAGTAATTGGGGTGAGAGTTAAGCAGGCTGCTCTGTTCTAGATGGTGTCAAGCTTTGTAAGTATTACTGAAGCTGCACTCATCCATCAGCAGGGAGTATTCCATCACATTTATGACTTGTGATTTGTGGACAAGGAAATGGGAGGTAAATTACACACTGCAGAATTCCAAGTCTCTGACCTGCTCTTATAGCCACATAGTATTTACACGCCTGTTGCAGTTCATTTTCTGGTCAATGACAATCCCTGGCATGTTGACAAGGGACAGTAACATAACATAATGTCAAGACTGTCTGATGTTTGATGGAGGGATGGTCTTTAATGAAGCAGTTGAAGAGGGTTGGTCCTAGGACATTAAGCTGAGGGACTTGAGTGGTATCTTGGGAATGAGTTGATTGATCACCAACAACTACAATTATCTTTCTCTATGCTCAATATGACTCTCAACAGCAGAGTGTTTCCCCCCTGATTCCCATTGACTCTAGCTTAGCTTGGGAATTTTTATGCCACGCTCAATCAAATGCTGCCTTGATGTTAAGTAAACTCTTTGCTTCTGGAATTCAGTTCTTTTGAATATGTTTGGACCAAAGTTCTAAAGAAGTCAGGAGCTAAGTGGCCCTGACAAATTGAGTGTCAGTGAACAGGTTAGTTCTGAGTAAGCACGGTTTGATAGCACTGTCGATGAACCTTTCCATCATGTTGTTGATGATTGAGAACAGATCAATAAGGCAGTAACTGGTTGGGATGGATTTGTCCAGCAGTTTGCAGAAACGATATCCCTGGGCAATTTTCCAAATTTCTGGATAAATGCCAGTAAGTGGCTGTGCTGAAATAACTGGGCTAGAAGTGCAGTTAGTTCTGAAGAACAAATTTTCATTAATATTGCCGCTATTTTGTCAAAGAGCAGAGCTTTTGCAATATTCAGTGCCTTTAGTTATTTCTGGATATCATTTGGAATAAGTTGAATTGGCAGAAGACAGGCATCTATGGCACTGGGGATCTCTGGAGGGGGCCAAAATGGATCATTCTCTTGGCACATCTGGCTGAAGATGGACACAAAGGTTGCAGTCTTGTCTTCTACCCTGATGTTCTGGACTCCCCTTTCATTGAGGATGGGAATATTTGCGCAGCCCCCTCCTACTGTTAGTAGTTTATTCGTCCACCACCATTCATGACTACATATCCAGCTGGGGCTTAGGTATGGCAGAATTTCGTAGTTTATTTTGGCATTTTCTCTTTCCCACACTTACGTGGAACATCCACTGGTGTTCTTTGTTGGCATCCGAGACCTTCAATTTTCTTGCATGGACATGCAAATGTCCGAATCCAGCAGCAACTCTTGTATTCAACAGAGACACGAAAGAGGATGCGGCAGCTGCAGGGTCCCAGGATTGTGAAGATCCCACAACGAAGGTGAGTGACGTAGGGCAGAGTGGGGTTCTTGGTTTGGGAGTCACAAGGTCAGGGGAGAAGTGATTCAGAAGCACAGCCTGAATTTTGGCTCCTAATGGACACCCTCCTGTCTGATAGACGTGACATTGATGTCGCACAGTGCCGTACAGTAATATGTCCAGCCCCTTGATTGATCACTGCTGAAAACCATGACGAACTGCCTAGCTTTGTGCCTGGGCTCAGCAGTGACAAGGAATACGTATTGACTGTGATAATGAGGCAAACCCTTTTGCTTTTCCTCAACATAATACCGTCGGATTTTTCTTCCACCTGCAAGGACAGAAAAGGCCTCAATCTAACATCTCACTTAAAAGATGGCACCTCTTAAAATATAGCATGCCATCAGTACTGCTTGTTCTCTGACTGGAGATGAGCCTGCTCCCAGTTAGCGCCAGTTGGCATCTTTATTATAAGTTCATTTTGTGTGATTATTTAATGGGGCTGTATTCCTTGGTCGAGCAAAAGGCAGAGCACAGTGGCTATTTTTAACCTAACAAAATCCTTGTTTATATTTCCTCCCAGTTTCTTTGCTTGAGGGACTATGTGCTCATGGGTAAATTCTTATTATATATTATTTGCAGCCGGAGAGGGCATTTGTTCTGTAGTGTTTGCTTTAAGATATGAAGAATTTCCTTAACTGTACATGCCTTTTCATTATCTTTACTTTTGGTGATTTTTTGGAACTTCAGTGCACTCCAGTTGCCTGTGTGGAGCACATGAAAAGCTCTGATATTCATGACAAATATAGTGTCTGCTACTCTTCCTACAGCAATAATTGCAATCTAAGATAACTTTGATTGAGATTAACGGAGAGCTGGTTCAAAAAAACCATAATGAGCCCTTTTATAAGGAAAAAGGAAGTCTCAATTTTCCAAATTGATTGTGTTTTGCAAAACAGCTTTAATCTTTATTTAACAGAGCTACTCTCATCCCTTCAGAAGCCACTTTTTTTTACAAACAAAGCACAACTGATTTAAATGCCAGAAATTGTACTGAAACACTCTGCAATTTCTGGCATTTTATCAATTAGATTATGCCGTGCTTCGGTGAAAAGCAGCTTTAAGTGGTTTAAAAAGTATAAGAAATGATTGTATTTATTTAGTTACATTTTTTTTTTGAAGGCTGCTTACGACTAGAGATGCAATTATTTCATTAAGGAGATCGGTGAACATCATGATTCCCGTCATCTTAATTGCATTGCTTTCAGAATTCCCATCTTCTGGCCTTAAATGTATATGCCAACTATGGTTCTGATTCTCTTAGCTCGTCATCTGAGATCCCGTTTATCTGATTTGTTTTGTCCTTCTTACTGTCACAAACGAATGATTGGACACTCTTGTGTTACCTTTCCTAGCAACCCTAAAGTACTTTGACTGCTATTAATTCCCAGCAGTGCATTACTGGGAATATCATCCTTTTGCTAAGTACCTTGTGTCTCATATTTGATTGATAGCACTTTTGTATTTTAGATGGCCTCTGACACCATAATTTAGCGAAGTGACTCTTACTGGTAATACCAAAGCTAAGAGTCAATATTGTGTTCCCCTATGAATTCTGACAATATTTCCTGTATCAGAAGGTAAACTGCAAGCTACATATTAATTCTCACCTTTTTGCTTTACAGACTTTGGATGGGATTTTATTGGTCCAGTGATGATGGGCTTGGAGGTGAGGTTGTGGAGAAGGGTGATGGTGAAATGACAGAGAATGGTGTTGGTGCTGAACTCTGGTAGCTTTGTTGGACAAATTTCCTGGAGATATCACAATAGCACAGAGTGGCAGTGATCAGGTAACTGAGATCATTGTTAGAGATTTTTAAGGCACTTTTAAAATTTTTCCGGTGTTCCCAGTTCCATGGGCTTCAGCACCTGGAGGTGACCGCAAGTGAGATTAACTGAATTGTAAAAGGGGTAAGTTGAACCTCATTCAAGCAAAGGATTGAGAATTTGGAAGGAGTGCACGATGGGAGCTCACATCAGGGAGCACTTATTGAAGGATCCCTCCCAGATCTGCTTCAGCTAGTGTCGGATTGAGAGTCTTGAAGGCCCCTATTCTCAATTGGTGGTATGAACTTAAGGTTTGACTCCTCTAGTGAGGACAGTGAAAATGAGAGACAAAGATTAAGGGAGCACTGTTTTCATGTGGGTGTGACAGGATGTTGAATGTGCCAAGAATGCAGGCTGATATGTGCAAAAGGCAGTACCCTGCTGGAAGGTTTTACAGACAGAGGCTTAGCTTTGTGGAGCTATCTGAACATTTGTGTCTATCCAGGCATAGAACAATAGAGCTGTGTGGATCATTTGAGGAGGAGTTGAGGACAATAGAATGTGGTGGTCATTCATTGTAAATACCAGTGACCCTGGAGCTCAAGTTTTACACCTCAGAGAATCATTCCAGAGATTATCTGGAGCCATGTGCTGGATACTGGAGTCAGCCACCCCCATCGCTAGATCAAACAGGAGGCAGTATTCTCTTGGACCTCATCCACCATCTGGTGCACTGTTCAGGTCAGTCAGGCTGACATGGTGTTGGGATTCGGAGATGTATCTGGATTTCCTCAGATACAGCAGATAATTGATTATTCAGACCATCAGGATTCTCCTTGGTGAATTGTAAGACGTTCCACTTGCTGAATATTCAGTTCACCTACCATCACCATCGCAAAAAGTATGTGTATTGTTGGACGTTGCCACAATTTGATCCATTCTGAGACAGGGACATTTTAGATCTCCTGAAACATCTTTTATGTGTATGGATTCTGGGTGAGCATGGGTATGTGTTAAAGATTGGGCTATGTGAAAACCCAGCACAGAAACGGAGGTCCCTTACAACACCCACCATATGAATGCAAGGACAGCCTTTGAATAAGCCTGAAAACAATATTAAACTATCTGGATAGATCTGGGGGAGCCCTAAAACGTACCTCATCGAGAATCATGGTGGTATGTTCCTCGCACTCCAGGATTAGGTGGTGGTGGGGGGGGGGCAGTGGGGGGAGGGGTAGCAATGCTGATTGAAGGCCTCATTGAATGCACTGTGTTCTCCTCCAGGAAGGAAGAAGAGTTGGATGGAGAATTGAGACTAGATTGACGATGGAAGTGCATCAATTGGACTGATGTAAATGATTATTGATGTGCACCTCAGGAAAGCACCACTAAAACTTGGAGGCACTCTCCCTGTAGCTTCAGCCATTCCTGATCAGTGTCCCTTGTTCATCAGTACTTCCTACACCATCTGCGAAAGTAGCACATATGAAGGTTGGTGACTTTTCTTTAGATATAGAACCTGCTTCTGGCCTACTGGAGATTCCTTTCTCCAACTATTGATGGGCTACTGTTAGAAGTAAGTTTGGAGGAGCACATTGTCACTCTAGTCCCATGATTCCAAGGGTCATAACATCAAATAAAAACACCTTTTCCAGTTACCAAATTAGCCAACTAAATACTTTATCTATATCAGCTTTCAAAAAATAGAACTATCAACCAGATTTCTTAATGAACAGTTATTGGTTTATTATCAAAACAAAACATATTCATTGCAACAATTGTTGACATACACTGACAGTAATGGAGAGGTATGTAAATGTTTATCACTCCAAGTAACCCCAAAACTCACACTACTTCAGGAAACTAGAAACAAAAAATTATTTTTCTTCAGAGATTGACTTGCTGGGAAAAAAAAAATCCCACTTTATCCGATGGGTTATTCTTGAAGGCAAAAGGATGAAAAAAAGTTCGAAAGTCTACAGCTCAAAATTCAACTCAAAATTCCTAAATTTCTCTTAAAGATGTAGCAACTCAAAAAGAATTGTCTCTTAAATTTACTGTGGACCTTCTGTATTCCAGTGGAAATAACCTGAGTATTTTAATCATTTTGTGAGATCAACCAGGTAATTCTATGCTGGCTTTAAGTCTTTTCCATGGAAAGGCATCTAACACTGCAAGTTTTGGTTTAGATTTTGCATTAAAATAGTGCTTACCATTAGTTATATGTTAGTGGAACAGCAAATTCCTGTGGCTGTACAAGCATTGTAAATTCATAACTTCAAACGTTTCTTTCCGACATGGCCTGTTCCTCTAAATGTTTCTCATCTCACCACTTTACCCATCATTTAAATTCATTGAATAGTATGGATTTCCTGTTCTCACATTATAATTATGGACAAGGCTCACAGAAGAAAGTTATATGTTGTGCATTCTTGACTTAGTACACTCTTAATGGCATGGCATGTCTAATTACTAATACTTTCAGCTTTTTATTATTTTTGGAGAATTACAAAATATAATAGGCATTATTTTTGCCTCTTTTATCTCCTCTTAATCATTCATTTTCCTCTCCTTGTTCTGATTTCACATTGAATTGAGTATTCCAACTTGCATGTGTGACCCCCTTAATGATATACAACTGCTTGCCCTATTCACATTGGTCCTAGATGCCCTGTGGAGAATATTGTAGTTTTTGAATGGTTTGCTGACTGAAACATGCCTTAAAAGATGCCTGTTGAAAGTCCATGTGCAAGTGCAAACAATAACTATTTGTTCGTTGCTCAGTGGAATATCTGGCCTAGTATCAGGCGGCCTGATCAATGTTTTACAAATATTATTATTACTTCTTTAATCTTGTAATTCAGTGTAACCAGTTCATAACACCTAAAATATGATTTGTCTTTATTATAGCTTTATATAGCGTTTGAGCATATCTTGTACATCTCGACAAAACATACCCAAGTCACATATTATTCCGACTTTAAACAGTTGCAAGCTGTTTGGATTACGTTGAACTATTCGAGATTCATTCAAGAATTTCTGCCATTGTTAATTTTTATTACCACTTGTATGTGTTATTTAGATAGTGTGCAATGCTGTCCTAAAAGTCAAGAGATCACCCAACAGTTGTATTCTTGGCATCAGTAGGTTTGATGGCTTATTTCTTTCCAACATTTTCTTGTGACCCCTTTGAGATCTGTTGTTTTGTCAGAATATCTACTTTATATGTAACATTGTTTCTCAGGGATGTTGTAGAGCCAGTGATGTAGCTACTTTACATTGACTCCTGTTCAATATCTAAATGGAATACATGTAGATTTCAACTAAGTTGTCAATCGTTAACATCTACCTCAGTAGTATAATTATGGGTTCAATGTGTTCTCTGGTGACTGTAATAACGTTAAAGCTTAAATGATAGGAGAAGTGGAAATTCTCCCATCCTGACCTTGAGTAAATGAGAACACATTCAGCCTGCATATGTGATGAAAATATTTTTTGTCTGACAAATGCTATCAAAATCAATGCATTCAATATTCCAGAGATAGTATGAACTGCAGATGCTGGAGAATCTGAGACAACAAGGTGTAGAGCTGGATGAACACAGCAGGCTAAGCAGCATCAGAGGAGCAGGAAAGCTGACGTTTCGGGTCTAGACCCTTCTTCAGAAGAAGGGTTTTTCTTAGGAGTTCTTAGGATGTGTTATCAGTGCAGACGGCTGGTGTACCTAATCAGCACTGGATAGATTAACAGGAGAAGAGCAAGAGGCAGTCAGCAAAGGAACCAGCTAGATGACATTAAAGTATAGCTTCACCAGAATCCAGCAATGGGGTGATCCACTGTTTTTATGGTTGGAATGTCTGGAAGCCAATGGTTACCTACATCACTCAGCATGATACTAGCTGGTACTAGAGGTTATACTGAGCTGCAGAAGAAATGCTGCCTGACATTCTCATCTCCAAACCAATCTCCATGGGACTGTGAAAATCATTACCAACAGACCTTTCGGATCCCAGGGGTGACCTTATACATGTTTATAAAATCATTAGGGGCATAGATAAGGTGAATAGCAACGGTCTTTTCCCTAGGGTGAAGGAGTTCAAAACTATGGGGCGTATTTTTAAGGTGAGAGGAGAAAGTTTTAAAAAGGACATGAGGGGC
>NC_063349.1:10248138-10272794 GCF_021869965.1 Rhincodon typus
ATCCAGCTCTGCACCATTCAATATTCCATTCCATTTACTATCAATCAAGGCGTTTTGCAGGATAACAACTGCCTCAACAGAGGGACCTGATTACCAGCCTCACAACTCTGCTTTGCCTTGAGCAGATGAATGGATTGACTCAGGCTCTGAGAGGATCTCAGGATACTATGAAACATTTGATCCATTCAATTTAATTGTGATGGATAATTGTTGACCTTCCTTCGCATCAGTTTAATATCGAGAGAGAAAGGCAGACAGTAGGAGGGTGGCAATTGTTTTGCAGTTCCCTTACTCCTATTCTACCAAACAGCACTGTCATAGTATCTATATTCTGTTTTACTTATTGGAGAGCTTGCACCTTTGTCATTATTCTGGATAATGTAGGCTGGTTCCTACTTGATGGAAGTGGTCTTTGAAGATGGAATATGTACATACATCAAGAAACTGTGAATCATCTTTCTTATCTATGTGCATTTAATCAAGGATGTAAATTATTTTATGATTTGATAGAGAAATACATGGCTTTTATTAGTTTACAAGAAACATTTTTAAACTACATTTTTAAATATCTCAAAGATAAGGACAGAAGAGGGAGTTCTTCCAGTCTATTGATTTCATGCTTCAATAGAAAACAAATACCTCTTCCTGACCTAGGTGGACAATGTTTATTTTGAGATGTGAAATACTTCTATTACTGATGCTGAATCTATTTTCTCACTCACCAGCCCAACTGCAATTTAGATCCTTCTGTAATTCCTCAACTGCTTCACCACATCATGCACCTATCAACCCCTGAGCTGAATCTGCAAAGTTGAACAAATTAAATTGAGTTTCTGAATGTAGATCATTTGTGAATTAGAATCAGCAGATATTCCAACAATGATCCCTACTCTTGACTCAGCCTGCTATCACTCCTCAGAATATTACTGGGACTTCCTCATTTAAACTTTATAGTTCTTAGTTTTAATCCCATTAAAATGTTTACTTTCTAATCTTATAACCACAATTCATTAAAAAAAATGTTATTTTAGCCTGCACCAGGGTGCCTGCTGCATAGTCTTGAATTCAAAGATCCAAACCTGTTATAGGAGGAGGTAGAAAAACTAGTGGGCAGTGAAGAAAATTGATTGTTTATTGCCTCAAGCTGGCAAATGGTAATACACATTTTGATAAAAAATGGATAGTCTCATTTTTACAAAGTGCCTTCCTCTGAGAAACCCTCATAATTGTACTGGTCACATGTCTAATTCCATCATGTTGGACTGAACCACACAAGAATTTTGCAGACAGATGCTGCTTCTTTGCAGTGATATTAATTACGCCATATGGGAGGGCCCATACTACATTGATTGCTTCCTCCCAATAACAACGTGAGGATAATCTCAGACTGGTCTGGAAATGGTTCGAAACCAGCAGATTGCCTCATCAATCTCCTCTTCATTTCAATCTACAGTAATGTAAGAAGCAAAGCAATTACTAAATTGGGAAATGCAATTGCATCTAGTCTGTAAATAATCTTTGCAATTAATTTAAGAGGATTGAAAACAGGTGTTATTCATCTTCATGGAAGTTTGACATTTGTGGGGGATACCTAAAGAGAAGAAAGCATGAAGAGAGGGGGTACAAGGGATTGCAATGAAACTGCTGAACTTTCTGTTTCCTTGAAATCTTTGCAAATGTACTGTTTGATTCACAATGTTGCTGCGCAGATTTGGAGGCTCCAAATGCAGCTGCTGTACATTTTCCATAAGTCGATTCTATATTGCATTCACAGCAAATACTCACGATAACAGAAGGCAAATGTGGCTCAACCTTTTGTGGAACCCACACTCGGGAGAGGTGAGGACTAGGATGGGGGGAGGAGGAGACACAGACAACCCTGCATTAGGAGGCTCATAGCTCATGCAGTATGGCAGTTTTTGAAGTTGTCAGTCTTTGCTTAGTTTTCTACTCAACACAGAACTGTGAATACTAGTTCAATGATCAGTAATAATATATTTGGTCATCTTGTATATATGCATTGCTGTGTACAGCTCCTTGGCTTGTGTAGACCTTTCATTATAATGGGATAGCACATTATTAATTGATAGCATTAGGATTTAAAGTCTGAACCATATTTCTTGTTTACATAACATTAAATTTTCACCATATCAAACACTAGAAGCTTACATTCTACAAACATTACTGGATGTTATGGTTTGCATGTTATTGGGTGTTATGGTTTCCATTAGATGTTGTTGTCTGTAATCCATAGCTCTTAGCACTTGCTTTCATTAGCTGTTTCACTTGGCACTATATTAATAAAGTGAACATTTTCACTCTGTTATAGTTACATTTACACAAAATTAAGTAATTGAACATTCATACTTTTGGGTGTACACCACATATTAATTGTACAAATATTTGAAGGTATTGCAGTTTATGCTATATAATGTGTTATGATTTCACTTCTATGAAATGATTACAACTTACCCTGATAAATGTTAAATTTTGCACCATAATGGGTGTATATTTGCATTGGATATTACAATTTTCCATCTAGATTAGATCTTAAAGGCTGTACTCACTTATACACAGAAGCACAGTAGTTCAATATTCACTCTGTGTGGTATAATTTGAACACATTGACAGGAAACAGGTGTAAATGTTTGTACCAATCCACCACACCCCTAAGTATAACAAATTTAGAATGAGCCCCACAGTGATCAGGAGCTGGTGCCAGATCCGATTACAGGTGGGATAAGGAAGGGTTTTGATTAGCTATAATTCGTTGTAAAACCCACAATAAACACACTTCGATTCAGACTTAGAATCCTTTGTATTTTAAAGATTTTAAAGCAAAACAAAATATGATCAAAGAAGGGACAATTAAGTTAAAAGAAAATGACATCTATGGAAAGGAAACCAAATCAAAAATGAAGTGGAATAAGAGATTAGTTGAACTACTTGTTTTATATAGAAACTATAGTAAAGAAGATAATCATGAAATTGAAACACAGAAATAGTAATGTAAAACAAATTGCTTGCTGACTGGCTGCTCTGGCATGTTTGTTGGCAGTTCAGTGTGAGATATCCTTGCAATAAGTCATTTCAAAAAGGCCAGCAGCATAGTCTGCTGGGGCAGCATGGTGGCTCAGTGGTTAGCACGGCTGCCTCACGGCGCCAGGGACGCAGGTTCAAATCCACCCTTGGGTGAGATAGTAAGAACTGCTGATGCTGGAGTCTGAGATAACACAGTGTGGAGCCAGAGAAACACAGCAGGCTAGGCAGCATCAGAGGAGCAGGAAAGCTGACATTTCGGGTCGGGACCCTTGGATGACTGTCTGTGTGGAGTTTGCACATTCTCCCTGTGTCTGCATGGGTTTCCTCCAGTGCTCTGGTTTCCTCCCACAGTCCAAAGATGTGCAGGTTAGGTGGGCTAGCTAGGCTACATTGTCCATAGTGTTCAAGTTAAGGGGATTAGCAGGGTTACAGGGATAGAATAGGGGGTGGGTCTTTAGAGGGTCAGTGTGGGCATGATGGGCTGAATGGCCTGCTTCCACACTGTAAGGATTCTATGGTTCATTGTTCCCAAAAATCCAGTTAGTCTTTTTGCAGGTAAACAGTTGCCAATTGGGAGTGGACTTTTGGTTTTCATTTTGGTGCAAAACATATGATTGTGAATTGGTGGGGAATGGTTAGAGTCGAAGTATTTGGAGTGATCCCAACCTCAGCTCCTAATTTATCAGTGACCTGAAGATTTAGCTTGATTTGTTCCTTGGAGTGAGCAGAGCTGAGAGTGAAAGATGTCCCAATACCCTGGAGGGTCAGTCAGTGGAGCTACAGAGCAGATGTGGGTCAGAGAGGTGGTAGGACACAGAGGCAACTTTACTGAAGGCTAAATTCAGCAGTGTTCAGGGTCTCAAAGGGATCAAAGAACCAGTATGGAACAAGAGCTATTGAAAATCTAATATGCACCGTGAGACCTGCAATATTTCCAGAAATTCCTTCTGAGGCAGTCCCTTGGGATCGACAATGACTTTCTTCCGCTCTCATGTTGTTGGTCCTGAGGTGACTAAATAATCCACT
Source organism: Rhincodon typus (assembly GCF_021869965.1). Taxonomy (NCBI): domain Eukaryota; kingdom Metazoa; phylum Chordata; class Chondrichthyes; order Orectolobiformes; family Rhincodontidae; genus Rhincodon; species Rhincodon typus. The sequence continues at coordinate 10,252,207 of NC_063349.1, forward strand.
GCGGGATCCACACCCCCTGCTGCGGGTGGGGCATGTGGTGTTTACTGAGATAGTAGGATTGTGAAGAAGGGTCTAGGCCCGAAACGTCAACTTTCCTGCTCCTCTGATGCTGCTTGGCCTGCTGTGTTCATCCAGCTCTACACCTCGTTATCTCTGGTGTTTACTGAAGTGGGTGAGTGGGACACTTGGATTTTCGCACATTCCTTCTGCTGTTTGTCCTTGGCCTCCATCTGGGCCTGTTGGAGATGCTCAAAACATATTTGGCCCCTTTACAGATCCTTCCTCCCCACCGTGGATGGTCTTGGGCTGCCTGCCATGATGGAGCTCGGAGTAGCGAGCTTGTTTCGGGACTCTTGTCTCAGGCGTATGGGCGATGTGGTCCACCCAACACTCTGACTGACCAGTGCTGTACACCGGGGATGTCGGTCTGAGAATGGGCACTGATATTGGAGGATGTATCCTGTCAGTGGATTTGTAAAGATTTTATGGAGGCGTCACTGATGCTGTATCTGAAGTGATTTTAAATGTCTGCTGTACATTGTCTCTAACTTTGATGTATACAGGACAGCTGGTGAATTTGCTGCTGTGTAAACAATAAGCTTGGTGTTGGGTTTGAGGTCTTTGTCATTGAAACACTCCGTTCCTCAGGTTGCCAAAGGCTGCTTTGGCCACTAAGGTGATGTTGGATTTTGACACTGAAGACGGCCATCACTGACTGCCAAAGTATGGGAATTGATCCAAATGTCCAGTAGGTCATCGTGGATCCCGATATGTGGGAAGGAGGGGTGGGTTTTGCAGCAGGAGGGAGCAGGGGAATATGAGACCTTTATCTTCTGGATGTTTAGCCTAAGGCCTATTTTATCTTCTGGATGTTTAGCCTAAGGCCTATTTTCTTGTATGCCATTGTGAACATTATTTGGAGCTCTGCCTAAACGTGCACACACATAAGGGCTTCTGCACACTGTAGCTCGACACCAGAGGGTGGGGTGGCATTGATTCTGTACTGGAGATAGCACTGGATGAATAGTTTCCAGCTTGTTCTGCAGATTAGCTCTACTCCAGTGGGAATCTTTATGGAGATGGGAAGAAGTGTTGTGATAATGGAGATGAAGAAAAGTACTGGTGTGATGATTTAACCTTTGCTTAACTTGACAGCTTGCACATGTATTGGGTCTATGCTAGTCCAATGGCAAGGATCATGGCACATATGCCATTGTGCAGGAGATGGAAGATAGCGATGAATTTCTGTGGGAAACCAAACTTGAAGAGGATACTCCCTAACCATTCCAGTTGACAAAGTTGTAGCTTTTGTGAAGCCAAAGGGTGCATGAATAAAGGTTCTGCTTCTCTCCATACTTTTCTTTGACTCGTTTTGCTATGAACATTATGTGATTTGTGCCTCTTGATGGACAGAATCGCCATTGGGCCTCTAGTACAGCTCTTCAGCCACTAGGAGGACATGATCACGAAAGGTTTTTGCAATGACCTTCTATGTGGTGGGCACCCGCTGCAATTATCACAGTCGGGGCCTTATCACCTTTCTTAGAGATGGTCACAATTATGGCATCATGCAGATCCCTGGGCATGCTCCCTTCCTTGCAGATGAGGGAGGTGGTGTTGTGCCTATGAGCCAACAGTGACCCCCCACTGTATTCTAGGGAATCTGTCTGCATCAGTGCCTTGTTGGTTCCAGCTGACAAATGGTTTTTTCAACCTCAAATGGCGCTGGAGTTGTGTTGAGATGGTGGCGGGCAGGGTGTGGAATGTGGTCAAGGACTCTCATATCAAGTATTGACACTTGGTAGAGGAGATCCTTGAAGTACTCTTTCCAATGAATGCTCACTACCTCTCTGTCCCTGATGAGTGCCACTCCATTCGTAGCTTTTAGTATTGTAGATCCTCGACTGTTTAGGCTGTATATGGTGTTGACTGCACTAAACAATACACAAACATTGTGGCTATTGGCAAATTGCTGTATCACCAGTGGTCTTTGTGCCCACCAACTATCCTTTAGGGCATGGGTTTTTTCACTGGACTTTGGCCTTCATCTGTCTGTAGACCTGCCTTCTTTCCCTCCTGTATTAATGGTGTTTCCATTCAGGAACCACTTAAGCTTGTGATTTGGTCACTCCTGGATCTCCTGCTCATTCTCCTTAAACCAATCTTGATATTTCCTGGTACTGGGACCTAACATCTCCTCGCAGATACTGTTCAGACTCTGAGGACATTCTGTGGTTCCTGTTCCTTGACTGTTTCCAGTTAACAAATGGTTGGGTCCCAATTCTGAACAAGAATAATAGAGAAGGATTTAGTGACCTACAGTTCTGCATTCACTGTGCATGACAGAATCACAGAATTATTGCAATGCAGAAGCAGGCCATTTGGCCCATCACGTCTGCACCAGATTCTCTAATGAGCAATGCACTTTGCACCATTTTTCACTCTTTTGCCTATAAGCCTGCAGATTCTTTCATTGTGGATAACAGACCAACTAGGGGAATATTAGAACAGAGTTATGAAAGCTGAGAATTTCAACAAAATGAGCTGAGGTTGGGGTGGAGTTGGGTGATATTATAGAGAAAGAGTCCCTGGGAGATAGTTTTGGTGTTGGAAAGGATATGTGGTCAGAACATCATCTCAGGACCAAACAGAATGCCGAGGTAATAAACACTTTGGTTCAACCTTAAAAAATGACCAAGTACGGGGCTGTATTTAGTGACTGGGGAACAGAGGCTATAATGTGAACTGAAGATAATGGCTTTGGTCTGCAGAATATGTGATTTCTGGTCCTCTAGAATTATAGAATCATTGAATCCCTACAGTGCAGAAAGACGCCATTTGGCCCATCGAGTCTGCACTGACTCTCCGAACAGCATCCCACCCAGACCCAGTCCACCACCCTATCCCCATAACCCCATATTTCCCATGGCTAATCTATCTAACCTGCACATCACTGGACACTATGGACAATTTAGCATGGCCAATCCACCAAATCTGCACATCTTTGGACTGTGGGAGGAAAGCGGAGCACCCTGAGGAAACTCACACAGACACAGGGAGAATGTGTAAACTCCACACAGGAAGTTGCCAAGGCTGCATTGAACCCGGGTCCCTGTCACTGTGAGGCAGCAATGCCAACCACTGAGCTACCATGCTGTCCCAACCCACCAAGGTGCCACATCTAAGACTAGATGTCAGACAAGGAACTTGACAAATGAGAGAAAATGGTGGCATTCACAAAGATACTGGTGAAGTAGAGCAGGTTTTCGTCAGTATGTATGTAGATCTGGATGTTGTGTTTTGTTTGGAATGCATGATGAGGAAGCACATCGCTCAAAGCCAAAGAAGGCTAAGGATAAATACGTGTGGCTCAGTAGCAGATTGAAAATTGCAGTTGATTATAAAAAATAAGAAAACATGCTTACTTTTTTTATTCATTCATGAGATGAGGGCATCACTGGCTAGGCCAGCATTTGTTACCCATCCCTAATTGCCCAGAGGGCAGTTGAAAGTCAGCCGCATTGCTGCAGGCCTGGAGTCACGTGTAGGCCAGACCACGTAAGGATGGCAGTTTCCTTCCCTAAAGGACATTAGTGAACCAGATGGGTTTTCCCGACAATCAACAATGGATTCATGGTTATCATTAGACACTTAATTCCAGATTTTTTTTTTTATTGAACTCAAATTCCACCATCTGCCATGGCAGGATTCAAACCGGGATCCCCAGAACATTACCTGGGTCACTGGATTAATGTTCTCATGATAACACCACTAGGCCATTGCCTCCCTGAAATGCAGCAAAAATGATAAATAACTGCAAACTAATAACAATTTTACATTGAAACGAATTCAGTTCTTCAACATTGAACATAGTCCAAACAATCTTAGCATTGAGCAACTAACATTTGCCTTCTTGTTAATAATTGCATAAATTACAACTCTCAGCATAGTTAATCAAAGCTACTTTAAGATGCATACGGAACATATTTGTTGTAGTTGTGGAATTCAGTTTGACAGCCTGGATGGCTGGTTTTATCATTTGTGCATCTCAGGTTTATGTTCGTCATTTAACTTTGTAAACTCTCCTTTTGCGATTCCTCTTGAACAACAGGTAGCAGACTCCAGACTTAAAACCAGGGAGGTTAAATGGAGTTAACGTTCATAGTTTCCCCATGACTATGGGAAAGTGGCTTACGCAGACTGATCCTAGCAGATGTTTAGCTATAAATTACCTCTTGCTCCGTGTCTGGTCTGTTGGAAGCAGCCGGATGTTGGACAAAATGGCTTCTACATGTGACATCAAATGATTAACCACAATGACATATTCTTTAACTGTAGGTTCTTAGTTTTTCTAAAGCATAAATCTGACAGTCAAGTCCACAAAGATGTCTTTTGATTGGAATTGGGTAGTACTCATTTTGTCGTCTCTCATACAGCTGTGGTCAGAAATGTTTTAAATTTCTGATGCCACCTGGACTGCTGAAAGAAATATAGTATTAATTTGAATTCCTTGAGTAGAGCCACGATCGCAGTGGGACCAGTAATGCACAGCTGGAGATCTAGATTCTGTACAAAGAAAGCTAACTGGAACAGCTCTTTATTACCTGTTTTCATGGGGTTATCTGAAGGAATGAATTCATTAGAGCCTGTAACTGTATGAAATAACCACAAATTGAAGTTTCCGAGAGGGCCACAAATCAAAAAGATCTATGATGTTGTGCAGCAATCAGTGCAATTTAGACCACCACCAACATTTCTTTTTATTTGTTCATTTTGCTGCAATAGTGAGCTCTTCAGAAATGTAGGGTTGATTTTGGTGTTGTAATTTTAATATCTATTGATTGGGCATGCTAACATGCACAGGTAAACGTGCTGTTGGAGACAAAGAAACATTTGACCATTAACCTGTGACTATTCGTACATGTATATGTGCATGTTTCCTGCAGGAAGGCTCAACCCCTCAGCCTTTGGAACCCAGATATCCCTAGAGTGGACAGAATTCCTACTCTTCCTGACTCCAGTGCGGCCAAACAGCTCTCCAAATTGGCAGAGGTTAGGCCCAGCAAACTAGGAAAAGCCCTGCTGCTGCTCATAAAGTAACAACAGTGCACTTAAAAGGACGTTGTTGGTGCATGAAGGAGACTAGATAATGGAAATACTGAAGGAGTGAGATGAAGCAAAGTGGGGAGAGGGTCATAGGTCACAAAAGCACACTGATGAACAGAATATCTTATTTACGACTTGTAAAATTTAATAGACCTCTGTACTTTTTTGGAATAATCATATCAAATATGAGGTTTTGCCCTGTTACGGTATCCTTCTTATCCTTTCCTTCTCCTGGACTTCTAAAGATTCCCCTTAAAAAGATCTATTTTAGGTATTAATTGAGGATAATCATTGGCAAGGACTATTCTTCCTGCTGCTCTCTGAATTAATCTGTTCTCTATCAGAGCAATCAGACCACTGCATCCTGAGAGAGTGGCCATGACTCCAAGAAGCACAAAGCTGTTGTCCTCCCTCAGGAAGACTGTGTTCCTCATCTCATCTCTTCCATTCAGCCGAGTGCCCTGGGTTTAGCCCATCAGCCAGAAAACCCTGACTACTGTAGCGAGGCCAAGAGAGTGTATAACGAATCCAGGTCCTCTGGGCCCAGAGCATAGGTTTGAGGTCAGCCAGCAAGTCAATTAAAGATGTACAGAGATCCCCACACATATAGCAGCCACTTGGAAAACCTTATAAGAGCATTAAGGTATGAAAGGACACACGGAAAGATTACACAAGGTCAAGTTGTTGATTTTCTCTGCATCACATAACATTTGCATTTATAACATTGGATTACAGTGTGCATTTTCTTGTGTTTTTATTTTTGTGGTGTTGGGAAGAGAATACATGATGTTCAGTTATTGAGGAATGGTGAGGACTATGGAACTATTAGTGAATGGGGAGGTGTGGTTGAGGTTACTGTTTCGCTCATGAATTACTCGATCGCATAGTCTCAGGCAGAAATGGGGTGTCCACATTGTGACGTCTATTCCTCTCTGTGTCTCTCATATCCTGTCAGATGTTTTTTAATTCATTTGTGGCATGTGGGAGTCGCTGATGGGGCCAGCATTTATTATCCACTGTTGGTTGCCCTTGAAAATGTGGTGGTGAGCCTCCTTTTGGAACCATTGCAGCCCATTTAGTGTAGCTACACCCACATTGTTGTTAGGGAGAGTTTGCAGGATTTTTGACCCAGCAACATTGAAGGAATAGTGAGATAATGTGGTAAGAGGCTTATATCTGTTGCTTGCATCTGCTGCCCTTGTTCTTCTAAATGGTAGTGGTTTTGAATGTGGAAGGTGCTGTCTAAGGAACCATGGTGAATTACTGATTTTAGGTGGTACACACTGTTGCTATTGAGTGTTGATGGTAGAGGGACTGAATGTTTGTGGATGTGGTGCCAAACATGTCCTGGGTCATGTCAAGTTTCTTGAATGCTGTTGGAGCTGTATTCTTCTAGGCAAGTGGAGAGTATCCCATCACACTCCTAACTTTTGCCTTGTAGACGATGGTTTTGGAGAGTCAGAAGGTGTGTTACTCACAGCAATATTCCTAGTCTCAGACCTGCTGTTGTAACCACAGTGTTTATATTGGCAAGTCCAGTTCAATTTCTGGTCAATGATGACCTGCAGGATATGTATGGTGGGGGAATCAGTGATGGTAATGCCATTCCATGTCAAGAACGATAGTTAGATTCTGTCCTATTGGAGAAGGTTGTTGCGTGGCACTTGTATGGTGCAAATGCTACTTGCTACTTACCAACCCAAATGAATTTTGTTTAGGTCTTGCTGCATTTCGGGAAGGACATTTTCAATATGTGAGGAGTCACAAATATTGTGCTGTCAATAGAGAAGATCTCCACTTCTGACTTTATGATGGAGGAAAGGTCATTGATGAAGCAGCCGAAGATGTTCGAGCCTAAGATACTACCCTGAGGAACTTCAACCTCCTCCATCACTTCTGCGCCTCCTTCTACTTCTTGTGCTCCTGCTTCTCAGTCTCTCGCCTGTGGTGGCAAATGTTGTTCCATCATAATAGCCAGGTTACTTTGCATGCAGCATTTTGCCACAGATCTCAGTACTGCAATGTTCCTTCAGAGTGACAAGGCTGCAGACTCAGGGCTTGAAGACACCAGTGGTGTGCTCCATAATGTTTCATGCGACTGCATCATTTTAATCGTAGCCTTGTCTCTACCTGTGCACAGGGTTTGGATCAGAGTCATGAGCCATGTCATTTGTGGAGATCTGTTGTTCCTCAGTATCCAGTTTTTGACATTTGAGTGAATGGAGTTAATGAAAATGGCCAAGAGCTACATGAAAGATGAGATGCATATATTCAATGGCACCCTGTGACACAGAGAAAACCAGTCCTTGTAAACGTTTGCACCTTCTTGTTTCAGGCAAAGGACATGTTCCTCTGAATATAGAAAGCTTCAATTGCATTTTGTTCAGCAGTATTAGATCAAAAACTATGAACAGTTGTTTTATATGCATAACAGTAGCCTGGAAAAAGCCAGATGTGTTAACATTAAAGGCTAGATTCAACTTGACAGTCACAGGCAATGCTCCCCTTGCCCTGTTTTGATTTTTCATTTGTAGTTGGAAACATTCACTCATGACCATGAGATGCCTCATTGAGATATCTCTGGTATTGATCCTCATAGAAGTTGACGTAAGAGAATTGCTCCCTGAAACCCCACAGCAGATACAACTTGGGAGGCGTTCTCTCTCCTGTTAACACTTCTCCCTCCTGTTGCTCCTCCTCCATCTTCTACAAATGTGTTTTGTTCTGCACAACCTCACTTCACTCTTCACATAGAACTCCATTCCTAAAGGAAGCCATAGTGTGCCATGCATGTCTGGAAACTGGATGTTTCAAAACAAACCAGTAAATACGTCGATGAATACTCAGGATCAGCGCATTCACTCACTGTAGGGCATTCAAACTTAAGCCAAATAAACGAGAGCTCCAAAAACATGAACAATTGCATCAATAGCCAAAATAGATAATCCAGTAATTAACCTTTAAGTGATTTGTAATGCCCTTGAGGAACTCTAATATGGGGTCTTTCCTCCTGTTTAACAATGTCTGGTCATGTGTGAGGCTATAACCCGGTGTTGACCTAGGCGTAGAGTTTGATATTGGCAGTGTTGGCACTGTCACTGAATGACATAATGATTCCCTTTGTGATACCGCCTGTCATTAGGTGTGTGTGTAAACCTCAATATCAAGATGGCACCCCATGCATCGCCAATTGGACATTTGTGTGCAGGCATCAAAAACCATTTTGAAGGGTTAGGTGCCACGTAGTCTAAAAAGAAGTGCCACAGAGCTCAATTCCATTCCTGTAATCTGATCATTTATTTAATTTTTGTTTATGGTTTCTTGTACACAAATTGGATGCTGTAATACATGCATGACTGCAGTTCAAAAAGTATTCTTTTTTTTTCTATTCATTTGTGGGATGTGAGCGTCGCTGGCTGGCCAGCATTTCTTGCCCATCCCTAGTTGCCTTTGAGAAGGTGGTAATGAGCTGCCTTCTTGAACCGCTGCAGTCCTCCTGCTGTGGGTTGACCCACAATGCTATTAGGGAGGGGATCGATTGATTGTAAGATACTTTGGGAGGTCCTGAAATTGTGAATATGCTGTATGAATGAGGTCTTTAGTAAAACAGGATTTCTTCTCTTATAACAATAATACGACATGTGCAACATGTAAATAGTTGGTACACTGCACTGCAAATATTCCCATTTAGTAGTAAAGTTCTGCCTTGTGTGTTTTCTATTGGCTTTGTTCAGATTAAATGAATGAATGAATGAATGGTCTATGGTTTGAGCTATTAAGATTTACAACCTGACTATTTTTGGCTGTAGCATATAAAAATTTACATGCCAGAGCAAAAGTTCTTTCCAAGCTAGTTAACACAGCACTCACTGGGCCTCTACCTGCAAACTGGCTCCTCTTCAATTAAAAAAAATGTAATATGTATGTCCATCTTTGAAATAAAGATGATAAACAGCTACACGTAGAATAGTCTGGATCTGGAAAATGTCTGACTTATCACTTTATCATGTGAAGCAAAGTCCAAACAGCATAGATTCACTTACTTATAAGCCTCGGAGTGTCTGTAGTCTGTAGATTTTCCTCAGCCCAGTGCTTTTTGTGGGCATTAAGGAGAGGGTTAAGCGGGACAGCAAGTCAAAATACTAATGCTCCCTACTCTGTTTGTGCTTAACATACATTTCCCAGGGCAGCTCTGGAACAGATGGCATGTTACAGATTGAAATCGGGGCAGTTAAAAAACGTAGAAGTGACGAGGGCATGCTGTTGTAAATCCTGACATACCTATTCCTAGGATGTCACCTGTGCTCGCAGAAAAGACTGAGCAGACCAGGCGCTAACTGTTCCTCCCGTGGCCCCTTCCCATCACTGCACCAGTTACTAGGAATTTCCCAGTGTTTCTGGAAAAGAACATTTTCAACGTAGCGCAGCATGCTTGTGGACTGGAGGTCTTTTCACAGACTCCAATTCTTCATTAAACCACAATAGTTTTTGACATTATTTTTCATTTATAGGGATGTGGGGTTAACTGGCTGAGCCAGCATTTAATGCCCACATCTAATTGCCCTTGAACTGAATGGCTTGCCCAGCCATTTTGGAGGGCAGGTGAGTTCATAAGTCTACAAGATATAGGAACCCAAGTAAGCCATTCAACCGCCACCATCACAGACTTCATCAGTAAGTAGGTAGAGGACTGCATGCCAAAGAGGTTAATCCGAGTGTTTCCCAACTGGAAACAGTGGATGAACCAGGAGATCTACTCCCCACTGAAGTCCAGGTCTGAGGCTTTCAAGCCAGGTGACCCTGGCAGGGAATCTAGGTACAACTTTTGCAAAGCCGTCAGGGATGCCAAGAGACAATACCAGACTAAACCAGAGCCCCAGACTAACCACACAAATACACATCACCTGTCGTAAGTTGAGTGGAATCACTGACAATAATGCATCCCTCCCCGATGAGCTCAATGCATTCTACACTCATTTTGAACAGAAGGTCAGTGAAACTGTCACCTGCCCCGACAGCCTCGGGTGTACCTGTACCCTCAGTCACCACGGCAGATGTCAGATCTGCCTTCTTAAGGGTGAACCCCCGGAAAGCAACTGGCCTGGATCGAGTTCCCAGCCATGCACTCAGATCCTGTGTGGACCAGCTGGCGAGAGTATTTGCAGATATCTTTAACCTCTCCTTACTGTGATCTGAGGTTCCCACATGCTTCAAGAAGACTACTATCGTCCCGATGCCAAAGAAAAATCAGGCAGTGTGCCTGATTACTACTGCCTGGTGGCTCTAATATCCATCATTATGAAGTGGTTCGAGAGGTTAGTAATGGGACACATCAACTCCAGCCTCCCAGATTGTCTTGACTCCCAGATTGTCTTGATCCACTACAATTCATCTCCTATCACAATGGGTACACAGCAGACACCATCTCCCTGGCCCTACACTCATCCCTGGAGCATCTGGACAAGAAGGACACCTATGTCAGACTCCTATTTATTGACTTTAACTCTGCTTCAACACCATAATTCCAACAAAACTCATCTCCAAACTCCGAGACCCAGGACTCTGCTTCCTCCCCTGCGACTGAATCCTCGACTACCTGACCTGCAGATCACAATCAGTAAGGATAATCAACAACACTCCTCCAGGATAACCCACAATAGGTATCGAGTTCAATAATTTTGGGGCCTAAACTCTCCCATGTCCTAGACCTCTACCCCACACACCAGGCCTTGTTATCACATAGCCTGCCATTACAGACTACCTATTGTTAGTCACTAACAGTCCATATTAACAGCTATTCACCCTCTTAGCCAGATTGTTATCAACTCCTTTGTCTGTCCAACTGCACTTCTCTCTCTCTGGTCTCTATCCCCACCTATCATTTACTCCCTACCCCTTAGCCCCTCCCTATCTTCTGCATATGACCCTAGCTACTATCAGTTCTGAGGAAGGGTCACTGGACCCAAAGCGTTAATTCTGATTTGCATAGAATCCCTACAACATGGAAACGGGTCCTTCGGCCCAACAAGTCCACACCTACCCTCCAAAGAGCATCCCACCCAGATCCATCCCCCTACCCTTTTTCCCTCTAACTCACCTAATCTACACATCCCTGAATTTTGTGGGCAATTTAGCATGGCCAGTCCACATAACCTACAGATCTTTGGACAGTGGGAGGAAACCCGCAAAGACACAGGGAGAAAATGCAAACTCCATACAGACAATTGCCCGAGGTGGAATCGAACCCAGGTCCCTGGCGCCGTGAGGCAGCAGTGCTAACCACTGAGCCACTGTGTCAATTTTTCTTCACAGCTGCTGCCAGACCTGCTGCGCTTTTCCAGCAACTTCTGTTTTTGTTCCCAGAACATTGGTTTGGGACTCTAGAATACCAGCCCATTACAACTAGGCCGCCAGCTCCCAAGGGAATTGTATTCTAGAAGATTAGATGGAAATGGTTAGAGGGTATTGAAGTTCTAGTTGGCCTGACTGTGTCTGGTTAGTGGAATGCAAAAGTCCACATGGCCATATCCTTGGTACATGATGTTTCTAATAAATGGTAAGGTGGTTTCTTAAATGTACTGAGTATATTTTCATGAGCTGCTGGATTACTGGCACCTCCGTAAAATAACCAAATTATACGCTGATGAGATGGATGCCCGGACTGTTTTGGGAGGAACCAGACTCAGATCCATTGTTAATTAATTCATTAACGTTGATTGGGCAGCCAATTAGCCACCACCAGGATGGAAATGGAGGTGAAACTGGTGAGCATAAAGGCAATTGAAACTGAAGCTGAGGCTATTACTGAGGCTTCAGTTTCCCTCCCTGTCTTTTCTGCTGTTTAAGAGAACTGGGTATCAGGGCAGAACTGCCCTTTGCTCTGCAGATGCAAACCTGAATGTCTTCCTTGAGGCAGTTCCGGAGGGGAGGTGATCTTCGTCCTAGAGAGTGGCAGTGGGCCCTCATAGGGCTGGATGGGTGTGGTTGAGAACATAAGCAAATGCAGTCTGGTCAGGAGCAACTTGGGGGACACTGAAGAAAAAGCTTTAATGGCTATTTGCTCTGACAAGGTGAGTGCAATGCCAGGTCCTGAGGACAGGCCCTCCAGCAGACACATCAATTGAGGAATCTAATAGCACATGCTGTTTTTGAACTTGGGACTAGTGTATTCCTGTGTACCTACTAATCCAAGACGCAGGGGTCTAGTGCTGCTGAGGACCTTCCAACACTGATACATGAAGCTTCCTGGTTTAGTGAGCCATTGGTGTCAGCCATAGGGTCCTATAGTGCCTTATCCCTCTTCTTCTCACTGTGTGAGACAAGCAGTGTGTAATGTCCTCGTAAGGATGTATACTACAGAAGGGATTCCCATCCTGCATATTACCCCTGCCATTGAAGAGGCAACAAAAGAGATGGCCTGAAGAGACATGAAGAGAGATGAAGTGGTAAAGGACAACAAGGACCCTCAAAGGGTCACAGTGAAAGTTCTGGGCAGATGTACCTCCATCACTCATTGTCATATGAATTTATTCCAGGTTATCTCCACCATTCTTTGAAGTTTGCACCGCATATAGACAGGGTGGTTAAAAAGGTATTTAGCACACTTGCTCTCATTGCTCAGTCCTTTGAGTATAGGGGTTGGGAAATCATTTTGAGGTTGTACCAGACATTGGTGAGGCCTGTTCTGGAGTACTGTCTCCAGTTCTGGGAAGGATATTATTCACTGGAGTGTAGGATGTTGAGGGGGCGACCTTATAGAGGTTTATAAAATCATGAGGGGCATAGATAAGGTTAATGGTAAGTGTCTTTTCCCTAGGAAGGGGAATTTCAAAACTAGGGCACACTTTTAAGGTGAGAGGAGAGAGATTTAAAAAAAGACATGAGGGGCAAATTTTTCACACAGAGGGTGGTTCAAATGTGGAATGAACTTCTTGGGGAAGTGGTGGATGCAGGCACAGTCACAATGTTTAAAAGACACTTGGATAAGTACATGAATAGGAAAAGGTTTGGAGGGCTATGGGCCAGGGGTGGGCAGGTGGGACTAAGTTAGTTTGTGATTCTGGTCAGCATGGACTGATTGGACTGAAGGGTCTGTTTCCCTGCCATATGACTCTATGACATTATGACTGTATGAACAATTTTAACACTTATTCTTTTCATGGGTTATGGACTTCACTGGCAAAGCCAGCCGCCTTAACAACTCTGATCTGAATGGCCCAATCGGTCATTTCAGACAGCAACTAAGAGTCAGCCACATTGTTGTTACAGCATAAGATGTAGGAATGGAAGTCGGCCATTCAGTCCAACAAGACTGCTCCACATTCAATGTGAATCACTTATAGGCCAGACCAGGAAAAGTTGGCATTCTTTTCTTTCAGAAAGAACTTTAATGAACCAGATTTGCCTGTCACAAATAAGTCCATATTTTTCCAAACATGAATAAATCCTGTTCCTAAGAATCTTCTCCAATAATTTCCCTGCCACTGATGTAGGGCTCACTGGCCTCTAATTTCCTGGATTATGCCTGTTGGCCTTCTTAAACAAAGGAACAATGTTGGCTATTCACCTCTGGGACCTCTCCTGTGACTAAACAGAAGATGCAGATTTTGTACATGGCCCTGGAAATTTCCTCCCTCAGTATTCTGAGATAGATCCCATCAGGTCCTGGTGACCTGTCTTACTTAATGCTTTTCAAAACATCCAACACCTCTCCCTTTTTCGCATCAATATGCCCTAGAATATCAACATATCCCTTTCTATCCATCATCCGCTTTCTCCTTCTCCTTTGTGAATACTGATGCAAAGTATTCATTAAGGTCTTCACCCACATTCTCCGGCTACATGCAAAAATTACCTTTATTGTCCTCGAGTGGACCTACCCTTTCCCTAGCTACCCTCTTGCTTCTTATATACATATGAAAAGCCTTGGGATTTTCCGTAAGACTGCATCCGGTGAGGCTTAAACTCACAACTTTGGTGTATCATTTGCCTCTGTACTGTCAGATAAGGCATGGTGACTCAGTGGTTAGCACTGCTGCCTCACAGTTCCAGGGACCTGGGTTTGATTCCAGTCTCAGGTGACTGTCTGTTTGGAGTTTGCACATTCTCCCTGTGTCTGTGTGGGTTTCCTCCAGGTGTTCCAGTTTCCTCCCACTGTCCAAAGATCTGTAGGTTAGGTGGATTGGCCATACTAATTTGTCCAGGAATATGCAGGTTAGGTGATTTAGCCATGGGGAATGCAGGATTACAGGGATAGGGTAGGTGGGCTGAGTCTGGGCAGGATGTTCTTCAGTGGGTTGGCGTGGACTCTATGGGCTGAATGGCCTGCATCCATGCTGTAGGGATTCTATGAAACTGCACCACTGGAGCCAGAGGAGGTTTCACCTCAGCTTTTCTGATCTAAAGATGGAAGGGAAACCCTCCCCTTTGTGCCTACAATGCTGTATCAGTCTAGAGTGAATGCGCTGTCCTTCTCCCACAAATAACTTGTAAGGTGTAGTGGTATGTAGCAGTTTGCAAGAAGGTCTCTCATCTTGCAGCACTGTTCACAATGTTATTCCAGAGACTATCAAAGTCTCTGTGACACCGGTTTTCCAACATCTTCAAATATCTCCAAATTTGGAAGGAATGCCTGTGTTGAGGACTTGGCCTTCATTGCCTTCTAGCCTCTCCTTCCTCTCCCTGCCTTCCTCATGCCTGGGGCTCTGCCCTTGCTGCATAGTAAGCATTCTGTCTGGATACATCACAGATTGGTGTGGCAACTGCTCTGCTCAGGACCATAAGAAACTACAGAAAGTTGTGAACACAGCCCACACCTTCATGCAAGCCAACTTTGCATCCATTGACTCCATCTACACTTCTCATTGACATGGAAAGGTAGCCAACATCGTTGAAGACCGCTCCCACCCCTGTTATGATCTCTTCCAACCTCTTACATCAGGCAAAAGATACAAAAGCTTAAACACATGTACCAACAGGTTCAAAAACATCTTCTTCCCCGCTGTTATTAGACTTCTGAATGGACCTCTCAATTTTCAAATCGAATGTTGATCTTGCTTTTTGTACACCTCCTTTGTAGCCGTAACTTTGTATTCCCCACTCTGCTCAATCACCCTGTGTTATGATCTGTCTGTACTGCATGCAAAACAAAATTTTTCACTGTACCTAGATACATGTGACAATAACAAATCAAATCAAATCAAACCAAATGTTGATCTTCATCACCACCAGACCTGAAAAATGAGATTTGTGCTCCCATTGCCAGTTATATGTTCAATTCCTAGAAGCACTGCCTTCCTCAGCCTATGTTTCTGTGATTTTAGTAAGATTACAATACCTGCATTGCACAACCTCATCAATTCCTGCACACAATGTGAATGAGCCTCTAAGCCATTCTCACTTTTGTGTGTGCACATAATTTCTCGGTGTTGCTATGACCCGCTCTCTCTATCTCGCTGCCCCTGATGTAGAGTGCATCACCAAAATTTCCCGTTGGTGAGTTCGTTGGGATTCTTGATTCGGAAAGCCACCAAAATCACAACACGGCTCACTACAAGCCCTCAAACTTTTTAGCAAGTGCAATTAGATTCATTTGAGAGTCGACTGGGTTCTCAGAGCTGTCTTCTCCCTGCCCTGCTGGAACTCCCTTGTAACAGGAAAGCAGGATGCTGCTTTGTTTCCATCACACACTCATCTCCAAAGGAATCTAGATATCAGGCCCATTACTGTCTCATGGGAACAATGCGACACGTCTTAGGAAGTGGTTTGTACATACAGGCACAGACTGAGGCAAAAGAATTGAGCCAGTAAAATTAAAAACTGTAAATCCTTTCCCTGGAACAAACCATGTGTTCATTTTATGTACAATGACAGCCACAATCCCATAGATTTTAGCAAAAAAAAATTCATGTCAATTTTATACAAATCCCTGTGGTTTTGCCAAATTTCCTGCTGTCTTTCATTATTCTTGTACAATGCCTCAACAGAAAATCACTTAAGTGCTGTAGGTTCACAAAGTCCAAGAACTGAGGTCCCCTGTCAATTAAAAGCCACTTTTTTTTTTCCCCTGACAGCTCTCTAGACCTAATTTCCTAAAGGCCATCTCCCTGTAGCTTCCCCAGCCAAGAATCCCATTAAGCTCAACAACAGGGAATTTTGACAGATACCACACATGGTTACTTGTGCTTTATCTTCACAGGTTTTCTTCAGTGAATACTCACTATTTCTTAGTCATTCCCTTCCTAACAGACCACCTACTAGCCCATGATTTTCCTGACTTGACATTTTTGTCCAAAAAGAAATATTCGCTAAAAACACAGGAATGTCAGAAGCATGAATGTTCAATGCATCAATCTCACTGGATTTGGGATATCCTTTAAGTAGTTTTTCAACTGCTCTCATCTGGAAGAGATTGTCAATCAATCTTCATGCTTCTTCAGTCAAAGATGACCAACTTTCTTGGTGACTAGTTGAACTTAAGAGTTAATGGACAGAAAGTGTCCCACACAACTACATCATGATATTGTACACTCTCTACCCAATCTGAAAGTCACATAAACTCCTAGGAGAGGCAAAGAATAAGATTTAAACCCAAGCCAACCTTTAAATTATAGAATTAGTTCAGGATTAATATTATATGATATTTACCCCTCTGTCAAGTGATATCCAGCAGAGCCTAAAACCAGTTCATCTTTCAGTTTTGTAATTCCCTCTTAGTCTCTATTATATTTTTATGTGTTTCATAATTATATTGGTGCCATAACCTTAAATAAGGCTAAATATAATCAAATCTTTTCATAAAATATTGAATGTCCTCAGACTATTTTAATTAAACAACCTGAAACTAATGTTTTAATTAAGAATTCAGAAATTTATTTTAATCTTTACCAAAATTAATGCCTAAAATGCTGAAAATGATTTTTAGATTTGGGAATTCTGGACTAAAATTTCCTTCATGGCTTTTTTATCTCCAGACTTGAGCATTCCAATATTCTCTAGTCTGTACCTGCTATCATTTAAGCTCATTAAAAACTGCGCTCAAGTATCCTACATGCAGTAAACCCTGTTTATCCATTACTGCTGTGCTTATTGTCCTATTTTGGCTCCTGTTTCACCTACATCTCCAGCTTAGTGTTTGCGTCATTGAATTCCAACATCTTGCCTCTCCTTAACTCTATAACCTCCTCCCACTGTCACCACTCTTCAAGAACTCTGCGTTCCTCTGGTTCTGATCTTTGACACAGCCTGCTTCCATCGTCCAAACAGTGTAGCTCTGCCTGCAGTGACAAAGCCTTAAGCTCTAGAATTCTTTTCCTGAGCCTCTCCACCTCTCTCTTTTCTCTTTTAAGGTGTGTCTTATTAAAATCTTTGAGCGAATTTTCAGTTATCCGCCCTCTAGCCTCCTACTTCAACTTGGTGTTAATCATTGCCTGATTACATGCTTGTGAAGCATCTTGAATGTTTTATTTCCCTAAAGGGGCTACCTAAATCCAGTTGTTGTTTTTGTTATGTGTAAATTAATACAAGAAAGATAATGAGTAGGTTTTACCAGAATATCTTTACAATAGTTTTTTTGGAGAAGTAAGCATTAGATTTTAAGGAATAGTGGAAAGTCATAGCAGAATGGGCGGACTTCCAGGACACTATAAAGCAATGGAATCAGCAGGAGTGTGGTGAGTCATTTGAGGTCCAGAGTCAGAACTGTAATGTCTATGTTGTGAACTTCTGTAAATTTATAGAGCACATGTGGTTGGAAGCAGTATGTCCTTTCCTGAAAAGAAAGTTCAGCATTTGCCTGAGGGAACTCCTTATATAAATCCAGAAAAAAAATCTCTCTAAGCAACAAAGGGGAAAAAAAAACACAGGCATGGAGTTTGTTTGAAAATGATCTCTGCTGCTCCTTTTTATATGACTGAATTGTTGGCAATAGAAGTTAACCAGGACATGACTTCAAAGTAACTGCAAATGTTGAAGCAGACAAACATAGAGTTGGCCTGAAATTGACTTGGCAATTTTGACAATCCATCTGGGACTTCTCAGAATCCTGAAGGGTGGTCCAAGATTGTGCTATTACTAGGTTCCTCAGGTGTGTCTTAAAGCCCTCTCTCCTTTGTTGGAACCAAGATGGTATACCTAATGTCAAGTTATTGTCATAGAGTCATAGAGTCACACAGCATAGAAACAGACCCTTCGGAGAAACGCATTCACACCGACCAGACATCCCAATCTGACCTAGTCCCATTTACCAGCATTTAGCCCATATCCCTCTAAGCCCTTCCCAGTCCTATACCCATCCAGATGCCTTTTAAATGTTGTAACTGTACCAGCCTCCACCCTTCCTCTGGCAGCTCATTCCATACATGCACTGCCCTCTGCATGAAAATGTTGCCTCTCAGGTCTCTTTTAAATCTTTGCTATCTCACCTTAAACCTATGCCCTCCAGGTTTGCACTCCCCTACCCCGGGGAAAAGACCTTGGCTAATCACCATATCTATACCCCTCATGATTTTATAAACCTCTATAAGGTCACCCCTCAGCCTCTGACACTCCAGGGAGAAAAGCCGCAGCCTATTCAGAATTATACAGCTTGAATACCGCAAAATGTCCAAGTAGTCGATTGAAGGTGGGAGTGAGAAGGCTCTTTGCCATGCTGCTTTCTCAGCCAGTTTACTTCTACATTTAGCTTTAAGTTGGCAGTTAAGTACAGTACTGAGGAACTGCTGCATTATCAGAGTGATCAAAGTCTCCTATCTGGTGTTTTAGGTGGATATAAAAGATCTCACGGCATTATTTTTTATGGAAGAGGAGATTGCAGAGGGGTTGGGAATATGATTACATTCTGATCGTTCTTCATTCCTTAGCCAAATTACCTAACAACAAATTATTTTGCTATTTGGTTCCTTTCTGTTTTTGAGGCCTTGCTACGCACAAATTGCCTGGTGTGTGTTGCTATCTTACAAAACCTCGGTTGCCATAAAGCACATTCTGATGGTACTTTTGCATCAAAGGTAACTGTCACATCGGGAGTGTTGTTGTTTCTGTAAAACCAAATTCAGCCCGTTGTATTTGGAGTGATCATTCTGCTCAAGTTGATGCAGCTCTGAAAATATGGAAAAGGGAAGGAGGAGTGGGGAGCGATTTAAGATTCAAATATGAAGAGGGAGCTTGCAAAAACTGTCTCAGTGGACAGACCGGAGATAAATAAAATGTGATATGGATAAATCTAAAGATCCACATAAGGATGACAGCCAATGTGTGATCCTGAAATAATTACGAATTGAGGTGGAAGAAATCGAGGAAGCTCGTATAATATATCAATGTTATAAGCAAGACATAAAAGATAAAAATGCTAAATGTAAAGCCACAGTTTCAGGAAGGAGGAATGGAGTATTCACAGCGATTTAACATCAATTTGGGAAGCATAAGAACAGGATGAGGCCCTTAAGCCTTTTACTCTTTTCAATTAGATCATGGCTGGGTTAACTGCACTCATCCACCTTCTGATATCCCTTAACGTCTTGCCGAACAGAAATCTGCAGTTTCCGATTTGAAATTTTCGTGTGACTTATGGCATCAACAGCTTTCGTTGGGTGAGACAGTTCCGGATTCTGCCCCCAAACCCCACCACTCCTGTGTGTAGAAGTGCAGCCTGGCATCATCTCTGAATGGTCCAATACTAATGTTAGAGTTCGCAGAATTGTTAAGGCACAGAAGGAGTCCGTTCAGCCCATCATGCCTGCTCTGGCTCGCTCAATGGGCATAATTTCCCACGCTGATCTCCTGCCCTTTCATGACGCCACATTATTTCTATCCAAATAATCATTCAATGTCCTTTTGAATGATTCAATTGAACATTCCTGCATCCCACTTCCTAGCAGTGCATCCCACAAAAATGGATTTTTTTTGATACAGCGTTTCACGACCTTAGGGTCACCTAAAGTGCTTCATAAGCAATAAACCATAGTCACTGTCGTAATGTACACATTGTCTGACTTTCACACAGTCTTTGTAATGGGGCTTGAACCAACACCCTTCTGACTCAGATACTAAAGCACGATCCACTGGACCAGACCAGACAAAGTTGTGCTTAACTGTTCTGGACTGCCTGCTACAAAAATAAATAATTTCTCTCTAACCACACTGTCAAATCCTTTAGCCATGATTATTCACTAATTAATCTTCTGTATTCAGGAGAATGCATCCTACTCAGTGCACTCTGTCTTTATAATCTCTCAATTTCAGCCCAGTTTCACTCTGGTGAATGTGGGGCTCAACTGTCTAAGATCAGCAAACCCAGATATCCAACTCTCCTTTCATTCACTGATTCATTCACCAATCCACAAAAGTCTGTGCCCCTGAAAAACACCACAAGTCACCTCCTGAATCATTCCCAACAGGATTTCATGATAGTAGGATCTGCAGATGCTGGAGAATCCGAGACAACAAGGTGCAGGGCTGGATGAACACAGCAGGCCAAGCAGCAT
>NC_063349.1:10277794-10322014 GCF_021869965.1 Rhincodon typus
ATGCTGCTTGGCCTGCTGTGTTCATCCAGCCCTGCACCTTGTTGTCTAGGATTTCATGATACCCAGCGGGCAAGCAAAAGCAGAACCAGAATCCCTCTCCTTTGATGCCAATTGATGGCCATCAGCTTGAATAGTTTACTACTCATCAACTCATAGAGGAGAGGTACTTGGGAAGCCATTGATCTGGGTTGAATGTCACTTGATGCCTGTGACATGGACCGTCTTGATGTGGTCCTGGCATGGGAGAACGAGACCATGAGGGGGGCAATGGGGTTTGCTGGGTCACAGCAGCTACTAAGCCCACTAAGACTGGCAGTGCCCAAATGCCATGGTCATCGTTCATTCGGGAAGAGGATCATCCAGTGAAGAGGAGAATCTGAGAGGGAGAGAGCAGCAACGTCATGGTGACTGTCTAGGGCTCCTTAATGCCAGACTCAGTCAAATGTTGCCTTGATGTCAAGGACAGTCTTACATTGTTTCTGTACGGATTAAGGATGTAATGAGGTCAGGAGTGAGTGACCTTGGAAAACTGAAATTGAGCATCAGTGGCCAAATTATTGCTGAGCAGGTGCCATGTGGCAGCACTGTCAACAACTCCTTTCATCACTTTGCTGATGATTGAGAGAAATAATTTGAGTGAAATTTGGCCAAGTTAGGTTGGTCCTTTTTATTTTGTGGACAGAACATACCTGGGCAATTTTCCACATTGTCGGGTAGATGCCAGTGTTGTAGCTGGACTGGAACAGCTTGGCTAGGGGATGTTTTCAATATTCTTGCCAAAATGTGGTTAGGGGCCATAGCCTTAAGAACAGAAGTAGGCAATTCAGCCCCTCTGCTGGCAATGCCTGATCTCATCTTGGCCTCAACTCCACATTCCTGCCTGCTTTCCATAATCCTTCAACCTGTTACTAATTAAAAATCTTGACTATTTTCCACTTAAATTTATTCAGTGTCCTGGCACCCATCACATTCTGCCTAGTGAATTCCACAGACTCATGATCCTTTGAGAGAAGTAATTCATCTTCATCACTGTTTTAAATCTGCTACTCCTTATCCTAAAACTATGACCTCTCATTTGCATTCCTCTACATCTTGTTTGTTAATTCCTTCAGCATTTATATACCTCAGTTAGATCCCCACTCATTCTTCTAAATTCTAGAGAGTACAGGCCCAACCTGCTCAATTTCTCCTCATAATATAAGCCTTGTGCCCCTGAAATTTCTTGATATTACTTGGAGTGAATTAAATTGGCTGAAGACTGGAAATTATGATGCTGCAAATTTGCTGAGGATTGTTGCAAATGCACAAAATGTCTTTTGCATTGATGTGCTCAGCTCTTCTGTCATTGAGGATGGGAATAGTTATGGAGCCTCCTCTTTCTTTCAATCATTTTACTGTCCACCACCATTCACAGCTGGATGTGACAGTACTGTAGAGCTTAAATTTGATCCGTTGGCTGGGGATCATATAGTTCTGTCCATGGCTGAACGCCTCAGCTGCTCCTGGCTTTCCTGAGGGTATAATTCCAACTAAGGCCTGACTGTGGTCATGTACAGGGACAAAAATATTGTGACTTGGCTTATAATCAATTTTTCAACACATGTGCCCCAACATCCTATTTGCATGATACACTCAGGTGGCACGGTAGCTCAGTGGTTAGTACTGTTTCCTCACAGCAGCAGGGACCCGGGTTCAATTCCACCTTTGGGTGACTGTCTGTGTGGAGTTTGCACCTTCTCCCTGTGTCTACGTGGGTTTCTTCCCACAGTCCAAAGATGTGCAGGCTAGGTGGATTGACCATGCTAATTTGTCCTGTCGTGTCCAGGGATGTGTAGATTAGGGGGATGGGTCTGGGTGAGATGTTCTGAGGGTTGGTGTGGACTTGTTGGGCCGAAGGGCCTGTTTCCACACTGTAGGGATTCTATTCTATGATTCAATAAACCACCAGAAACCTTCCCCAAACTTTTAAAATACTTTTCTCTGAAGAGTGTTGAGTATTCACCCTGTCCAAATGTATGCAAATTCACCAACACATCTGAAATGGCTAAGCATTCCTAATTTTCCAGAGATATCGTAGTATTATCTGCAACTTTTCAGATTGTGCCTTCAACACATACATCTAGATCATTAAATTATGAACAGCAATACTCACAGTGCTGATTCTGTGAGACTCTACTCATAATGGGTCTACAGACAGATACATACTTTTTAGTTATAAGATAACACAGTGTGGAGCTGGAGGAACACAGCAGGCCAAGCAGCATCAGAGGAGCAGGAAAGTTGATGTTTCAGGTCGGGACCCTTTTTCAGAAATCTGAAACATCTGAAATCTGAGAAATGTGAAGAAGGGTCCCAACCCGAAACATCAATGTTCCTGCTCCTCTGATGCTGCCTGGCCTGCTGTGTTCCTCCAGCTCCACATTGTGTTATCTCTGACTCCAGCATCGGCAGTTTTTACTATCTCATACTTTTTAGTTATCTGTCTATGCCCTTCCAGCTAATTATTCAAATTGTGATTGATCCGTTTGGAACTTTAAATAGGCAATATCTTCCTTCATCCATTATTATACTGATTTCTTGAAAAACAAACTTGTAATTTTCTTCAAATTCTATTTTCCCAAATTCCTATTACAGTGTCACCTGTATCCGTTGTTCAGGGGCTCACACTATTCTTAGCTAGTGGATTTGTTAAAACCTCTGGTGTTGTCTTGGTATGATTTACAAGCTTTTCTTGTATTCCCTTTATGCAGCTCTTCCTTTGTATTCTTTCCCTAACTTTTCTCCTGCTCGCTGTCAATGGAATTTCTAATGCAGTCTGTCATCAGAGAGTGAGTGGCTGAGCACTAGGACAGGTATAAGCTAAATAAGGAGAGTCAATGTGGATTAGTGAAGGGTGGTTCAACTGATTAATGTATTTGAATTTTTCTGAGGAGGTCACTCAGATGTTATCTATATAGGCTTTCAGAAGGGATTTGATAAGGTTTCACTCAAGGGATTATTAGAAAGAAATGAAAATAGACAGAACCCGAGGGAGGAGACAGAACATAGGGTCAGAGGACCTGTTCTCTGATTGTAAGGATTTGAGACCTGTTAATCCCCAGGGGTATGCATTAGAGCCTCAATATTTCACCATGTAGAAGTTTTCAGATGATGCTAAATTAGGTGGCACAGTAAGTTATTTAGCTAAGAGCTAGAATTTGTAAAAACTGTAACATAAGTATAACACTCGTCTTAATGTAAGGGGTATTAATCGCATGCCAGGATTGATGAAACAATAATGCAGATTCTTCTTTTGAAGATAAGACTATAGCAAGTCATATCCACTGCTTTGAGTCAAGCATAGTTCATGTAACTTCTATCTCTGCTGCTTATAGACAACCTCAGAAGACATGGGACTAACACATCATATCTTCTTGAGATGGGTGGTGATAGATAGTAAGGTATGTTAACCTCTCCGCCCTCCCTCCCTCAAAGATATATGTCATCATAAGACAAGAGTAGCCAGCATAAGGCAATCCAGATTGAATCTGAGAAACACAAACCATAGCATTTTGTTAACGTTGAGAGACTTGGAACTGCTGAAGAGCAGATGGATTTGGTTGACCATTTGCAATTATAACAAATTAATCAAAAAGAGTTACAGTTAGTTGGCCTTTATCATGAGGATGATGGATACAAATTGAGGAAATTAGGTTTCAGTGTACAAAGCAACGGTCAAACTCCATTTGGTATATTACATTCAGATTTAGGCACAGATAGATACAATGGACTTGAAGGAAGTTCAATTGAATAATTCTAGCTTTAAAAGGATTAAACAATAAGGTTCAATTGTATTCCTTCAAGTTTAGAAGTTTGACGAATAATCTAATTGAGATTTCTAAAATTATAAAATGATCTGATAAATAGAGGAAAACCTTTTTGCTTGTGGAAAAGAAATCTAGAACAAAAGGTTCAATCTTAAAATGAAAGCTTGGCCAATTAGGAAAGATTAAAATGATTGTTTTTGCATAAAAGTTTGTGAACTATCTCCCTACTACCAACACCCCTGTCCAACCTCCACCAAAGCAAAAAAGGTCCATGGAGATTGGATCAATCAAAAGCTTTAAGACTGTGACTTCTTCCTTTGAAGTGGTTGAGAGGTGCTGGTGTCTTCATGGCAGTGGCTCTGTGGATTCTATTGGAGCTTGCAAGAGACAAGAAAAGGGGATGGATGTTTGAGCATGTTAACATTATGTTCATTGTGGCAGTAATGAGAGAGCAGTGCAGGTCAGTGAATGAAGCTGACTTGGTTCTAAGATGATGGAGGTCTCAGCAATCCCACATGGGCAGTCACAGACTCTTGTGTGAGCTCAAAGACTCTCTCATCCTATGGGACAGAAAGATACATGTCAGCTACACAGTCTCCCATCTTATTCTCTTTCATCCTTATTGTGGACTGCTTTCTCCTGCAAAGGGAGGGATTGAGTGGGATGAAAGGAAGCTAGCCTAGCAGTTATTGCTGATGCAGGAAAGGTGTCCCTCATGAGTTAGTACACAGCACAGAGGCCACACAGGATTAGTAGTTTTGGGTGACAGCCATTGAGTAAAGATACAGCATAGTAGAGCATGTGCTTTAGTGGGAGGAACGATTAGAGCCAATTTGAGATAGCAGAGGGAAATGGTGGCACTTATCCTGGCAGGGTGCAACAGGTAAGTAGCCGCTGTAATATCGTTGTGTGTAAGTCTTGACTGTGGGAACTGTGCCAACCTGGGTGACTACTTTAGATCAGGCAGGCAGGGGTCTCCTTTGATCCCATTTGTTGATCCTGGAGAAAGAAGGTGTTTGGTTCTCCTCCCCACACCCCTTTGATCAGTACCTCCGGGTCCCTGCTGGTGAACCACAGTGCCAGCCTGTCATTTCCAACTGTTCACCAATGCACTAAGGGCAGATCCTAGCTTGCAAGGTTTGAATAGGTGTGTGGCTGAGGATTAAACATGGCGCCCTTGGCATGGAACCAGAGGGCACACTCGTCTCTGCTGAGCATAATGTTGCCCGAGAGTAGTGCCATAGAGGCCAGATGTATACTTAGTGAGAGGAGCAGCAGAGAATTGTGTGAACAAAGTCAGTGAATCTCCCAGGAGACAACCCTCCTTGAGACTCTCTGAATTGACACGTAGTCAAAATATGGGAAAATTCTGCCTGCAGGTTCAGTCAACAATTGGAACTTTTCAGATTGATGTTGAGAAGGTCCAATAGTTAGACACAGGGATAATTTGGTTGCTGGTTATATCTAGTGTATGTATCCAGCTGGCAAAGTAAATTGGTCTCTATTATACTTGAATATAATCTACATAAACTAGGAAGTGAATTTCTATAATTTAGTTCTTTCTATATACTGGGAGTAGAAAAGCTGGTACTGTTCTCCTTAGAGCAAAGATGGTTAGGGGGGAATGGATTTCGTTTCAGCATCTTCTGCGTAAGTGGGAATTCATCAGTGCTGACCAATTCAGTCATGTATTGCTGTGATAACACAGTGTGGAGCTGGAGGAACACAGCAGGTCAGGCAGCATCAGAGGAGCAGGAAAGTTGACGTTTAGGATCGGGACCCCACCAGACGCTGCCCTCGAAGCAGCTGCGGGGGAGTAGAGACTGTCATACATCTCCTTCTGGAACGTGTCTTTGCAAAGGAAGTCTGACCAGAGATGCAGTGGTTTTTGTTGAGGTTCGTCCCAAGCAGCTCTGTGACACAAGGATCCGGGATTCCCCGGGACGCACACCAAGACAAACAATGACTTCGCCTGGAGGACCATCAACTCATTGAAAGATGCTCTTTGTTCTGCCCGAAACTTGTTGGTCTTCCAGAAGAAGGAATTGACTCTGACTGAGTGTTACAGACTGACACATTCCAAGGTCCAGGGCTACTAAAGCTTGGGGGAGCTGCCTACAAGGTGCAGTGGGGAAAGACCACCATCTGAGGTTTTCCTGCTGAATTTAAATGGGGGCCCATTCAGTTATTAGACACTCCTGGTGCTTAAGTGCATGTAAATATAGTCTTGTACAAGTAAGAAATGCCTTTGGTTTGTTCGTTGGACAGAATCAAACTGCAATGTTTGTTTGTTTCCTCAATATGCTACTGTACAGAACTGTACACAACTGTTTGTGACTATGTACATATAAAGCTTTTTTAAGAATAAGGTATTTTTTGAAATAAAAAGCAAACAAGTGTATGAGGCTGAGGTGGAGTACCTGGATGTTGGTGGGAGTCCTGAGTGCACACAGATAATGAGCAGTCTGGGAAGGAGGCACATTCACTGACATTTCCAATCCACAGGAGATCATTCGATCCCTCATGCCACTACCATTTGGACCTGAAGTCTAGATTTTGGGATCAAGCACTTCCACTTCCCTCTGCAGGGAATTCTCTGTTCCCTGCAGTCAAATGACATCTCTCCTCCTGTCAAGCTGCTCCCTTATACCTACAACCATGTTCTTCACAATGGATCCCTCTGCCTACCTTGATGTTCAGTTTGTAGCAACGTCTTTGTGCAGCTTCTCTTTCAGGTACGGCTTGCCTTTTACTGACGGTACTGTGCACCCTGCAAACAACACTGCTGGGTCATCCTGCTATCTGCAGACAGCATTCAGGAGTGGGGGAATGGGGGTGTACCAGTTCATATCATATTCAAGCAGATGAGAACTAAACTTCCTGTTGTTCCCATTTAATTGGATGGGTGAAGGCAGGTTGCAAACCAAGACCTCAGCTTGGATATTCAATTTCTGGTCTCATTTTTTTTTCAAAAATCCCCTTTTTTTTGAGGACTAGGCCACTTCACTACCCTACCTTTGAAATTCCTCACTGTCCTCTTCCCAGATAGTCCTACTTTGGTTGGAGATAATTGCTGTGTTCAGCTAACATACAACAGTGTTTGAGCTGTTTCTTTCCTCTTTATAGGCACTACTTAGGGTTTTTTTTTAAGCAATCTATTTGGACATCTTAAAACACACCTCCAGGGCAAGTAGGATTTGAACGTAGACTGTCTAGCCTAGAGGAAGTGACACTACCACTGGACCACAAGACCCTCTCAGATAGCTGTCCAGCTTTTAAAAGAGGTTGTCTAACCATTTCTGAAGAAGGGTCTAGGCCCGAAACGTCAGCCTTCCTGCTCCTCTGATGCTGCTTAGCCTGCTGTGTTCATCCAGCTCTACACCTTGTTATCTGAGAAATGACTGACATTCCTATTTAAAAAAAAACGTCTTTTCAGATCACTTAACCTCCGTAACAAAGTGTGATTGTTCTGGAGATATGTAATCTAAAATACTAATATCTGTACATCGTGATATCATGAACTTTTTGAAGAGAACATTTTTTCAAAACAAAGGACACTGGCCACAGCAACAACAATATTTGATTTACAAAGAACACAAGCTGCTTGAATTGAGTCATTGAGCCTGAAACGTTTTCAGAGAGAGGCCACACGAGCCAGGCTGTGGGTGCAAAAGGTATTGGTTTTGTACATTACAGTCAGACATAATGTGCCACAGGGACAACAGCCTTTGTCCTCCTTCTTCCCTTTTTCTGGAAACCTTCTCGTCAAACTTTCTGGTTTGAAAACCTACTAGCAGACATTAACAACAGTAAAACCCGATGCTAAGATATAGCTATTTACTGAGTCTAATATGACTGACAACATCCACCTCCCTTTTAAATTGAAATTCTTTTGTGGTCGGTGGAGGAATAGGAGATGGAAAGGAATCAGTGTATCCCTCCCACTTTGGCCATAACAGTGACACCTAGGATGGAATTTTAACTGCATGTGCCATTCCCGACACATGGAATCTATTTGGACATCTTAAAACACACCTCCAGGGCAAGTAGGACTTGAACATAGACTGTCTAGCCTAGAGGTAGTGACACTACCACTGGACCACAAGACCCTCTCAGATAGCTGTCCAGCTTTTAAAAGAGGTTGTCTAACCATTTCTGAAGAAGGGTCTAGGCCTGAAACGTCAGCCTTCCTGCTCCTCTGATGCTGCTTGGCCTGCTGTGTTCATCCAGCTCCACACCTTGTTATCTCTTGGGTGCCATTTCAGCTCTCTGGCTTTTTGCTGCCTCCACATGATAAAATTAAAATTAAAGGGGCTCCCAATGTGCACAGGAGACACCATGCAATCATGTGGCAGGGTTATCTTCTCAGTGGTGCACCCTGCAGTCGGAGTGACAGTGACACAGCTACGGGTGGGCTATAATATATTCACCTGGACAAACAACAAGGCTCCTTATCACAGCCACAACTTGCTGCCCAACTCCATTGCTGTCAACTTGGACTTATCGAGAGCTCGAAGGTAGCATGGCTGTTTTACCATCAGGTGGAACGCTAACCTATAGTGTGCTTCACATCTTCAGTGCAACAAAACAGCTCACAGAGAAACTAACAGCAAGTAAAAATGAGGAATTTAGGGGAGGTTAATGAAAGGGACGGTAAACAGATAAATGTAGGCTTCTGAAAGTGGGTAAGATGCGGGACGGTGGCTCAGAGGTTAGCACTGCTGCCTCATAGCGCCAGGAACCTGGGTTCGATTCCACCCTCGGGTGACTGTCTGTGTGGAGTTTGCACATTCTCCCCGTGTCTGCGTGGGTTTCTGCCGAGTGCTCCCGTTTCCTCCCACAGTCCAAAAATGAGCAGGCTAGGTGGTTTGGCCATGCTAAATTGCCCATAGTGTTCAGGGTTGTGTAGCTTAAGTGGCTTATAGGGGGGTAGGTCTGGGTGGGATGTTCCAAGGGTCAGTGTGGACTTGTTGGGCCAAAGGGCCTGTTTCCACACTTTAGGGATTCTATGATTCTATGCTGTAAGGTTTTAAGGGGAGAATTCTAGATTGTGCAATGACTGCTCTGATGATGTCAATAATTAGAGAGGGGATGGATGTCAGTAGTCATGAAGGGGAAGGCAGGATTTAAGCTTGTATGCCACTGTGAGGCTATAGCACTAATGAAAGAGCATGGGTACTGACTTAATAGGACCAACCACAGGATGTGCCAAAGATCTGAGTTCTAGTCAAGCTGGAGTTTTTGTTGGCAAGTGACCACCTGGGGATGGATTTGGAAAAACTGGATACAGTTGTTGTTTCAATTATAAAATGAAGAAACTTAGTTAAACAAAGAAAAAATCTCCTACACTTTCCATTTGCTCTTAGTCCTTATTTATCTCCTTTTTTTTAAACTGTGTTCAATGCATTTATTAGGAACTTTCAAATTGTGGAACAGGCAGGTAGCTGAGGTGGTTAGGGGAATTCTGCAGATTTTTTCTGGCTATGAGTTACTGAAATGTACTGACAGGATGTAAGTGTCTGATTCTGTGATTATTCATCCCAGGGCTGGTTGTGCATTGCATAACTGTAGCTGAGATCTCACGTATTGTTTTACTAAATCTTTTTTTAAAACAAGCACAGACTTATTGTTGTCAGAATTATGCTGATGTGATATTTAAGCAGGAAGCCTAATACCATGGTAACTTTTCATATGAAATGGAACCATAAACTACTTTGGTGTCAATCCAGACAATAGACATTAAGCTTGAGTATAACCTTATTGCAATTAGTCACATTTTGATTTGTGCACTTGTGTGCGATCTAGCTGCTGATCTATACCGTAGTGTCAAAATAACCTGAAGCTATACTCCCTCCAATATTGTATAAAGACCTCTAGGCTTCACTACTGTTTTTTCCCCCTTTGTCACTAAAGGTGTTGGCTTTTACTAGGGTACAGTTAGGTAGGCGCTGGGGAATGCTCTGGCATCTCAATGCAGACAATGAATGTATGGATTCAAAGCTGAGTCCAATATCTTTCGACATCCCATAGAAATTTACTACAGATAACAATTAGCAAAATGCAAAGCCTCTCTGATATTTACTTTCCTGCTAGATCCATGCTGATGACATCAATCATAGTACCAACTACTGAGATCAACTACCAAAAGCAGGAAATTGATATATTGCAGATGATATACTGAATGTAGCACAGTAATGAAGGGCTCTTGTGGTGTCGTGATTGTGTCCCTAACTCTAAGCCAGGAGACTTGGGTTCAAGGCCACCTGCTCCATGGGTATGTAATAACAGGTTGATTGGAAAATATCTGAAGGAATGCTGCATTCTTAAGAGGTCCAGCCCCTTGGTTGATGTGCTAAACCAATCTGCTGTTGGTTTGGGCAATAATGATCAGGGCAGTAATAAGATACCATGCTCTTTATTCCATGTAGTTGTTTGGTCATGCAGATTGTGAAAAAAAATACACATTTTGTCGAAACTTGTTATCTTGTTCACATCAGGACAATTCACAATAATATTGATATAACAGGGAAAACAGGTTTCTACTGTATGCAAAAGCATTTAAATTTAAACAAAGCTTGGCAGTCAACTGTCAGTCATAGTCTGACTGGTGCATTCTCCATAGCAACCCTTCTACCTGTCAGAGTCAACTTGTCAACCAATCAGCATGTAGGCCACAATTATACAGCATAAACATGTTCTTTCCCTTGACTTTGGCATTCTTGAGAAGAATCCTGATTATTGCAAGAAAATGCGTCGGTGAGAATAGGCAACAACACCTCCATGGTAATCCTTAACACCAGTACCCTGCAAGGCTGCGTACTCAGCTCCTTACTATACTCATGACTGTCTGGTCAAACTTCATCCTAACTCCATCTACAAGTTTGCTTGTAGGAGCTCAAACAATGAGAAGACAGAATGCAGGAAGGAGATAGAGTGCTTTGTGGCATGGTGTGAAGATAACAATCTCTCCGTCAGTATCAGCAAAATGAAAGAGATGGTGATTGACTTCAGGAAGCAAGGTGGAGGGCACGCGCCTGTCTATATCAGTGGAGCTGAGGTGGAGATGGTTGAGAGTGTCAGGTTCCTTGGAGTGACAATCACCAACAATGTGAGTCCACCCACATTATGCTACGGTCAAGAAAGCACAGCGATGCCTCTACTTTCTTAGGAGGCTAAGGAAATTTGGCATGCCCGTAAAGACATTTACAAATTTTTATTGATGTGCCATAGAAAGCATTCTATCTGGATACATCGCAGCTTGGTGTGACAACTGTTCTGCCCAAGACCGCAAGAAACTACAGAGAGTTTGAACCCAGCCCAGTCCATCAGGCAAGCCAACATTCCATCCACTGACTCTATCTATACTTTGCACTGCCTTGGGAAGGCAGCAAACATCATCAAAGACTCCTCGAACCCCATTTATAATCTCTTACAACCTCTTCTTTCAGTCAGAAGATGCAAAAGCTTAAACACACGTACCAACAGATTCAAGAACAGTTTCTATCCCACTGTTATCAGACTTCTGAATGGACCTCTCAAATTCTAAAGTTAATATTGATCTCACTCATTGTGCACCTTCTCTGCAGCCATAACATTGTTCTCTTCTCTCTGTTCTATTATCATAATGCACTTTGTATAGTATGATCTGCCTGTACTGTATACAAAACAAATCTTTTCACTGTACCAAGGTACATGTGTCAATAATAAATCAAATCAAAAAATCAAATCAAAATAAGGGCAGCACGGTGACTCAGTGGTTAGCACTGCTGCCTCACAGTGCCAGAAACCAGGGTTCAGTTCCAGCCTTGGCTGACTATCTTTGTGGAGTTTACATGTTCTCCCCATTGTCAGTGTGGATTTCCTGCCACAGTCCAAAGATGTGCACGTTAGGTGGATTGGCCATGCTAAATTGCCCAGTAGTGTCCGGGAAATGTTGCTAGGTGGGTTAGCCACACTAGATGTGAGGTTGTAGGGAAGAGCTGTTTGTCAATGCAAACTTGATGGGCTGAATGGCCTCCATCTGCACTGTAGGGTTTCTATGTTCTAATAAGCTTTGACAAAGTGTGTCCTATTTTTACACAATAATTTACTCCCTATCATAGCCAACATTATTCCCTCAACTAAAAACCATCAGAAGCTGATGAACTAGTGAAAGGTTTTGTTGCGTTTGGTGGGATCTTACCACGTGCAAAATGGCTGACATTTTTGAAGTACAACATTCGCCACATGTAAAAACCAAAGCATGTGAGACACACTGAAAAGTGTTTGAGAGGTGTGATAAGATTCTGTTTAGATGTGTCATTCATTATGCAAGCAATTTTGAATTTTTAGTTTTTAGTGCAAGTATGCTAATATTTAGAGCTGTGGTAAATATATAATTACCAGTTCAATAGCAATGCATCACAAAGTCACATCACTTTGTATTTCTTTGTTGGAAACAGTCTCTAACATGGGTACAAGATTTGAAATTAAGCCTGTATTTTACAACTGTCTGGTGCGAATTATCAAGTTACTGAGCACACAGGGACAGAAGCATTACCAATCAATATTACCTCAAAGCAATCATTCAGAGTAAAATTTGATTTAGAGTTTGTGAAATTAGGTCATTTTAGGCAATATTTGCTCCTGGACAAGTCAGGCCCATTTGAAATGATGTAAATGCAAGAGCGCCATCTGTTGTTCGGATTAAGAAAGTAAACAATGAGGCCTATCCTCCCGGGGGTCCTGAACCCACTACTCACTCCACTGACAGGAATGTAGAAGTGATTCATTTGTTGTTTCTAAAAATTAGCAAGGGACATGAAAAAAAGCAGAGCAGTGAGAGGATGTAGCAATCCATAACAGAAGTTGAAAAGATTTGTTTCAAGAAGGGAATAATCTTTGGTCCACTCTCCAGTTTAAGGAATTTTACCCATTTGAACTCCCCTCCTGTGCTCTGTGATTCAGTTTCCTGTTGATCTAGAGTCTGAGACAGTTGACAGTTCCCTTTAAAGGGACTTTTTTTGGCCATAAAATTTGCCACCTAAACAAATAGAGGGAAAGACTTGTAACACAATGATATTGTCACGCCTGTTGTTAATTATTTTTCAAAATAAAGCTTTTCTTATGGTTTCTCATAATTTTTCCCTTTCCCTCTGGTCCCTTAGCCAAGTGACAATCATTAGTATGTATGTGAACCTCTCTTTCTGAGTGTTGTTGGGTTATCTGGTCACAACAGGGAACCATAACAATGGAACCCAATTGACCAACATCTCCCAGCACTTATCAGGACAATTACTTATCAGTTGTAGGTACCCTATCTCAACCATCAGAATGTGAATCCAGAATATTGAGACCAATTGTAGATCTCCTTCGACAACCCCAGCAAAGTTGTTATTTCAGCTTAGAATGGTCATTGAACCTGCTCAGTATGGCTTAATAGATTATTGGTTGAACTCCCTAAACCACTTGGGAAGGATGACTTTGCACTTAATCAATGATGTCAAGTTCGACTTGACTCCCGATGGATGCTATCTTGATGTGAAGGGTAGTTGCCTCATGTTATGTGTTTCTCATGCTGTTCTATCACATACATACAATTTTTAGCTCCTTTCCATTTACTTCAATGGAATCAATTTAATAATTTATGTCAAATAATTCATAACTGAGCCAATCTTTTGCAATTTGTTTCTTGATAAGCATTTTCCTTCTATCTCAGTCTGATCGGGTATTTTACAAAGTAGTTCATTGGGATTCATTCGTATATTCAATTGTTGAAAATAACTGATGACAAATCAATTAACCAGATTGTAGAACCACGCAGCCCTAGAAATTGCATCCACGAAAAGAGGCCATTCAGCGCTAATTCTGTGCTAATCTAATTCCATCTATATGTATCTCCCTCTGCTTCAAATGTTTCTCAACTCTCCTTTACAAGATGCAAAGGTTCCTATCTTAATTATTTATAGTAGTAGAGTGTTAAATACTCCTTGATAAAGAAGTTTCTCTTAACCATTCACCTCGATTACATTTTAAAACGTTTAAAGAACTCCTGATCCTCCCTCCTGAGGACTTTCATTCCCCCAATTTGTTTGTTGGAATAAGGACCCAAAAGTACTAAAGTGGCAGATTCAGTTTCAATTATCATGGAAATTCAAGAACATCCTTAGGTTACACAAACTGGTGTTTAAACAAGTCTCCTCTTTCCAACAGCCTCCCAGTGAATGCAGATTAGACAAAGAGTAGAAATAAAATATTCATCCACTTGTCTTCCTCTGACAGAAATTTCTACAATCCAAAATAACATTCTGAGCCAAATTATGAGAATTAGAATTAGGTTAATTGTTATGTGTACTCAAGTACGGTGAACAGTTTACAATGCTGCTCCTCACTGTACCATCTTAGGTACAAAGTACCTAAATACAAATCTTAGATAAAAAATAGGGAAATAAAGGAAAAAAGGTTGCATTACTTCACAGTGATTTATGGTATAAGTTAGAAAATGTGAAATTGAGTTAAAAGGATAAACATTACAGTCAGATAAACAGATTACAGATAAACATTACATTGCAGTAGATCAGCACAGGGAGCTTCCAAATGTAGTCTGACTGAACTCACAAGCTGTTGACTACCCACACCAGTCCCCACTGCAACAACCAACCCCGCTCTGCTCAGCCGCTAATTATAGCATCAAGCATGATATATTTTATGACATACTTTCCAATATGCCCGACAAAGCCAGTTAATGTCTTCATTAAAGTTTTCCAGAACTCCATCAGCATATGCGACGCTGAAGATTCCTGGGGATTTTAGAAAGATATTTGTTGAGACAATTCCCAGATCTGTCATGAAGCAAGATTTCACAATGTAATTGATCTATTCAACAGAAATCCTAGTGGCCCAAGGAGCACAAGATCATTAATAACTATTCAGGGGCTCCTGGGTTCCAAAGCAGGGATATTGCCCACTCCCATTTAATGTAACTTCGCTCAAGTAGTTATCCAGATCTCTGCCTTAAAAATGTGGAGTCCAGGGATTTCTAAGTAAAGATCAAGGAATCATAACAGCTCCTTAGGAGCATATTTTCATATGTCTAAGTGACATAACACCAGTTTCAAGTTAAGGGATTAAAATCCCTGCCAGTTGATAAAGGCCAGATTTTCCTTCATGAGATGGGAGCATTCCCAGCAAACCCAACTCAGGAGAAACTGTCCTGGGTCTTCAGATTTTTGTTTGGGGAGGTGGGTGGTGTGGGGGTCGGGGTGGAGGTTGGGAGAGTTGGGGTGGTGGTAGAGTGATGGGGGAATTGGGGTGTTCATGCAGAAGTCATGGCCAGCACTGCTGGA
This sequence comes from Rhincodon typus, assembly GCF_021869965.1. Classification (NCBI taxonomy): domain Eukaryota; kingdom Metazoa; phylum Chordata; class Chondrichthyes; order Orectolobiformes; family Rhincodontidae; genus Rhincodon; species Rhincodon typus. The sequence continues at coordinate 10,292,925 of NC_063349.1, forward strand.
ATGAGTCCTGAGGACAGCAATAAGGCCTGTTGGGAGCCAAAGTGGACTGGGTAAAAGGCCCATGCTCTGGGACTTGTTCCTAGTCATAATAAAAGCAATAAGGCACAAAAAATCCCTTTAATTCAAGCACTCACTCACCCACCACATATTCCCCAGGTCTAATCCGTGCTAACCCATGACAAGTTATGACCCTCATTGGGCCCTCAAACACTACATGGCAACGCAGGCCCCCACTCATCTTTATAACCCCTGTACCAACTTAATAGCAACTCATACTACCTCTTAACCTTACATCCTCCATACCCAACTGTGTGTGCCAACAAGGCTCCTGTACTAGTTAGTCTTGCCTTTCTGCATTCCTCTTCCTGAACCTTCACATCCAAACAGAGGCGAAGGGACAAGTCACAGTAAAATTGTGTAATTGGGAACAGGACAATGATTACAAAGCTTAAAAAAAAACAGAAATCATCATTTCAATCCTCCATGTGATAGAGTTGCCAAACTTGACATATATTCCTGTTGTTTACCAATGTTGAATTGAATTAGCTTTATTGTCACATAAGTACAGCGAAAAGTTTACAAGTTACCACTTATGGCACCATCTTAGGTACAAGTTAGCCAGGTACACATTCTTCAGTACAAGTTCTAAGGAAAATAAAGAAATAGAAAGTCCAACATCACGGATTGTAGGAATAAATTAGAAAAATAGAGAAATAAAAACTTCAGAACAATGGTCCTTCCAAACCGGTCCACGCTGATACCAAGCCTCCAGTCCACACTGGGCCTTGACTCCAGACCATGCCGGTCTTCGCCTTGAGGCTCTTGAGGCTGGGAGACTGCTCTGGAATTACTTTGTAGCCGGCAGTCCATGCCAAGGCCACGCTGGGCCAAAAGATGACCAAGTCAGGCTGAGAGACCACCACAACAGGCCAAGAGACCACCACAACAGGCCAAGGGGACGCCTTGCTGAGTCCGCACTGAAGTCGGGAGTCCAAATCCGAGAAGAAAGAAGAGATAAGAGGGAAAAAGAATACAAAAGAGAAAAAAAACAGAGGAAAAGAAAAGAAATGGATGTAGTGGACGAGCTCCAGCTGTAGTGTCCTACTCCACTGCCACTAATGTGATCCCAGTGGAACATCCATGAAGAAAAGTTCAATCATATTACAAGGAAGAAAAAATGTATCCATTTCATGTCCATCTCTAATAGTACGATTATCTAGTGGATTCTGAGAACTATTGGTGCTGAGGAAAAGCAAAAGTGAGGATATTGGACAACTGAGAGCAATGGGCCTTCAGACCTTTTGAAGAATTGAGACGGGGCTGCTGCAGCACTTTGTTTTCTGCACTCTATTGCCTGGAATCCACTCAAAGCCCGGCTCAAAACCTGACATAAGTCAAGCATAATAGCTTGATAAGTACTCAAGTCAGGAGGAAATAATTTGCTGCTCACGGCTCACAGACCTTTAGCAAAGACATCTTCTCGCCTTCTTTAAGAGAAATCCCAGCCTCCCTGTAAAACTAAAACTCTGTTAAAATAGAGACAAGTGGCCTCCTTAAAAGATTTCAATGACTGACCCACTGATTGATGGCGTACCAGTTCCTACACACATCCGCTAAAGCAATATGTAATGGGCTGGGGTCGGAGTGGAAATTTAAAGCATCTTTACCTTTACATCCACCCTTGGGGGCTAAAGCCCGCTCTCTACTGACTTGGCTTTTGTTGCTGGCTTTTTAATCATTGCTAGAGCATCACTATGGCACGTATTGATGAAAGCTGGCATTTCAGTTATTGTTGGCATCATGCCAGAATGGTTCCACCATCCTCAACTTTCGAAACAAATTAAAATGGAGAATGACAACACCGTTGTCATCTGCTGTGAGTTTAAAAGCAGTAGCAACATTAAAAAGAAAACCAAAGGAAAAAGCATCACCTTTGAGGAATTGACAATGGCTCCAGTTGTCTTTTGTAACATTATCTTGGTAAAAGGTTTGCGACTAACAGCCTGAGAAGGTTATGGTTGTAGGCCCCTTGTTAAGACTCACTGCCTTAGAACAAAGCCATCATTCTACTTGACAGTTCCATAAGCTGAAATGAACTGAACTACAGCAGCGTGTTAAAGTGGTCAGATACAGGCACGCCGCTGGAAGCTGAGGCCATAAAAATAATGAGTACCTTTCCCAATCCATTCCTTTCCATTAAATGTTATCTGCGTTTTGCATCACAACAACTCACCATTCAATGCTTTGCTTGTTTCTTCAGGGACTTTACAGGGGTTGTAAAGAATTTAACAGAATGATTTTGTCTCTCTCTCTCTGTTTTGCACTTCGCAAGAGTTTTTTTTATGAATGTGGTTGTTCAGGTTACCCTAAGCTATGAACAGTTCAATTTCAGGGCTTTCCTTTAAGGGGGTGTGGATGAGGGCAGGATTGCAAAACGGGTGCAAATAGACTTTACTTGTTGTAATGTCGGTCCTGTCCTCAACCTTCTCTCTTAATTTCTCACCCCTGGAAAAGTGGCCAAGAATGTCTAATTGGGATGTTAAATTCTAAATGATAGAATTCTGGGTTCAGTAAGAAATTGAATTTAGTTATGACTTTCAAGCAGACAGCTTTGACAGTGACTTCTTTGTCAAGGTTCAAGTACAGCAAACTTTGTTTTAACCAGCACCTTATGAATTGGTACTGTTGATATGTCAGCCAAAAATTATATACCTCAAATACTGTGAAGTTTACTGTATTATTCTGTCTAATTATTATAGTTTTTAATTTAGTTACCTAAATGTAATATACTTGTTGTTCAATCGAATGACCACATGAAATATCAATAGTTGATTCAACTTCAAGTCAATTTCTCCTCAAAAACCATGATCTACCGCAATCTTTGAGAGGTCAGTTGAGCCTCTCTGCTGCTAAGTTTTATTTAAGATAAAGTTACATTATTATTTCAATGATTTATGCTGTAAATCAAGTATAACAGTGATATGTATATTCCATGCGTTATGTTTCTATTACTTATTGTGTGTTTTTACATTGATTATGTGGGCCTCTTGATTGTCTGGAATATTTGACCAAATGGAACACTTCTGGTCCCATAGGTGCCAGTTAATAAAATGTTTATTGTACAAAGAATTGGGGACGATTTTGCAGGAGCTGCATTTGCCTCTCAGAACAGAAACAAACCACTTGCATGTCGAGCACCAACAATTTTACGGTTGTTGAATGATCACTGCATCCAATTGTCATCTACTGGAACTGGGTATCCATTAAAACTGTCTGACTTGTAGCCCCCAAGGCTGCTGTGTTTTGTCATGCAGAAGGTAATGTCTCTGCTGCTCAACGTCCTCATCCTCCTCCTGAGTACATTGCTCCCACTCTCCCAGTTCCGCAGTATCCATCACATTCCCTCTTTGTCTGGTCCAGTTATGCAGAGCACAGCATGTTAGAATTATGTAACATGCTGTCTGGACTACAAGGCTCTCCCAGAACAATCCAAGTATTGGAACTCATCTTCATGAGGCCTATCATTTCATCCACCAAGACCTGGTCGAATAAATTTTGTACCTACGCTGCATCTCAGTCAAGGAGTTGTCTAACAGAGTCATCAGCTAGGATTGTTGAAAGTAACTCTTGTCCCCTAGAAACCATCCTTGCAAGATATCTGACCTCTCAAACTTAGCACAAATACAAGAGTTCTCAAGGATATGGGCATTGTGGCAGTTCCCAGGGGACTGTGGACAAACTTCACACAAGTAAGTATCAATGATTATATATGACTTGCACATTGATCAGATGGTAGCTTTTTCTATTGAGAAGCTGAGCTGAATTATGATACGGCTCCCTCAATATGGCCTGTATGCAGTCTATCACACTCTGCACCTGGGAATGCCAGCTATGTTGCTGAATCCTACACCTTGGGCTTTAGTGCTGACCTCGTCACAGGGAAACGAGATGAAGCAGCGTGATCAGGCACAAATTGCATCAGGAATAGACTTTATACAATTGTGGGTGGATGATTGAGGGATCCAGATAGATATCCAGTGTCACACTTCCCACTTTAGCAGTTAGCACAGTACAGTGGCCCAGGACATGCACTAAAACTATACCTCACTCATCTAGAGGAATTAGCATCAAGGTTGAAAGGCTCTAGCCCTCCTGTATCTCCTGAGAGGACCTTTAGTTTCATTTTCTTCATTTACAGGCTACTCAGCATCCACTGGGTACTGCTGGTGGTCCTGGGCTTGCTGGTGCATCTGTTCCCTCTCCATTGGTCGTTGCTGCCTTGCAATGATTACACTTGCTCTAACTGGATCTATCAGTCACTCTTGCAATGAATCTGTATGTGAAACGTATGAAACAGAGCAGGTCCTTAGTCATGCGAGCAGTCAGCGTTTCCATCACTTACAAATGGCAACTTTGTATGCTGCCAATAAAGGTCATGGAACAAACTCAACATGGAACTTTGACATTGGACCTATTCCAATAAAAGCACCACCAGTCATGTTGCAAACAGACATTAGGACATTGCAGATGCTGCATAAGAACTGAATCTTTCTCCTTCCAGTTCCACATCAACTATGAAAGGCATCATCACATATAAGGGTCTTTTATATTGTACTTACAAATGAAACTCAGAGGGCAGCAGTTCTGTGCCTCTGTGCAGCCTAGGAGGTCCTCCATAAAATTTGTGATTTGTGGCCAGTAGGTGCCTCTTTTAGAGGGGCACCTGGGATCAGTTCAGCCTCCCAGAGTTGCCTGTGTTCAATCTACAAGGACGAAGACATGGTGACAGTCGCTTGTGAGTTGCATTTGCACCTCACACAGACACTGCATATATTGCATGTGCACAATAATGTGATTGCAAATGCCTTTAACCTATACAACGCAAGTGCGTGATTGATGAAAATGTCCCTTGAAAGTCTTCCCGTCACTCACAAATGGAGTTCATGTTGTGGCCCAGAAAGAAAAGCACTGACTCCTCCCACTTTGGGTGTGGTCACACCCATTTTCCATTTGCAAGAGATCATGGAAGGCAATCAAGGGCATGCTTGGCCTGGTCATCAGGCACATCAAAAACATTTAACCATCCACATCCCTTTCTATCTGGCATTTCCTGGGCAGCCCATCACAACTGATGGTCCCACCTACCACCTGGGAGTTACAACTCCAACTGTCATCCTTACACTCTGAGCCTGGTTTAGCCCTGCTCATTCTTCCCATTGAGGCTACAATGGTGGTGACACCTTATAATTAATCTCCCTCCCACAGCACGTGATAACCTCCCATGCACTACACCTTCACTGTCCTTGTCTTCTCAGCATCCCAGGTTGCTGCCTCCAGTCTCCAGCATTGATTCCTCCCACTTCCCCACAAGAACAGGGTTTCCTAATCCTTCTCCACCCTTGACCTTCACTACACAAACCTACAGGGCTGACTGTGATCCACTCCTCTGACTGACTAGAATGAAAAGCCCTGACTGATAACTGACTGGACCCTTGTTGGATTTCTATGTAGATCCTCGACTATTGATCCACAATCCCATGACTGTTTGCATTAGATCTCTAGTGGACTGCAGTGAGGTGGAGCCCCTGATACTGACCACCCCAAGCAGAAGGCGAACTATGTCCAAGCCTCTGGACTGTCAGCAAACTGCCGCTGTTGACTGACTCTATTGGAAAGATACCAGAAAGGCAAGGCAGTGTTGTCATGAGGATCCAGAGAAAAGCAAAGAAATGTTTTTGAGAAGATTTGTAGCTCAGGTTGTGGATGAGGTTATAGATTTGCTCGCCGAGCTGGCGTGTTTGATTGCAGCCGTTTTGTCACCCTCCTAGGTAACATTGTCAGTGTGCCTCTGGTGAAGCGTTGGTGTTCTGTCCCGCTTGTTATTTATATGCCTCGTTTCGCTGAGGTGGTTGGCATCACTTCCAGTTCTGTTTTTCAGTGCTTTGTATATTGGGTCCTGTTCAATGTGTGTGTTGATGGAGTTCCGGTTGGAATGCCAGGCCTCCAGGAATTCCCTGGCATGTCTCTGTTTGGCTCGTGCTATTATGGATGTGTTGTCCCAGTGGATTTTGTGCCCTTCTTTGTCCGTGTGTATTGAGACCAGATTGGTTGTGTCTCTTAGTGGCTAGTTGGTGTTCGTGTATCCTTATTGCCAGTTTTCTTCCAGTTTGGCCTATGTAACGTTTCTCACAGTGCTTGCATGTTATTTTGTATATTATGTTAGTTTTATTGGTTGTGGGTGTGGGATCCTTTATGTTCGTCAGTAGCCGTTGCAGGGTGGTTGTTGGTAGGTGTGCTACCCTGATGCCTAGGAGTTTGAGTAGTGGTCATCACTGATATGTCTCTGATGTACAGTAGGGTGACTAGTGTGTCTGGCTGTGTTGTGCTTTCTTGTTGTGGTATGTCACGGAAGTAACAGCAGATTGTGCATTTTGGGTATCCATTCCTTTTAAAAACTCTGTATAAGTGGTCCTGAAAAAAAAGTGTGTTCCAAGTGAGCAAACAAGAAACCCGGTGATGCAGCCTGGTCCAATCCATTAACTGAGTATCCATCCCTGTGCATTAAGTGTCTTTGCAGCAACAATCTAATGAGAGGTACCATTGCACTCCAAAGTGCAGCATTAAAGTATAGAAGGGTACAGTAAGTGAATCAGATATGTGCCTTGATGATGCAGTAAGACTGGCATGTGTCAGATGCCAATATCTGCTGGATGTGGGATGCATGTTGTCACTGCCCATGGAGTATGCCTGCAGATGGTTGTTCACGTTGGAGGTCCAAAGGAGCAAGTGGCAAGTTGGAGTCACCCAGTACCTGCTGTAATGCTCATGTCAGGAATTCTGGGCATCCAGTTTCAGTCCAGTGGGTTGGAAATGGGAGAGTATGTATTAATGAGGTGCGGTTCTGTTGTTAAGAGGATGATAATGAGCTGTAATCCCCATTATTGGTTGTCCCTGCTCACTAATAAGAATTTTGTCTCGACATTTGGTACTTATTTGGAGAATGTGACTTGTTTCTCTTGACATTGAGAAAGGCTTCGCTCAACATCTCGTGTAGTTCTCCAAATTTCGCATCACAGCCCATGTCATTCAGGACCTGGGAAGAATCTGCCCAATGTGGCATTGATATCTATTGAGGTAAGCTCAAAAAGAAAGTATAAAACCATATGCATATACAGGTTTACTTATTGACATATATTGGTTTACTCTTTGGCATATTTTCATTGACTTGTACAGTTTTACTCTCATAAGTATGCTGGAATATGCAGTTCATTCTTTGACATCACAGTATGTGGTCTTCAAACTTCAAATGACAAACTTGTTTCTCTGTTCACAGAACCAGGCAGCATCTAGGAAGAACAATTTCAGTTTAAGATGAAAGCATCATTTAAGCTGTTGGAAAGAACATTCCCCAAACTGCAGGGGAGGAAAATGAGAGGAAACAAGATAAAGAAGTAGACCATTCAGCTCCTGAAGGCTCCTCTGCAATTCAATAACATCATAGCTGATCTGTTTGTGTTCATAATTTCACATTCCCCCTCGCCCTGATAACTGTTGATTCCTCTGCCGAACAAGAATCTGTCTTACCTCTGCTTTAAAACTATTCAATGTTTTTTAAGGGGAAAGGTAGGAGGTTTATAGGGGATATGAGGAATTGTTTTTTCACCCAGACAGTGTTAAAGGTCTAGAATGCTCTGCCTGGGAGGGTAGTTGAGGAGTGAACCCTGACAACCTTTAAAAAGCACTTGAATGAGCACATGAAATTGTTGATTCAGAGTAGTTTTTGTCAGTGTGGACTCAATGGACTGAAGGGCATCTTCTGTACTGTATGATTCAATGATTCTCTACTCTCACCACTATGGCCTCCCAAGACAGAGAGTTCCAGGTTTGCAAGGCTCTGTCTTAAAGATTTCTCCAAACTCTATCCTAATTGGCTGACACTTAATTTTTAAACAATGCCCCCTAATTCTGGACTCACCCCAAAGAGGAGACACCATTTTCTCATCCACTTTGTCAAGACCATTCAAGATCTTTTACTCTTCCATCAACTCATCTCTCAATCTTCCAAACTCCAGTGGAAAAAAGCCCGTTCTTTCCAACCTTTTCTCATAAGACAACCTGTTCATTCCAGATATCCATCTAGTTTTGAACTGCTTCCAAGGCATTTACATCCTTCCCTAAATAAGGAGACCAAAACTGTACACAGTACTTCAGAAATGAAAAAAAAAGTGCTGGAGAAACTCTGCAGGTTCGGCTGCACCTGTGGAGAGAGAGCAACAAGTTGTCGTTTTGAGTCCAATCTGGCTTCTTTGGAACAGTACTCTGGATGTGGTCTAATCAATGTCCTTTTGAACTGAACTATAACATCTTAAATTTTATGTCCAGTTCCTCTTGTAATAAGTTATAGCATTCCATTAACTTTCTTAATTATTTGTTGTACATGCTTACTAACTCTTTGTGACTCATATACTAGAACACCTAGATCTCTCTGCACCTTGGAATTCTGCACTCACTCTCTGTTTAGGTACTAGGCTGTTTAGTTATTCTTTCTGTGAACGTGAACAACTTCACATTTTCCCACATTATAGCTCGAACCTGCCAGATTTTTGCGCACTCACTCACTCATCTATTTTATCTATCTATCTCCTACGTTCTCTTCACAGCATACTTCCCTCCCTACCTTTGTGTCTTTCACAAGTTCAATTACCACACCTTTGCACCTCTCATCAAACTCATTATTATAATTGTAAAAAATGCCAAAATCCCAGAACATTGCTACGGGTCACCACTCATCACATTTTGCCAGTCAGAAAAGGACCAATTTATGTATACTCTCTGCTTCTTACCATAAGAACATATAAGAACATGAGAACTAGGAGCAGGAGTGGGCCATCCGGCCCCTCGAGCCTGCGCCACCATTTAATAAGATCATGGCTGGTCTTTTTGAGACTCAGCTCCACTTACCCACCCACTCACCATAACCCTTAATTCCTTTACTGTTCAAAAATTTATCTCGCCTTGCCTTAAAAACATTCAGCGAGGTAGCTTCAACCGTTTCACTGGGCAGAGAATTCCACAGATTCTCAACCCTTTGGGTGAAGAAGTTCCTCCTGACCTCAGTCCTACATCTGCTTCCCTTTATTTTGAGGAGATGCCCTCGAATCCTAGTTTCACCTGCTAGTGGAAACAACCTCCCTACCTCCACCTTATCTATTCCCTTCATAATCTTATATGTTTCTATAAGATCTCCCCTCATTCTTCTGAATTCCAATGAGTATAATCCCAGCCTACTCAGTCTCTCCTCATAATCCAACCCTCTCAACTCTGGAATCAACCGAGTGAATCTCCTCTGCACCCCCTCCAGTGCTAGTATATCTCTTCTCAAGTAAGGAGACCAAAACTGCACACAGTACTCCAGGTGTGGCCTCACCAGGACCCTATACAGCTGCAGCATAGCCTCCCTGTTTTTAAACTCCATCCCTCTAGCAATGGCAGACACAATTCCATTTGCCTTTTTAATTACCTGCTGCACCCGCAATCCTACTTTTAGCGATTCATGCACAAGGACACCCAAGTTCCTCTGCACAGCAGCATGCTGCAATTTTTTACCATTTAAAACATGGTCCATTTTTCTGTTATTCCTACCAAAATGGATGACCTCACACTTATCAACATTGTACTCCATCTGCCAGACCTTTGCCCACTCACTTAGACTATCTATATTCCTCTGCAGACTTTCAGTGTTTTCTCCACACTTTGCTCTACCACTCATCTTAGTGTCATCTGCAAATTGTGACACACCACACTTAGTCCCCAACTCCAAATCATCTATGTAAATTGTAAACAATTGCGGTCCCAACACTGATCCCTGAGGCACACCACTAGCCACTGACCGCCAACCAGAAAAACACCCGTATACCCCTACTCTTTGCTTTCTACTGGTCAACCAATCCTCTATCCATGCCAATGCATTACCTGTAATACCGTACAACTTTATCTTATGTAGCAGCCTTTGGTGTGGCACCTTGTCAAATGCCTTCTGGAAATCCAGATACACCACATCCACAGGTTCCCCATTGTCTACCGTGCAAGTAATGTCCTCAAAGAATTCCACCAAATTAGTTAAACATGACCTACCCCTTATGAACCCATGCTGGGTGTTCCCATGGGACAATTTATATCCAGATGTCTTGCTATTTCTTCCTTAATGATAGATTCAAGCATTTTCCCCACTACCAAAGTTAAGCTAACTGGCCTATAGTTACCTGCTTTTTCTCTACTTACTTTTTTAAACAGTGGCGTCACATTGGCTGTTTGCCAATCTGCGGGAACCACCCCAACCAGCCAGATTTCTATCCATGCTAAAGTGTCACCCCCTGCTCCATGAGATCCTACTTTGCACAATAACGCTTTTATGCAAACCCTCAAAAGCCTCCTGGATACCCAAGTTCTATATATCTACAGGCTTCCCTTTAACCATAGCGTGTGTCACTCTGCCCAAGCAGAACATTTTCACTATGTTTAATGGTGTCATTAATACCAATATGGACAACACAACTGTGTCTACATCTTCCCACACCAAGTTCCTGTCCAACCCTGAGCACAGATGTCCTGAATCCTAGTACCATGTAGACAGCATGGCCTTTTAGTCTCACACTCTTGAATGCACAGAACAGAGGCCATCCATCTCATTGTACAATTCCACACCATCTCCACGATACAGACCTTGATTTCACTCACACAGGTGAACACGTCAAACATGTTACATAATTGCAAGAGCTGAGGTTTTTGCACTACAGTATTTCCGACCTCTTATCTACCTCACTTGTGGTCACACTCTTCCTATCAGGGATGGAATCAGACTGTTCCATTCTGAGTTGGGTGATCAGCTTCTGGAAGAAAATATCCAGGTATGTTCCCCCCATCCTGATGTGTTGAAATGCCTTCAGTTTCCATCAAATACGTGGAGGTTCAGGACAAAAATCTTAAAATCCAGTTTAATATTTACAGACAAAATTCTGACTTTTTCTTTACAGAAAACACCACTGTTTTCTAATGAAATCTGCGACAGCTATCCAACTTGAGAAGTTAAATCATTCAATTGAATGAAGCATGACTCACCTTCAAGGTTAATGTTGACATTCAGTAATCCTGAGTTGGAGTTCCCAATGCCCTAGACATTTGCTACAGATGTGTTTGCCCTGGATCACTTCTGGGTCCAGAAGCACATACACTGTACAGCTATAACACATCTCTCACCACTTTCTTTGTGCTAATTACAAAAATGCGATTTGTTAATTTAATCAGAAATGTAAAATTAATTTCAATTCTTAACCACGATTTTTCTATTTATTAAATGGTGATACCATTTATATTTAACAGTTTTACACTCCTGGAAATAAATGGAAACAGTCTTAGGTATCTACATTAAAGTTTTATTTCTAGACCTTCCCTAACTCAGTGTGCTTCAGCAGGCTTTTTACACAGTCCCTTATACAAAGCACTGCCAGCTGAATCAGTTTATCCAAATCCTGTGATGCCGCTGTTGTTTTTTGCAAAATGAACACAATTTGGCTCCCAGCAAATGAATAGGTATATTCCAGTTAGGCTAGGAAAACCAAAGGAATTCCTTCCTGCAGCACTTCATTGAGTTTAGATGCTTACAAAACTTCCAAGGTCTCCATTCTGTGCCAACTGTACTCAATAGATGACTACCTGCTGGGGAGAGAAGGAGGGCAACAATGGGTAAATTTGGGGAAGGGCAAGAAGATGAGTTGGGAAAGTTCCTTGTGGAATTCCTTTTTTTCAATCCCTGCCCCCCTTCACTTTTATTGTAGCTTCAAAAACCTTCTCAAAATCATCTGCAATACTTAGCTTTTGTTATACTTTGGTGATGTTATAGAGTCATAGAGATCTATAGCATTGAAAAAAGGCCATTCGGTCCATCAAGTCTGTGGTTGGCACTGAATTTCTCATTGGGCTTATTTTGTTTCCTTCCCCTTTAAGGTATTTTGAAATAGTTTCTTTGCTAAAGGTGCTGTATATAAATGCAAGTTATTGCGATTACTGACCTTGCTATGCAAAGTGCTTGATTCTGAGGACCACCATTACAATGATGTTTATGATAACTAAAGATGAAAAATTAGAAATGAATGAACTTGTTCAAGACCATCGTTGGCAACAACACAAGGAAACGTTCAAAATACTTCCTTGAATTTTGATAACTTCCCTGTAAAGTCTGTAACTCTTGAAAGGTTATTAAAATTGAAGACAAATTACCTATAGCTTAATAGCAGTAATGAAGTCCAGTGTTTACTTAGGTTGAAATATTCCAAGGTTTGATTTAGCACTCTGTGTTACCTTCTGTCAAAATGGTTCTTATTGTGCTTGAAGTAATCCCCATGATAAATGTAAAACCTCTGATTCATTAATCATTACTACATAATTGGAGGAAAAATAAACCCAGAGTATAATTTTGAATGAACTAAAATGCCACTGATAATTTCGTATTTTTCAAAGGTGATAGTGTGGCTGTAAATGGAAGCTGTTCTGCCCGCTTCATGTATCGAACTGCCACAGAAAAGGAATTTGCACCTGCAGTTCCCCGACTTGTGGATTGTAAATCTAATTTGGGTCATTGGGAAGGGTATGTTGCACAAGGATGCTTCCTTAGAGAAACCCATGGAAAATATGAGGATGATTTAAATGGAACACATCTCTCAAGTCTCTAGTTAATAAGACAAGATAAACCATAGGAGCAAAACCAGGCCATTAAGCCCACCAGTCTGCTCTGCATTCATTCAAGGAAATCATGGCTGATCTGATAATCTTCAATTCCACTTCCCTGCCTTTTCCCCATAACCCTCTCTGATTAAACACAGTTACAATGTATTATTGATTTTGAATGCCAGCTAAGTTGATGGCGATGATTGCACCTTAGTGTATTGCATCAGAGAGAGGAAGAAACAGCCTGGATTCAAGTAAACAATTGGGAAATGTCCCAAACCAACATTCATCAGTTCAGTTTGCACACAAAAGAAGACTGTTTGGGTGAAGCGTATTCTTTGGCCAGCAGCTGGTGTTGGGAAACACAGGCACCCCTTACATTAGACCTTGGGTCCCACTTCCACAAGTTAATTTTCAAACCGGTTCAGATTTAAAGGCTGACAAAATGAGTTTGATGATTAGACTTCTGATGTTGCTACCAGTCGTCCTCAGGTAAACCTGGAAATAGGATCACTCGGCCAGAGGGTAGTCAGGGGAATGTGATCTTCAACCTATCTTCAATATCCTGATTTTATAGCCAATCCATGTTATGAGACCCTTACATTATGATCATCACATGCTGTTAAACTGCACCGGTTTTGTTTTTAAATCTTTGAAGTTTTATGGGAATCACTGGAAGGGCCAGCATTTGTTACATATCTGTAATTGCCCTTGGACTGATTGGCTTGTGAAGCATTTCAGAGGATAATTAAGAGTCAACCACATTTCTGTGGGTCTGTGGAGGCCAGACCAGGTAAGAATGGCAGATTTCCTTTTTCATTGGTGAACCAGATGGGTTTTTATGAAAACCAACGATGGTTTCTTGGTCACCAAATCAGAGGCTTCCTTTCAATTCCAGATTTTATCATTAAATTATTCAACAACTGCTGGGGAAGAGGTAGTGGGATTTGAGCAAACACTTCAAGAGTATTAGTGTGTGCGTGTGGATCGCTAGTCCAGTAACATTATTACTAGGCTGCATTCAGCACCAATTGCGTGATTGCTTTAATTTGATGTTGTTTCAGTATTATGCATGTAAAACTATTGTACTGTCTATGACTAATAAGATCCTGGATATTCATCTTCCAAATTATTTGAACTACAAACTTTAGCCTGAGCAATTAATCTAACAGTTTTGCAGATTCCGTTTCCTGTCTTGGAGAACAAGCCATCTGCATCTCTCACACTTCATCCTTTGATAAAAGGGTAACTGTTATGAAGCTCTGCACCATCCTATTTCCATTCTCACAAGAATTTTCTCAGAACCCTGGCTGCCATATTCATGGATGGCCTCTGGTCACTGGGGGACAGGAGAAGCACTAGGAGAAGGGGGAATGATGGATCATCATGAGGGATGAACATGGGTCCGGAGATGGACAGAGCTAGCGAGACAGTAGGAGCGGGATTCATAGCCATGGGAATGGGAGAATGGCGAAGATCAATCGCTGGTGATGGGAATGGGGATTAGTTTAGGGAATTAATAGTTGGGAGGGATTGGGTGAGGTGAAACAAATAGGCATTATCCCACAAATATTTCTAGTGATCATAGTGATGTGGGCACCGAAAGGAGGGAAAGGTGTCACTAGACTGTATGTATGGACATAGCACAGAGAGGTCTCACCAGCCCCACCCCAACAGTCTCAAAATGGTCCTGCTCAGCATGTATTTGGACAACCTTCTAAGAAAACCAAAATAAAAAGTAACACTGGTAATTCTGGACTCTGGACTCATTCAGGTCACGAGTCCAGCTCTAAACTGATCTGACTGCTTCTTTCCTCCTGATGTCCAGATTATTGAGCAGAACCTGGTCTAATCGTCTCTATGAGAACCCTCTGAAACATACCCTAAAATTGTCTGTAGATTGTCCTCTAGGCTACTGATAGTCCTGCCCAGTCTACTGCCATCAGATTGAAACTAGATGCTGCAAATTCCCAACATAAAGCTCAGAGCAGGCACATGACAACTCCAGCTCATTGTTTGCTCCTCCAGGCCTTAATCTTGGACACCCAACACCAACATCTCAGGGCATTCCCCATGGGCAGCGACTACACACATCTCATGTACACAGGCACTGGCATCTGACATGTGCCAGCTTCATCACATCCTTATGGTACATCACTGATCCACTTACAGGAGATAAGACGATAAGACCTCAAGGAATAGGAACTGGAGTAGGCCGTTCGGCCCCTCAAGCCTGCTCCACCATTCAACAAGACCATGGCTAATCTGACTTTTCCCACGTTCACTTTCATGCTCTTTCCATGTACCCCTTGATTTCCCAACTGATCAGCCTTAAATATACACAAGAACTCTGTGGCAAGAAGTTCCGAAGACTCACAACCCTCTGAGGAAAGAAATTTCTCCTCATCTCAGTCTTAAATTGGGTCCCTTTTTTCTGAGACTATGCCTTCTGGTCCTGTAATCTCCCATGCGGGGAAACATCCTCTCAGCATTTACCCTGTCAAGACCCTTAAGAATCCTTTATGTTTCAATGTTTCAGTCTTCTAAACAACAGTGAGTAGAGTCCCAAACTGTATGGCCATTCCTCATAAGACAATCCCTTCATAACAGGGATCATCCTGGTGAACCTTCTCTGAACTGCCTCCAATTAAATGATATCCTTCCTTAAATAACAGGATCAAAACTGCTCACAGCACACCAAATATGGTCTCACCAGCACCTTGTACAGTTGCAGTGAGATTTCCTTACTCTTATACTGCAACCCTCTTGAAATAAGGACCAACATTCCATTAGCTTTCCTGATTACCTAACGAACCTGTGTGCTAGCTTTCTGTGCTTCATACACAAATACCCCACTCAATTTGTGCTGCAGCTTTTCTGCAGTTTATTTGCCATTTAAATAATATTCTGTTCTTTAGTTCTCCCTTCCAAAATCACCAACTTCCCAATTATATAATTTTCCTAATTATACTCCATTTGCCAACTTTTTGCCCACTTATTTAACCTATCACCACATCTCTGTAAACTCTCTCTTATAACCTTCCTCTCCACCTATTTCTGTGACATCTGAAAATTCGACTACAGTTGATTCACATCCTTCCTCCAAGTCACAAATATAATTAGTAAGCAGTTATGATCCCAGCACTGATCCCTGCCACAGGTCACCAACCTAAAAAGGAACTCCTGATCCCCACTTGCTGTTTCCTGCCCATGAGTCAATTCTCTATCCACGCCAATGTCCTACCTCCAACACTGTGGGCTCTTATGACTTAACCTTTTGTGAGGTACCTTATTGAACACCCTTTGGAAGTCTAAATACAACACATCTACTGGTTCTCCTCTATCTGCAATGATTGAGATTTCCTCAAAAGGCTGCAATAAATTAGTCAGATATGGTTTCCCTTTCATGAAGTCATGCTGACTCTGCTTGATCAGACTTTGATTTTTCTAAATATAACATCATCAATAATTAATTCCAATACGTTTCCAACAATAGATTTTAGGTCAATCAATGTATAATTACCAGTTTTTTTTTGCCTCCCTCCCTTTTCGAATAGGGGTGTCACATTAGCAGTTTTCCAGTCCTCTGGTACACCTCTGACCTGCCATGCTACACTTTGGCGTACACAGCACCTATCATTGAGAGCTACTTCAAGGCCACTTTGCACACAGGGACAGGCCCCCAGCTCACAGTCTGGATCAGGTTGCATCTCAGGGCTGCTTGCTTACTCTCTTAGCACCCATTCACTTCGCACTGACCCAGATGCTCACAGAATCCCTGACTTGCGTTGCATTTTTGCGTTTTTCTCCCTCAGCCGCACTTTAAAAACTCAAAGTACTTCTATCTTGTCTTGCAGTTTAACATGGAAACAAAGCCAGGAAGTCTGTCACAATTGTTCACTCATCATCAGTCAATGGGGTGGACGTGTTGCTGTACAGCACTGTGCCACATCTATCATACACCTGCACCACAGGCCAGTTACAGATACAATTAACACATTGCAAATGCTTCAAGAAAACAGTCATGTCTCAAGCCCAAAGTAGTCCTCAGTCTAGGGGTCCTTGCACAGTAAGTCATGGGTGGTCTCCAGTATCAGTCAAGGGACTTAGATGCAGTTAATCAGCAGGGCAGAGTGGTCACCATCAGAAGAATCTATACCTCTGCAGTCCACAAGTGGGACACAGTCAGCCCACTGGGTCTAGTGCAACCAATCTGGGGAACCATGGGAAGACAGTCACACAAAGAGTATAAGTTGAGCTGTGTTAACATTGAATACACAGTGGGAGGGTGGGGGTGGGGGTGGGGAGTAATAAGGCCTCTTGCATGGATGCCAGACCTGAAAGTTTTGGCATCCCCACAATAGTGGTCCTAGTATTCATAGGGCAGTGCCAAGATTTCTACCCAGCACCCCTCCACCCATTCTGCCTTTCTCAGCCCTGTTGTAGACCATATTCTGTTGAAGTGAGGGAAAGGAAGGTACTGAGTGAGATGGCATTGGGCAGCACAACTGTTAGTGCTGGTGCAGGTGGGGGAAAGGTGGTGAGTGTGTGAGTGGGCAATGCAGAGCTAATAGACTAGGGGGTTGAGGTGGATGAGAGCAAGCGTGGGAAGATATTACACACAATTCTTAGAGTGGTAGAGCATGGTCCTTAATGGAAGTTGGGTGCAGTGAGGATACAGTGAGGAGATGCTGGAACTTACCCTCGGGGTCATTGATCTCATCCCACACTGCTAGGCATTTCTCTGGATTCATAGAATCACTACAGTGTGGAAAAAAGCCCTTTAGCCCAATGAGTCCCCACCGACCCTCAGAATATCCCACCCAGAACCATTCCCCCGATAACCTATATAATCTACACATCCCTGAACTTTACGGGCAATTTAGCATGGCCAATCCATCTAGCCTGCACATCTTTGGACAGTGGGAGGAAACCAGAGCAAACCCATGCAGACATGGGGAGAATGTACAAATTCCACACAAAAAATCACCCAAGGGTGGAATTGAACTTGGGTTCCTAGCAATGTGAGGCAGCAGTGCTAACCACTGAGCCACCATGCCATCTCTATTGTTGAGACTGTACTGATCCAGGTGACAATTCTCGAGCTATCAAGTCATTTAAGTCCCCTACCCTTTTAATTTTGAAAGTAAAACAGGCTGCTGTGTCTCTCAGTTGGGAAAAAAAAAATGCTTACAATTTAATTATATATTTGTTCATATAAGCCTGAGGACTACAATTATCGGATTGATGCCTGTTTCCATAACACAATCATTATCACAGCAGGAGGCCTGTACATTTGTAATATGATCAATAACTTCAAGTATTTATAAAAGTCTTAAATGTCTTTGATGTGGGGCTACGAATATAAATCTTTGTTTTTTATAATGGATTAAGTACTTGAAGAGATATTTGTTTTTATAAGGGATTAAATTGTTGAAGGGAAATAAATGTATTCAGTAGCTTTATCAATGAGAGTGATTTTTAAATATATAGTGAAATCTATAATAGATACTTAGATTTTAACTTTATTTTATCTCAGGATGGTTCCTGAGGTCTGCCCATGATGGATAATGGATGAATTAACAAGGAGGGTGTAATGGCAAAGGTGAGGATTGGGGGTTGCCTGTGTTAGCTCTAATTTGTATTGGACTTATTAAGTTGGGACTTAGTAGTCATGGGCTGTCATTAGTTGACATGGTAGTGTGAAGGACAATGGGTTAAGTAAAGGGGTATTGGTTGGCATAGAATGTATGATGGACCGTGGTGGGATACTATAAGGTGTCATGGGTAAAGCATGGAAAGAGCTTTGGGTGTGCAGGGGTTTGAGAGTGAGGGTTAGAAACTGTTCTTATTATAACTGAGATGAAAATCAGACCATTCAGGGATGTTCCCTTGAGTCAGATTTGGTAGTTAGGAATTGTTCTGTCAATCCAACTTGGGAATTATGATTCAGCCCAATATCGCTTGCCATACAAGAATCTCACATGCATCACTTGCAAATGCCTGAACTAGATGAACAAATGTAATTTAAACCATAACTTTGATGCCCGGTCTCCCAGTTAGACCTGGAGACTCTGTTATAGACCACTGTTAGCTACAGCATTGTCAGCTGATGATGGCTTTAACCACTGAAAATCTTCCTTCATAAAAACCGAAAGACCTGCAGATGCTGTAAAATGGACAAAAACAGAAATTGCTGGAAAAGCTCAGCAGATCTAGCAGGATCTGTAGAGAGAAAATCAGAGTTAATGTTTCTGGCTGAGTGCGGAGATGGTGCATAATTGGTACCACAGTCAGGAATGGTATGCCATTGACAAAGTTGAGCCTCTAGTGTTTCTGAGTCGCCTGCTGAGCCTCTAAGAACTGCCTTCCCTCTTCCCAACTCTGTCTATACCTCAATCCCTGAGATGATTGTTGGCCTTGACATCTTTTCTAATAATTATAGCCCTGGTTGTGCTGGAAACCTCCCACTATTCCTTTATGGAGCATTCTTCCTGTACTGGAAATTCCATCCATCGTCTTGTGCAGGATCTTGTGCATTACATCAGCTCTGTGCTTCCTTCCTTCCAAGGCTCATTGATGCATTTTGCATGCTTCAGCAGCACTTCCATAACAGTCTGAAATTTCCGACACAACTGACAGTTTCTCGGTTAACATTTTTCATGTGGTCTTACATGGGAAACATGAGAGAATCAGATCATTCAATCATTTACTTCCCCATGAATATAAAATGAGACCTTTCACTTTTTTCCCCCTCTGCGTTTAAAAATGATCTTTCTTCCCTGAGCCAAAACTTGGTGTCATATGTTAGCCTTGGCTTAATGGTAATGCTCTTGTCTTTGAAACAGGAGGTTGTGGGTTTGAGTTTTCCTCTAATGATGTTTTCACATGATTCAGACTGACACTCCACACCAGTTTGGAAGGAATGTTTTCCTTTGGGTGACACATTAAACTGAGGTCGTTGGTATCCTCTCAGGTAGATGCAAAAGATCACATGGCTTAAATTTAAAGAGCACATTGTGTTTGCTCAGTGCCCTGGTCAATGCTTTTTCCTCCCCAACACCAGGGATAACAGGTTACATGGTAGTCGCTGTTTGGAGAATCTTACTATGTACAGATTTACAGCTGTATTTCTTTATATTACAGCAGTTACTAAACTTCAGACAATTGGCTGTAATATATTCATATATAGATCCCTTATTTTAAAAATGCTTGATAAACACTAAGCCCAACAACACTGAGAAATAGCTGTACTGGAGACATTTAAAAGGGGTCAAACAGACAAGTATGAGCAAATCATGGCACCTTTTTTAAATTCAATCATGGGATATGGGCGTTGTTGGCTGGCCAGCATTCTGGTTGCCCTTAAGAAGGTGGTGGTGAGCTGCCTTCTTGAACGCTGCAGTCCACCCGCTGTAGGTTGACCCACAATGTTGTTTGGGAGAGAATTTCAGGATTTTGAACCAGCGACAGTGAAGGAACGGTGATATATTCCAAGTCAGAATGGTGATTGGCTTGGACAGGAACTTGCAGGAGGTGGTGTTCTCATGTATCTCCTGTCCTTGTCCTTCTAACTGGAAGTGGTTGTGAGTTTAGAAGGTGTTGCCTAAGGATTTTTCGTGAATTTCTGCAGTGCATTTTGCAGATAGTACATATTGCTGATGCATGTTAAACATTCTTAAGCTTCAGTCAATTGTTATTCAAAGTTTTTCAGTACTAAAATTATTTCCTATGCAATGTCTTCCCTCCACCAGTGTCATATTGTGCACAATGGTTTTTTTCCCATGGGTGTTCTGTGCTCTGCAGTATGTTGTCCATATTAACATTAGTCACTCAAAATAATGTGAGATCAGAACCGTTTTAAGGCCTGGACCTTATTGATACACTGACTCACCCAATCCTGATGTCAATGATGTTGGACAGACAACTGGGAGCTTGCCAACTGTTCCATGAAGCTATGGTCTGGTAGGAATGGAAGTTCAGAGGAGGAAGATCCTTTATTTCCTAATATGGCCCAAAACAGCACCTCTGCTTTGGAAAATACAACTAAAAGATCTTTTGGCTATCTATTAGATCTACTGCTTCTTCTTAAGCATTAATATCTAGTCTGAATAATTCCTGTACAGCACAGAGGGTGTGTTGCAGTTTTACAGGTCTTGTCTTTCGGGGTTCCAAATTAAACTGAGACCCAATTTACTCTCTCAGGTAGATATAAAAGATCCCTTGGTTCCAATTTAAAGAAGAGTAGGGGAACACTGGCCGTTGGCTGGGTCAAAATCCTCAGGTACGATAATACAGGTGTCATTTATCTCATTATTATTTGTTGAGTTTGCTGCACATAAATTGGTTTTGGTGTTTCCCAATTTACCACAGTGACTATACTTCAAAACCACTTTATTAGCTATAGAGTCCTTGGAATACCCTGCAGATGTGAATAACTCTCTCTCTCTCTTTTTGCATGCTGTGCTCCTAGCAAGGCACTGAACTGTGTTGTTTGATGATAAAATGACCCCCTGGGTCTGAGTGATATATCCAGGTCTCAACCTCTGATTGTCAATGTGGTGGTTGCCTGCCAGGGATGATGGATAGAAAGACAAAGAGGAGGCTCATAGCTAGGATTTTAAGCACATGCATGTCCATTCTTGCTGTATCGTGGATGTTAAATGTTAGACTATTCAATCAAAAGGGGGAAGACATGACAATATAGCCCAATTCTATGTTCAACAGTCATCCACACATTCTAGTGGAAATCATTGGATAATAATCAGGTGCAGAAACCTACGCACTTTCTCGCCTCTTGATGTTAACATTTTTTTTAATCTGCTTCTTGGCTAATAACTCTGACTAACACATGTCAGGGTGGTGAAGATTGACACAAAAAGGTATAGGCTGCTGTTTTGAATGTAGCTGACAGTCCTTTCAGCTCCCTACAGTTATCAAGCAGCTAGTATCCTATGTGCCCGGGCATTACCAATGAAGAACATTACCTGCAAAAAGCACAAATGCCCAACTTGCACTCCACTAAAATTCTATTCTTCGCTGGACACTCCCCATTATAAATTATATCTCAGAAGCACACATCCATCATTCATATAAAATTGCAGCTGGTACACGAGTAAAAGCAAAAGATCATAAGAAGTAAGAACACGAGCAGGACATTCAGCCCTCCAGCCTGCTCCACCATTCAATTGGATCATGCCTGATATGACATTCCTCATGTCCACTTTACTGCACTTTCCCCATAACTCTTGATTCCCCTGGTGATCAAGAATCTATCTATCATAGCCTTAAATATACAAAAGGATTCTGACCATACAACTCTGTGTGGCAAGGAGTTCCAGAGACTCACAACCCTCTGAGATAATAAATTCTTCCTCATCTCAGTCTTAAATTGGTTTCCTTTATTCTGAGACCATGCTCTCTGGTCTTAAATCCTCCCATTAGGGGAAACATTCTCTCAGCATTTATCCTGCCAAGCCCCTTGAGAATCCTGTATGTTTCAATGAGATCACCTCTCATTCTTCTAAACTCCAGTGAGTTGAGTCCCAACCTGTTTGGCCTTTGCTCTGAAGACAATCCATCCGTACCAGGGATCACCCAGGTGAACCATCTCTGAACTTCCTCCAATGGAATGATAGCTTTTGATATATTTCTTTAAATAAGGGGACCAACACTATTCACAGGACACCAGATGTGGTCTCACCAGCACCTTGGTACATTTGCAGTAAGGCTTCCCTATTTTCATACCATCACTTATACTCCAATCCCTTTGAAATAAGACCAGCATTCTCTTAGCCTTTCTTATTCTGCTGAACCTGTGTGTTAGCTTTCTGTGTTTCAGGGAGAAGTACCCCCAAGCTCCTTTGTGTTGCAGCTTTCTGCAGTTTTTTTTTCATTTAAATAATATTCTGTTCTTCTTTTCAAAATGAACAACTTCACATTTTCCCACACTATACTCCATTAGAAAGCTTTTTGTCCATGTCCCTGCAAGTAATGTATGATTACAAATCATCTGTTAAAGGAGCATTTTCAGATGCAAATATGTATTCTGTCCCATACTTTTTGTGTTGCCCTGATATTAATGCGAAGGCTGCGTCCAAGTGAGATGGGTGTTGCAAGAGGAAGATTAAGGAGGTCATGTCAGCAAATCAGATTCTCCAAATTGAGTCAATAAGCTTAGATTTCCAGGTTTCATGTCTCCAGTCTGTGCAACAAGCACTTGGTGCACCCACATCTCATTTCTATCTAAAGGTTCAACATAGGACTGTACTTTGGAGAAGTCATGAGTTATTCAGGAAGGATGCAGAGAAAGCAAAAACAGGGCTTTTATGACACACCCATGGAATTACTGATGCATGCAGTCAGGAGGACAAGGAAAGACACGGTTTTCCTCTAGGTTGGAAACAAGAAACTTCACATCTGGTTAGAAGTATTTGAGGAGGTGAACAGCAAAAATATTGTGCTCCCGTTTTGAATATAATGTAGCAAACATTATCAGAATTCTGCATCCTGTGGCTTAAGTCCCTGCCACTTCTCATACTGTCTTGTTAAATATGTCTGTCACTTCCCCCTCACTCTCATTTGAAATTTCAGCAGTAGCCAGCCTTCACTTTCTAGACATTTCACTGTGTCTCCAATCATTCATCCACAGTTGCTAATCACTCCAGTCCTTATACAATGGGATACTTCCAATAGTCATCTTCACCAAATGGCTTGCATCTTTCTCGTCACTCATCAGTTTGTTTTTCACCTCTTGTAAGAGAATACAAAACAAAACACAAGGGAGAGGAACAGGATTGAAGGTGACTCACAACTGGTAGTCCCACTCACAAATACAGCAGAGGATTCCACGGAGATAATTAGCACTATGTCAATTTCAATTGGAGATGAAGATGTAGTGAATTCACAGATAGCTAGTGACTGAACTACATCTAATGCTCTGTCTGTGGTTTTCCCCTCCTGAGAAATGATGGGGAAGGGTAAATAATCGGGTGTGTCGGCACTGGGGAGATAACTGGCCCCTTCTTTCTCCTGCTCTTCAATATTCTCCTCAAAGAAGAATGATGAGCACCTTAATCCTCCTTCACATACAAACCTCTGTGCTGTGCAACATTGCGTTGGTCACAACATTCTACAATTACTCTCAACATTCCCTCTGGCAAGCACTATCTAGGCATCGGATGTGAATCTTTATTATTCCTATAGCTTGCTTTGTGACACATTTGTTGGCTCTTGTTGCTATATTCTTGCATCTCTGTGGTGGGATTCCTCACAGGTATCACAAGCCACATCTGAAGAGGGTATCCCTTTTCCTGCACAAGCTAGCTTTTAGGTCTTCTTTCTAGAGCTAATGGGTCTGGAATGTTAGACTGCCACGGTATGAAAGGATAACGAACTACTCCCAGGGAAACCTCATGGAGATTGGCATAAACTACTTCTTGTCATTGGAGGCAGGCTACATATTGATGGATTACTATCCATTGCTATTGCTAACTTTACATTTAAGTTGCTGTGGTGCACATTTGTTCAGTGGACAGCCACCCAGTACGTTTCAGAATCCAACAAACGTGTGTGCCTGCTCATTCTGGCTATTGTCATTATACAGTGTGCATTATAGGGAGCAAACTGCTGTTTATTCTGGCCACCAAATTCTGCTCTGCTGATGATACTTCTGCAGTAATCTACTTCTGCAGATTGACCAAATCTCCAACATATACAGAAGTACATATGGCAGTACTACTTGCAAAATCATGATAGACTCCGGCAACCTGATTGCACACATGGAACCAAATTTATTTCAGTGAAACTGGGGAGTCACTGCCTTGTAGGCAGTTGATGGTCATCATTCTCTTTGCTCTGAAATTAACCACACACTTGAATCCAGCCCACCATTCCTTCACGATTCCACTCTTTGTACCAACTGATTTCTTCATTGATTTTGAAGTTTGATAATATTATTGCTACAAGCGCATTACCATTGACTCCTGCTTTTTTTTAAACCGCTAATACAATCACATTTTATGTAGTCAGACCTTAGAAACACATTGCTTTCAATGTTATTTCAACTGTCATGATGACAGAGAGACTCCAAAGCACTTACGGCATATTGAGCTTTTAATTACTACATTGTTTTCTTTTGTTTTACAAAAGGACATTAAATACAGTGCAAGTAAATTCAGTGAGGAGGGAGACAGATTGGAATGTCACATCTGATGAGATGTCAAGGAAGTGCAAAAAGAAAGGACTTAAAAGGGACAGATGCACTGCAAATGGAACTGTAATCTCCTGGTATAAATACAGATTGTGAATATGATGGAAAAAAGAAGACGGCATTCTGGGAAGAGAAATATTTTGTGTCTTCCCTTTTGAAGAATTCACAAGAACAGGGAAAGCCAGTTCAAAACTGGCCTCTGTGTGCTAGCAGAAGAAAGCGTGCCAGTAGGCTGAGATTCAGGGCGTCTTAGCATGAGTTCGAGCACTAGTGTGTTGTGGACATCACAGTCAAAGAACCACCCACTGGTCACCACTGCATTGCAGGTAAATGATCTCTCGGTGTGATTGTTAGAAACCAGCAAGGCAGTTAAACGGAATCAGGACCAAAGTAGGACTACCTTGCACTACATGTTGCTAGCCAGACACCAACAAAAGGAAACAAGACATAAGAATTTCAACTAAGCCCAAAGCCAAAAATCCTGAAAATGACTGCTTGACCATTGACAGCAAATAAAGAAGGGGAGCGAGTTCATTTATCCTCTCCCATGAGCTTGACAATTTGGGATGTCCTGTTTAGACAGTAATAACTTGGGGAACCTTACCTGGAATCTGGTCTTAATGCATCAAAGAAAAAAAAACTTGTTACCTGCTTTCTATCCCAATCAGAAGTGGAATAAGAGAATTACAAGGATTGCTTCTCTTACAGAATGATTACCTGGGAATGGCTTATGACATGGAAATGAAAGAGAATGAATTAGGATCTGGCAGATAACAATTGTCATTTATTTGATAAGAAGAAGATTTGAACCAAATTTATACTGCCTTAATGGAATACTAGAT
This sequence comes from Rhincodon typus, assembly GCF_021869965.1. Classification (NCBI taxonomy): domain Eukaryota; kingdom Metazoa; phylum Chordata; class Chondrichthyes; order Orectolobiformes; family Rhincodontidae; genus Rhincodon; species Rhincodon typus. The sequence goes on from NC_063349.1 coordinate 10,318,701, forward strand.
CTCATCGTTGCATAACTAAAGTGTTATGTGAGATTCAGAACAGAATTCTCCTTCACAATGATGAAAGCACAAATGAATAGCTGCATTTAATTACTAGTTGACAAGTAAGGAAGGCTGAGATTAGGTACATTGGTGCATTTGAAAATGCAAAGTCATGCCATGCTGTGAGAATGGTCTTTGGAGCCGATTTCTGTTGTTGAGACTTGGATTTGCTATTTTTTTTGATACAAGATACATGCCTTACATGACAGAAAGGAACTCAAGCTTACACTTGTTTCAGCTTAATACTGGTAATCCTGGATTCAACTCAAAATGTAAACACTTACTTTTCATTTACGTTTTGGGATATCTATTTTCCTGCTAAAGTATTTAATAAAGCATAACCTCCAAGACATCCATAAAGATATGCTCAGTACACTTAGAAAAACAAATAGAAGATTGTGATCTGGTTGTTTTTCTACTGGTACTTTAGAAAAATTCTGAAGATAATGAGCTTTGATGTAATAAAACGTAATTGCTGCATCTACAATTTTTCAGTAAAATGACTACCTTTGAAATCATCCAAGACATCTAAACTTGTTTGGAGGTGCTCTTAAAGTGCATTGTTGTTCAAATATGATTATGCAACAAGGCGATGTGGGTACCCACAGCTGAAATAATCGAAGAAACAAATCTAACCCCCATCTGCCGAAGCAAAAAAAAATGGAGTTTGATGTAAAAGCATCATGTGAAGGCATGTTAGGCACAGTTTCAGCTGTATAGAAGATACTTTGGCAATGATTTTTCAACTAATAGCTTATAATTCCTTTTGAAAGTGCAAGTACACAATATATTTTTTCATAATGTATGTGGAATTGCATGGCTCTCAAATTAAGAATAATTCAGTACGTAATTTCTTTCTTAATCTCCTTCATCCATGTTTCAAAGGACAGAATGTAAAATAAGCTCCATTTATTATGTTTGTAGAGTTTATTGAGATCTATCTTATGACTCTAGTCCTAAGGCTGATCAGCTGGAATCACCAAATCCTTTTACGAAAACACCAGCCCGATTTAAGAGGGAAATTGCAAATATCTCAGGTTCTACTATGTCGCACTGATTATGAGATTATTCAAAGAAAGTAAATGTTATAGAACAGGAATTGTATTGAATTCAATCTTTCCGGTAGAGTTATGTGATTTCTTGCCTAAATGGACTTTCAAAAAACAATTGATGAAGTAACTCAGAACAGATTTATTTGGAAATTGGCATGTGATAAGAAAGGCATGGCAGTAACTTACATGTGCAATTAGTTGAGGGATAGGAGGTAGAAAGTAGCGATGAATGGATGTTTTGATGATTGGGGAAAATATACAGAGATCAATATTAAAATCATTCCTTTTCTTAACATGTGTAAATGACACAGCCTTACCAAAAAGGAGTTTTTTTGCCAATTTTACCAATTTCAAAGTTTGTGGAGGTTAAAAAAAAAACTTGTCATTGTGGTAGCAAATGAACAAGAGCCAAGGTATACCTAGTTCTCTGTGGGTTACATGGAACATTCCTTGTTACAGTCCTATTTGGGTCCCTCCCCACGTCTCTTTTTCTGGTACATCAATGACATCATTAGTGCTGCTTCCCTCTCTTGTTTGAAATTGGAAAAATTCATCAATTTTGCTTCCAATTTCCACCTTCATCTGGTCCACCTCTGACTCAACATTGCTGTTTCCACTGCTGGGGATAGGTTGGCCGCCAATATCCACCTCAAACCCACTGACTCCCACAGTTACCCTGACTGTACATCCCCACAACTCTGTGAGGACTCCAATCCATTCTCCTACATTCTGCATTTCTATTGCATCTGTCCTGATGATGCCATCTTCTGCAGGGAGACCTCAGATATGTCCATCGTTTTCCTCAACCAAGGATTCCCCATTACTATAGTTGACGGGGCCCTCCACCATGTATGACCTATTTCCTGCACTTCTGCCCTCACCCATTCTGTCCCTGCCAACAAAAACAATAGGGTGTACTGGTCCTCATTTTCCACTCCAACAACTTCTGCATTCAAAAGATTATAAGCCTCATCTCACCATTCAATTGCAGAAGGTGCAACACTTGCCCATTTACCCACTCTCTCCTCACCATCCAAGGCTCCAGACACACCTTCCAAGTGCAGCAGTAACTTATCTGCACTTCACTCAATCTAGTCCACTGTATCCGTTGCTCACAATGTGGTCTCTTCTACATTAAGGAAACAAAATGCATGCTGAGTGACCGCTTTGCCAAAAACCTATTCTCTGTCAATAAAAATGACCCTAAGCTTCCAGTTGCCTGCCACTTCAACACACCACTGCGTTCCCTGGACAACATCTGTCTCAGGCCTACTGCAGCACTCCAGCAAAGCTCAACATAATCTGAAGGAACAGCGTCTCATCTTCCACCTAGGAATTTTATAGCCTTCAGGACTCAATATTGAGTTTAACGATTTCAAAGCTTGAACAGAGCTTCCTGCATGTTCATTACCTACCCCCATGCATCAAGGTCCTGTTTTGTATGGGATGCTCCCAGCACAGCCAACCAATTTTCAATATTCACACTTCTCATTTGCACCCATTCAGTATTTATCTCTCTCCGGGCTTCTCTGCTTCTCCCTTTTCTCATTCTCTCTCAGCGCCATCTCCATTTATTCAACTGATTTCTTCCACATCCCAATCCATTCCCACCACTCCTCCCCCAGAACCTCCAATCAGCATAAATTCCACTATTTCCCAGTCGCTTTAAGTTTCACAAAGACTCACTGGACTCGAAATATTGACTCATTTTTCTCCACACAGATGCTGCCAGATTTGCTGAATTTCTCTGGCACTTTCTGGTTTTGTTTCCAATTACCAATCTCTGCAATTCTTTGTTTTATTGACATTAAAATAGTAGCATGCTTCTGTGGTACATAGACCAATTGGTAATGTAGGCAGATATATTTCAATGGAATTTCCCTGCTGGTTGGAAATTGCATCTCCCCCAACAGGGAGTGGTGGAAGGCACAGAAAATAGGTCATTGCCCAGTATATTATGGAGGGTGGGTGAGTGCTGAAATTAGCAGCATGCCACAATACACAAACAAATAAATAAGTGTCACTTGAACTTGTTAATTTTAATCTTACCCAATGTTACCATTTCATAAAGGGGTTGGTATAGGCAGGGTAACATTTTGTTTTATATTTTTCAAATGATAATGTTGTTGATCAACCTGACAAATCAGCAGGAGACAACAAGGTGCAGGGCTGGATGAACACAGCAGGCCAAGCAGCATCATAGGAGCAGAGAGGCTGACT
>NC_063349.1:10322414-10340337 GCF_021869965.1 Rhincodon typus
CCCCCCACCACATCCCAAAACCAGTCCAGCTCGTCCCTGCCTCCCTAACCTGTTCTTCCTCCCACCTATCCCCTCCTCCCACCTCAAGCCGCACCTCCATCTCCTACCGACCAACCTCATCCCGCCCCCTTGACCTGTCCGTCCTCCCTGGACTGACCTATCCCCTTCCTAACTCCCTACCTACACTCACCTTTCCTGGCTCCATCCCCGCCTCTTCGACCTGTTTGTTTCCTCTCCACCTATCCTCTCCTCTATCCATCTTCTATCCGCCTCCCACTCTCTCCCTATTTATTTCAAAACCCCCTTCCCCTCCCCCTTTTCTGATGAAGGGTCTAGGCCCGAAACGTCAGCCTCTCTGCTCCTATGATGCTGCTTGGCCTGCTGTGTTCATCCAGCCCTGCACCTTGTTGTCTCGGATTCTCCAGCATCTGCAGTTCCTACTATCTCTAAATCAGCAGGAGACTTGGGTTTACGTTGGAATCTGAGGGAGAGTCTGTCTCAAACATTCTAAGACTGAACTCTAGCATAAACCAACAAATTCTTATCTCTTATAAACCATATGTCAGAGTGCCAATTTCAAATTTGATTAATTTACATCCATACATTAATCAACGCAACTTATTTCCCACATAACATGCATCAGGTGCTGTTTATGTCCATCTAAGGTCCCACCTTTATTTTGTTGATTGTGCAGTTTAGGCTGTGTCCTTGTTTCTATTACTGACTCACTGGTCTTCACTCTTTGCCATCCTGGCTAGAATTCAACTGCTAAGGTTTTGTTCTACTTACATTTATTCTAATAAAACACTCCTAAACAAAATTGTATTTAACTCTTTCAGCTATAACCCTTTCAGCAGGAAGAAAGGGTAGTAATATAAAAGGTTCTTGCCTTTGCACTTTCAGGGATACCCAGCAAAATACAACTGCCCTCTCCCTTCCTCCCTGTATGGATTGTAAAACACACCCCTCCATTTGTGCCTGCACCCCACCCCAATGATGAAAAAGCCCTCCTTGCCCAATGTCCCTGACTTATCACTGTCTGGAATTCATACTAAACCTTTACAAATTACAGGTTTAGCCTCAGCTGGAGGGCTCTGTCCAAGGCACACTTACAAAAGGATGCGAACACCTTGGAGAGGTTACAGAGCAGCAGATATTATCTACGGGGAAGAAATTGTTCTCAAAACAATAAAGGAGAGCTGTAATAGCGGTATTCAAAATATGAAGGGGCATTTTACAGAGCAAATAGTGACAAACTGTTTCCTCTGGTAAATGGATGATAACCTGAGGTGATAGTTCAGAGGGGAACTAAAGGAGAAATTTGGACCAATCATTTCACATGGTTTTTTTTTTATTTTGTGATATATATATATTATATGACTTTTTAAATATATGACTACACTTTATTCATAAGAATATCTTTACATACGTAGTCACTGAAACAGTTTGGTTCTGTACAGTAGCATATGAAGAAACAAACGAACATTAGATAAAAACCATAAGAACTGCAGATGCTGTAAAGCAGTAACAAAAACAGAAATTGCTGGCTAAGTTCAGTAGGTCTTATCACATCTCCTGACCTCATTACAGTTCCTCAGAATGTTCTGAGGAAGGATCACTTGACCCGAAATATTAACTCTGATTTCTCTTCACAGATGCTGCCAGACCTGCTAAGCTTTTCCAGCAATTTCTGTTTATGTTTCAAACAAATATTGGAGTTTGACTCGATCCAGCAGACATACCAAAGGCATTTCTTTCTGGTACAAAATTATATTTGTGTATATTTGAGGCACTGGGAGTGTCTGATACCTGAATGGACCCCCATTTAACTTCAGCAGAAAGACCTCAGACAGCGGTCTTTCCCACTGCATCATGGTGGCAGCTGCACCAAGCCTTAGTGTGTCCTTCAAAACATTGTCCTAGACATTGGAATGTATCAGTCTGCAACACTGAGTCAAGGTCAACCCCTTGCACTGGAAGACCAACAAGTTTCAGGTAGACGAATGAGCATCTTTCACCGAGTTGATGGTCCTCCAGACACAGCTGATGTTCGTCTCAGTGTGCATCCTGGGGAATAGACCAAAGAACACAAGAGTCCTGCGTAACGGAGCTGGTCAGGATGAACCTTGATAAAAACCACTGCATCTCTCTCCAGACTTCCTTTGCAAAGGCACATTCCAGCAGGAGATGCATGACAGTCTCTACCTCCCTGCAGCCACTTCAAGGACAGAGTGCGATGGTGCATCCAGTCTGGGCATACAAGAAGGACCTCACAGGTAGTGCCCCTCTCACCGCCAATCAAGCGATGCCTTGGTGCTTGCTGGAAAGTTCTGGTGATGAGGCATTCTGCCAAATAACTTTGGCAGTCTGCTCAGGGAACTACGCAATAGGATTCACTCTCTCATTTTCCCTATGGTCTCAAGGACACTATATGCTGACCGCTTCCTGATGCACTTGTGGTTGAAATTTTTTTATGTTATGATCTAGAATGCACCACCTGAAAGCAGGGCAATGGAATCAGATTTAAAAGATACATGGACATGGTTTTAAAGAGAAATAACTTGTCAGTTATAGCGAAAAATCTGGTGTGGGATTAAATCAGAAAGTCAATCAAAGAACTGGCACAAGTATGACAGGCCGGAAGATCTTCTTTTGTGCTGTAGGATTCTATGCCTCCATTATAGCATTAAAATTCAGACGGAGATTTGGAAAAAAAATTTAATTATAGCTATTGTTACAATATGCTTTAATATAATCTTGCCTTTGAGTCAGAAGCTCATACTTGAAGACTCGCTACAGAGACATGACAGTGCATTCCATGAGGGCCACTCAGCTCCTGACCTCATTACAGCTTTAGTTCAAAAATAGCCAATAGATATCCAGAACTCCAGAGATGAGGCGAGAGTGACAACGTTAATGACGACTTTAATGCCACATTTGACCATGCCAGCCCTGGCAAAACTCAAATCTGTGGGAATTGGGATTTGTTGGGGGGGGGGAACTCTATGCTGGTTTGAGCCATATACAAGAAGATAGGAACAAGAGTAGGCCAGTCAGCCCATCAAGCTTTCCCCTGCCATTCAACACAATCATGGACTGAGTGAACACTTCAATGCCTTTCACCCAGCACATCCCCATAACACTATACGCATTGATAATAGAAGATTTATCAACTTCTCCTTAAAATATACTCAAAGACTGAGCTTCCACACCCCTATGATGTAAAGACTTCTAAAGATTCATCCCCCTCTGAGAACAAGAATTTCCCATCTCAAATGGCATCCCCTTTATTTTTAAATGGTGTCCCCTGGTTCTAGTCTCCCTAACCAAGGGAAACATCTTACCTGTAACTACCTTACCTATTCCCTTTAAGTTTCTTGTACATTTCAATGAAACCACCTCTCATTCTTTGAAATACATGAGAATATAGGTCCAGATTGCCCGATCTCTCTAATAGGACAGACTGCCATAATGTTAACAAGTCTGGTGAGCCTTCACTGCACCTCTTCTTATAGCAATAATATGTTTTCTGACATTAGGCAACCAAACTGCACACAGTTCTCCAGATGCAGTTAACCAAGCTCCTATACAATCAAAGCAAAACTTCACTACTCCTACACTCAAATGCATTTTAACATTCCAATTCCTTTCCTAATCACCCATTATACTTAAATTTTAGCATTCAGTGACGTATTGACAAGGACACCTAGGTCCTTTTCGTGGATCTACACTTTCCACGCTCATCATCTGAGAAATTCATTGCACATCTGTCTCTCCTACCAAAGTGGATAATCTCACATTTTTCCATCTGGTAAGTTCTTGCCCATTTAATAAGCCTATCCAAATCCTACTGAAGTTAATTTACATCTTCCTCATAACACACATTCTCACTTAGCTTTGTATCATCACTGAATCTCTCACTATTAACATCCCCATTGACCAGAACTCAACTGACTCACCAAATAAACACAGTGGCTACAAGGGCAGGTCAGAGGCTAGGAATACTGCGGCAAGTAACACATCTCCTGACTCCCCAGATCACGTCCACCATCTACAATGCACAAATCTGGAGTGTGATGGAATACTCCCCACTTGCCTGGATGAATGCAGCTCCAACAACACTCAAGAAGCTTGACACCATCCAGGACAAAGCAGCCCGCTTGATTGGCACCACAGCCAGAAGCATCCACTCCCTCCATCACCAACGCTCAGTAGCAGCAGTGTGTACTATCTACAAGATGTACTGCAGAAATTCACCAAAAGATCCTCAGACAGCACCTTCCAAACCTACAACCACTTTCATCTGGAAGCACGGGCACAGCAGATATGGGAACACCACTTACTGCATGTTACCCCTCCAAGCCACTCACCATCCTGACTTGGAAATATATTACCGTTCCTTCATTGTTGCTGGGCCAAAAACCTGGACATCCCCTTCTAAGGGCAACGTGGGTCTACCTACAGCACATGGACTCCAGTGGTTCATCTTAGCTACTTCATCAATGACCATAAAGTCACAAGTGGTGATGTTCACTATAACTGCACAATGTTTAGGACCTATTCGTGACTCTGAAGCAGTCCATGTCCAAATGCAACAAAACCTGGACAATGTCTAGGTTTGGGCTGGTAAATAGCAAGTAACATTTAAACCATGCTAGTGCCATGTAATGACCATATGCAAAGAGAGAGAATCTAACCATTACTCCTAGACATTCAATGGCATTACTATCATGAAATTCTCCATTATCGACATCCTGGGGATTACCATTGACTAGAAATGAACTGAATTAGCCATATAAATACTGTGGCTACAAGAGCAGGTCAGAGGCTAGAAAGAGAATTGCAGTGAGCATTTATCTCTTGACTCCCCGAAGCCTGTCCACCATCTACAAGACACAAGTTAGGAGTGTGCTGGAATAGTCGCCATTTGTTTGGATGAATGCAGTTCCAACTACATTCAAGAACCTTGAGCAGCCCACTTGACTGGCACTGTATCCACAAACATTCACTATCTCCACAACTGATGCTTAGAAGCAGCAGTGTGTAGCATCTACTGTAGAAATTCACCAAGGCTCTTTAGGCAGCACCTTACAAACCCATGACCACTTCCATCTCGAAGGATAAGTGCAGTCGTACATGGGAACACAACAACCTACAAGTTCCCCACCAAAGGATTCAGCAACCTGACTTGGAAATATACTGCCATTCCTTCAGTGTCACTGGGTCAAAATCTTGCAACTATCTAATGGCATTATCAGTTTACCTTTACCTTTACCAAGAAGGCAGCTCACCAACACCTTCTAAAGGGCAACTAGAAATGGGCAATCAATGCTGGCCCAGCCAGTAACTCACATCCCATGAATTAATAAAATTATCAAGGCTGACACTTTGGTGAAATACTTGGAATACTCTGCTGTTATTCAGATACGAAGTTAAACTAAGGCCTTGTCCAACCTCTCATTTGGATGTAAATATCCCACAATCCATAGAGAAGCATCCTGGTCAGTGTTTCTCCCTCAAAGAACAGCTTATCCGGATGTTATCTCATTGCTGCTTGTGGGCTTTTGCTGTGCACAAATTGGCTCCTACTTTCCTCACATTCATGAGTTTTGGAACCTTTTGATGTCAGGAATTACATAAATGCTAGTCACCATTTTCAGATTTGAGTTTTCAATAACATGAAATGATGATTCCCCAGGCATCCAACTGTTTACGAGTAAGGAGGTAGGACATTAAGCTATAGGAATTTCTCTGTTTTTTACTGATTTTCAGTGACAGCATGACATGGTGCTACTTGGAATTGTTTCATCAGTGGTGCAATTGTTTGGTCAAAACACAAGATCAACAACAAAAGACTGTCACATTAAACTAATGAATGGAATTATCACTGGAGCTTTACACCTCCTACTGGTAAAAGGCAAAGCTACATTCCTTTTTAAATTTAAATGCATGAAACTAAGGTCGTACTTAATAACACCAAGATGGCAGAAAGTACACTCCCTGCTCATGTAGCTTAGACATCACTGATACAGTTTTCCAGATAGCCACCGACATCAAGGACAGAAAAGAACGCACACACTTCTCACTCTCCACTTCTCACTTCCTCCCATGTGCCGCTCTCTCCCTCTCTCTTCTGCTTCTTATTTGCTCCTATTCACTGCTACCTTCAGCTTTCCACTCCCATTACCTCTCCTTCCTGCTCCCTACCATTTCACCACTTCTCTTTTCCATTCTCTTCTTGAAATTTTGTATCCTCCTGTTGGTCCTTTTAGCTTCCCACTCCCTCCCCTTGTTCCCTTCCTTGAGAAGCCAGTGAGAGGGTGTGGGAGAGGTAATGGGTGGGAGCAGTGGAGTGCTATGGAAAGCAGCATGTGGGAGGGACTGGGGGGTATGAAGCTGTGAGGTTCAGGAGGGAGTGATGGGCATATGGAAGCAGAGCAGAGCAGCATGATTGTAGACCCAATAAGTTCAGCAGTGGGAGAATCTATGAACCAAGGCAGGCATTACAAACAGTTAAACCCTGGTTAACATTTAAAAGGAAATTATTGATTTCTGTTTTCCAGAAAAGATAGGAAGAAAAATTTAATGTTCCAGAAACAATTCTGTACATTAAGTTTATAATATGCATTTGTAATATACTTCTGTTTTGCTCATATCAGAATTAAATGGTTTGATAAGATGACAAGGCAAAAAATATCCACAAACTACACCAGACATTTTTATTCATATATTAGGTACTTGCAGGTTTTCCAACTGTTCAGTTGCAGTTGATTGGAAGTGAAAATAAACTCTGAACATCTTAGAAGGAAAAAAAGAGAAAACCATAACGAAATAATGTTTCCAAGGAATTTTCTGAACAGTCATTATTTCTAAGATCAAGTGATAAGTTGTGTTTTGGGAAAGGAGTAAAGCCTATTTTCATTCAGGAGAAACGTGAAGAAATTCAGTTGGATTTTTCTCATCCAAATGGTGTTTGTTTTGATGCTGTTCTATTAGCCAAATTTTACACAAATCAAATATATTAAACCAAATCTTTATATTTGTGAATCTATTTGCAGCTTGTATTTTCAGCCTATCTACTGAGACCATTTGGAATCCTGTTTTTGAAATACTTTCTACATTCAACTACTGAAGTGAACTATATTGCAGCCATTTGTATAAGAGGGGGATATGGGTCAAGGAGAAATCAACTGAGATTTCCCACAATTTACTTACTCTGTCAGCAGTGGGCAAACCACATTACTTTTTTCTAAACTCATGAAGTTTGCAGGAATGGATATGATTCATGAGGAAAATAGTATAAGTTGAATCTGATCAAAGAAATCGATTATTTTGGGAATTTGATTCATGTGATGTATGGCCTTTGAAACTACATAAAATTATGTTTATAGGTCAAATTTATGTTTAAATATGCTAATAATACTTTTTTAAGAGAAAACAATAAATATCAAGTAACTTGCTGAAAAAAAATGTATATCTGGCCCTCCTTTTAGCTACATAATTTGAGCTTTAAAAGTTCTTTGTAAGAAGTTTGCTTAGTCAACACAAGTATGATAAAGCAGAATTAAGATTTTTAATAGCTGTCTGCCCCATAGTTGTTGGCAAAAAGCTTGATAAGTTATTTACTATTTATAAAGAACATCAAAGTGAGGATTAAATCCTGAAATTAAAATATATCAAGTATAAAGAGTAATCCAGTAACCTTAAGGGAGCTTACACAAATGGGGATAATCTCTTACAGGCCTATAACTTGCAATCATCCGAATATTCTTCGTTGGCATTGCAAAGAGTTGAGAAATTGCCAATGATTCCATTGCAAGTGGGCAACGCCCCCTGCAGTTTGTTTTTTTCCAAAGCAGAAGTAGTGCCAAAAAGAATTCACTGAAATCTATGGCAAATGGAAATTACAGAATATTCTCAAATGTGCAATGCATGCTGCAAATGGGAACAATGTCTTGCAAAACGAAATATTTTAAGGATTTGTTCTGAGCCCAATAAAATTTTCAGGAATTTAGGAATTTCTGAAATATCTTAATAATCTTTCCGTTTTGTTATTTTCAATCTGAAGTTCGGAGATGCTGTCAGCTATATCTAGAGGAGATTTTTCATACTTTGTTTGACATGGTATGGAAGAAACCAACAGTTTGGAATGAATGATTTTCGATTCAGAGCTAAAGAGCTCCATATTTCTTCATTTGCAAAGGCTCTGCAGTCTAAAACATTTGTAAAACAATTTCAAGTTGGGAACCTTATACATGTCTGTGAGACAAGAATATCAATGCCTCCCTAAGGTCATCCGGTTAAATTTTTCCATGTTTGTCTATATTGTCACAAAATAATTTCTATTATTTTCAAATACTTAACATCAAGTAACATTGGATCATTAATATAGATTTTTATGAGGCAGATACTGGGATCCCCATCTATTGCATTCATATTTATGTGGTCTGCTCTCTAAACACAGGGCCGAAGGATTACAAATAGCATGTAAAGGACTGGTATCAGAACATTTTTAGGAGGTGTTTATGTTGTGTGAATGTGGACTGACACACCCACATTTATGCACATATAAGAATTCCTGCAATATTGAACTCTGGAGCTAACTCTGCTATCTTAAATGTGGCAACCACTTACATTTATGTAGCACCATTAACACGGAAAAACATCTCCAAGTCCTTCACTGAATATATACCAAGTCAGAGAAAACCTTGGTCAGAGGGTGAGCTCTAAGGAGCACCTTAAGAGATAAGAGAACAAGGGTCTCAGGCAAATATTGCAGCTGAAGACATGGCCAGCAACGGTAACGTGGAGGGGGAGGGGGTGCTTCATAAAAGGCTCCGTGAATTTGAAGGACACAAGGATGTAATGTACGTATAGGGCAAAAGATTGTGAATTGCTTTAAACCTGACAATTAGAATTATAAATTGGAATTGTTGGGTACCAGGAGTAAAAGTAGTTCAGCAAGAGGAAAAATGATAGGGAAGCAGACAGGAGGATGTATGTGAAGCATTGGTTTGGGACACTGCATCAAAGAGGCTAGAAAGCTACCTGCAGGAAGTACAAACGATATAGGCTGTGCATGTTTATGTCACAACCCAAAGGTAAAATGTCCTGTCAATCTCGTGCTTTAGATGTTTCAAAATATCTGTATCCTGGGGCCTTGAGCCCAGTTGTACTTCCTAGTTTTAGACAGCATTGGTGAAACTACATCTAGAGTGTTGTGTACAGTTTTGTTCTCCTTATTTAAGTATGGGTATAGTTATAATAGAAGGAACTCAGTGAAGACTCACTTGACTAATTCCTGGGATGAAGGCATGAAATTATGAGGAAGGGTTAGAGATACAGCCAACATCCTTGCCAACTGGATACAAAACTAGCATGGTGACAGGAGACAAAGTAATGGTTGGTGGGTTGTTTTTCAGACTGGAGGCCTGTGACCAGCGGTATTCCACAGGGATCGGGACTGGGTCCACTTTTGTTTGTCATTTATATAAATGATTTGGATGAGAATGTAGGAGGCATGGTTAGTATGTTTGCAGATGACACCAAAATTGGTGGTATAGTGGACAGTGAGGAAGGTTATCTAAGATTACAAAGAGATCTTGACCAATTGGGTCAATGGGCTGAGGAGTGGCAGATGCAGTTTAATTTGGATAAGTGTGAGGTATTGCATTTTGGTAAAACAAAGGCAGGATTTATACAATTAATGGTAGGGCTCTGGGTAGTGTTGCATCACAAAGAGACCTTGGGATTCAGGTACATAATTCTTCGAAATTTGTGGCATAGGTAGACAGGGTGGTGAAGAAGGAATTTTACTTTCCTTGTTCAGACCTTTGAGTATAGGATTTGGGATGTTATATTGAGGTTGTACAAGATGTTCGTGAAGCCTCTTCTGGAGTAATGTGTACAGTTCTGGTCGCCTTGTATAGGAAGTATGTTATTAAATTGGAGAGCATTCAGAAAAGACTTACAAGGATGTTGCCAGGAACAAAGGGCTTGGGTCATAAAAATAGGCTAGATAAGGTGGGAACTTTTTCACTGGAGCATAGGAGTTTGAGGGGTGACCTCATAGGGTTTATAAAATCATGAGATAAAGTGAACAGCAAGAGTCTTAGTGGGGAAGTTCAAAATAGGAGGGACATTTTTAAGGAGAGAAGAGAAAATTTAAAAAGGACATGACAGGCAACTTTTTTACAGGGAGTGGTTCACATGTGGAATGAATTTCCAGAGGAAGTGGTGGATGCAGGTACAGTTACAACATTTAAAAAATATTTTGGTAAGTGCATGAATAGAAATGTTTCAGAGGGATATGGGCCAAATGCAGGCAAGTCTAGTTTCGTTCGGGAACATGGTTGGTGTGGACTAGTTGGACTGAAGTGTCTGTTTTCATGCTGTGTGATTCTATGACTCTCTCCATTGGAGTTTAGAAGAATGAGAGACAATCATACTGAAACGTCCAAGACCCTGAGGTGAAAAACCAAAGAACTGCAGATGCTGGAAATCTGAAACAAAAACAGAAATTGCTGGAGATAATCAGCAGGTCTGGTGACATCTGTGGAGAGAAAGCATAGTTTAAGTTTTGGGTCCAGTGACTCTTCTTCAGACTTAGCAGGGTTGGCGATCAGTCATCTCAGCTCCAGGATCTTAGCAGGGGTTCCTCATGAGAGTGACCTAGGCACAACCATCTTCAGCTGCTTCAACAACCTTCCCTCCATCATAATGTCAGAAAGTCGGGACGGTCGCTGATGATTGCACAATGAGTCAGAACCGCTGGCTCTTCAAATACTGAAGCAGTCCATGCCCAAGCACAGTAAGACCTGGACAATATCCAGACTTGGACTAAAAGTGACAACTAATATTTTCATCACACAAGTGCCAAGCAATGACCAACTCCAACAAGTCAGAATCCAATCATCGCACCTTGACATTCAATGGCATTACCATCAATGAATACTGCACTATCAACATCCTGGGGTACCATCGAACAGAAGCTGAACTGGACGAGCCATACAAGTAGTCTGCCTTCAAGAATAGATCACTGGCAGAGTCCTGCAGCAAATAACGGCATTTGAGTTTGTCCCTACATAATGTAGATCACTGATCAGTCCCTTCTTAGTCTAATCAACCCATTTTTTCAATCCAGTGAAAATGTCCAGAAGATTTGGAGTAAACTGATTTTACTCTCAATGATCAGCTTTCGTTGCACACAAGCAAACACAATAACAGCTATAACACCATTAATATAATAAAGTTAGCCAAGATAATTCAGAGGAAAATTATAAAACATGACACTGAAGGGGCTTTTGTGGTGCAAAGTCAGTATTCCTACATCTGGATCAAAAAGGTTGGGATCATGTCCCACTTGCTCCAGAGGTGTTCCATTATACGCCTGGGCTGGTTGATCAAAATATCTAAAACATGACACTGAACCACAAAAATAAATATTAGGAAACGGTCAGTCAAAGAAGTGAGTGTTCAGGGGTGTCCTGAACAATACCAATGTTGAAGCAATCAAAACAGGGGATTCTGAAGGGGCTAGAAATGGAAGAGCAGCATGTCATGATGCGGATTCTCCCCATGTACTCTATCCAAAGTTGTCATGATTTGGGGAACTTATATCAGATCTTCTCATAGTCTGCTCCTTTCCAAGGGTAAACAGACCCAATCTCTCCCCATGGCTGAAGTTTCTCCTCCCTTGAACCATTCTTGTAAAACTCCCGCATTCTATCAAATGTGCTCAAATCCTTCCTATAGTGTGATGCAAATGTAGCTCAGCAAGCACAGTGGCAGTAGGAAAAAGGGACTTGATGTGTTTTAAGGCAGGACTACAGAAGGTGTATCTACAGTCCAGAGATATGTTCTCATCAACCTGTTCAGAGATGTTATTGCTCATTTCTGGAGCAGCTGAGACTTGAACCCAGGCCTCCTGGATCAGAGGTAGGGATGTCTTGGATTTTCTGAGTGAGTTCCATAATTTGATCTTTTGCACTGTGTCCTGAGACTGTACTCCTGACACAGGACACGGTTTGCTCTGGGGTTGTGTAATCTACATTGCTACTTTGCAAACATGTGCGACTTGGGGCTGGTGCGCAGCCAAACACCTCCCCAGCACCTGTGGCTTGGAAAGGGTTCAACAGCAGCTGTGCCCACCTCATCTGCTGGTCCATGTCTCAAGGTTCCACCAACACACTGTGTTCTGACGTGTCCTTAATTACTTTGACAAGAGCTGAACACCATGAGCCTTGGGCTGATTGAGGGTATAGGCAGTGGTAGCATCCCTACGTCTGAGCCAGGAGGCCTGGGTTCAAGTCCCAGCTGCTGAAGAGGTGAATGATAACAAGGCATATTATTTTGCCATGAGTAAGCATAAACTTCATTCTGAGGGACCAACCGAAACACATACAAAAAATATATACTTCCACAGTGGAAGTGATGATCTCCAGATTTTGTGTAATTACCTCTGCCACATGGGAACAAGAATCCTCCATCTTCCTTGACAGTATCAGGAAGCTGCCTGGCAGACCTGCCAATGCATCCTGATGGACATGTCTATTGGCCGTCATTGGTATGCTGCCTCATCAAAGTTCACATTTAGCCCTCCCCCGACAACAGAATTCCTGTCACCTGGCCATACTGGGACCTGGCAAATAAGTGACTCTCTTACCCCAGGCTGGCTAAGCTCACCTGTGTTTGGCGACTACCACATGCAGATCCCAACTTTAGACTGAAATATGTGGCAGCACCTGTGGTTGGAATTAAGATCAAATGAATGTGCTTCCTCATCACTCGAGTGTATTGCTCTCCCTCTTTTTCCAACCTGTATTTCAGCTGCCCCAGCTACAGTTTTTAGGCATTTTAAAGCATAAAATTGGGGTGGTGGGAAAGCAAGAAGTCTGGGGGTCACACCATCTGTAGCTTTCATTTTCTCCCTCATTATGGAATGCAAGAAAGTATGGAGTTGAAATGGGATGTAAAGCATCACTTACCAACTTTCTCCATGTCCTTTACTATACCAGATGACATAGGCACTGTTTTTAGTGGTCCCGTGATTATTTCAAGGAACCACAGGAGAGAAGATGCCACCTCCCTCTCACTATTTGTTAGGTTTCCCTACTGTTATGGATGACCTTGTCCTGTAACAGGGCAGAACGTCATTGCTGTTGTATTCTGAAGTATCTTCTGTAGCTGAATAGCTAGAGGAATGTGGCAAGAGTGAAAGCTGGCATCATTGGAGCATTTTTGAGGGTGAGATGGAGATATTGCCCGTTAAGAAGGTATCATGTTTGTTCATGAATGCTGCTGTATGGTTCATGGTACAGTGGGTAGGAGATGTCATTCTGACCAGGTTATTGAACATTTTGAAGCCCTAGTTCCATGCCTTGAGGCTAGACTCCAGGCATTCACCACCCTTGCCATGTACTGTGAATTGTTTTGAGGCTTCTGCACAAAAGCCTTAGGAGTCTGTGGAAACATGTCCTCTCCCCTGGACAATGTCTAGCTATGTTGATGTTTCAACAAAGCAGGATTAAATCTCAACGATTGCCATGTGCATCTTTGCTTTTTACCTTATGCATTCCAAAGTCATTTCAGCTCTTATTTTTTCTATTTTAAAAGGGACAGTCCACTTTTAACAAGTGAAGGTCAGCTGCAACGTGAGGATGGATTGTAAAGCCACCCCGACCCCCTGTTCCCCATCTTCCCTTTGTTTGAAACAGAATATTTATAAAATGAAGTTCACGGCCTGCCCTGTTCTGAGGAAGGGTCACCGGACCCGAAACATTAACTCTGATTTTTTCTTCACAGATGCTGCCAGACCTGCTGAGCTTTTCCAACAACTTCTGTTTTTGTTGCATGACCTGCCTGCTGCCTTGCTGTGGACCCTCAGACTTGGTCCCATTTTGCAGGGTGGTGGAAGTGTCAGGCGCGCTGTCAAGTGTTAGGTGCCCTTGTCCCTATTCCACACAAGAATTAGAAGCAACAATAGGCAGTACGGCAGCTCAGGACTGTTCCACCATGCAATAAGATCATGATTAATCTGACTGTGGCCCTAACCCTGCTTTCCTGTTCATCCTCCCTCACCGTGGACTCTCTAATTCCATCTTAAATTGACTCAGCCTCTACTATTCCCTGGGTAGGAAAATTCCACTGACCAGTGACCCTCTGAGGGAATATGTTTCTGCTCCTCTTTGCCTTAAATGGAAGACAACTCATTTTTAAACTCTTTCCCCTAGTTCCAGACTCCCTTACGAGTGGAAACATGCTCTCAATGTCTGCCCTCTAAAGAGTCTCTCAAGATCATATATATTTCAATAAGATCACCTTTCATTCTTCTAAAGGCCCAACCTTTTCAGTCTTTCCTCAGAAGATAACCTCTTCACCACAGGAATAAATCGAGCGAACCTTTTCAGAGATGCTTCTAATGCAAATCAATACTTCCTTAAGTAAGATCAAAACTGTACATAGTATTCCACATGTGGTCCCAGCACAGTTGCAGTAACACATCTCTACTTTTATAATTGTAGATATTTTTAACTAATTTATTCAGATGTGTTATGACACACATCTGGAGTAGGTGGGAGTTGAACCCAAGCCTCCAGGTTAAATGTTAGGGCCACTGCTATTGTGCCACAAGCCATTTAATTTCTTTAATTGTGTACTTGCATTAAATGCCAACATTCCATTTTTTTCCTCATGGCTTGCTCTACCCAGATACTAGTTTTCTGTGTTTTATGTGTCAGGATGTCAAGAGTCCTCTGCACCATAGAAGGATCTCTCTCCATTCAAGTAACAGTCAGCTTTTCTATTCTTCCTGCCAAAGTGGACAAATTTACATTATCCCATGTCATATGCGATCAGCCAAATTTTTACCCACTCATTAAACCTAATTCCCTTTGCAGATTGCTAAATTAGAGTATGTGGTGCTAAGAGCAAAGTCGTGGCATGCATAGAAGATTGGCTGTCTGGCAGATAGCAGAGAGTAGGGATAAAGGAATTTTTTTTAGAATGGCAGCCAGTGACTAGTGGAGTTCTGTAGAGGTCCGTGTTGGGACCACAACTATTCATGTTATCCGATAACAAGCTGGACAAAGGAACTGATTGAAACTTACAGAGTACTGAGAGTCCTGGATAGAGTGGACATGGAGAAGATGTTTCCACTAGTAGGAGAAACTAAGTCCTGAGGGTTCAGAGCCTCAGAGTGAAGGGATGACCATTTAGAACTGAGAGAAAGATGAATTTCTTCAGCTACAGGACGGTTAATCTGTGAAACTCTTGCTGCATAAGGCTGCAGAGGTCAAGTTATTGAGGCCATTTAAGACAGGTTCTTGATTGATAAGGGGATCAAGGGTTAAAGGGAGAATAGGGTTGAGAAACATATTGGTTATGATCGAATGTGGAACAGACCTGTTGGGCCGAATGGCCTAATTCTGCTCCCACGTCATATGTTTTACAATAGCTTATCTCCTCTTGATAACTTACCTTTCTGTACATCTTTGTGTTATTGGCAAATTTGACAATCACGTATTCAGTCCCTTCATTTAAATCATTGGTATATTGATGTGGATTGTAAATAGTTGTGCCTCAGAACTGAATCCAGTGGCATTCTGCTGCTTACATTTTGCCAACCCAAAAATTATTTATTTGTCCCTATTTACCTCCTGTTAGCAAACTCCTAAACTGTTATGTTAATCCCTTCTCCATGACCTCTTATTTTACGTAATTATTTTTGATGTGGCACTTTAAAGAGATTTCCCTTTACGTTTCTATCTATCTTGTCACTTCATTCCTGGGATCTGGTCATCACTAACCATTTATTGCCCACCCTTAGTTGTCATTGACAAGATGCTGTGAACTGCTTCAGTCTATTTACTGCAGGTACCCCCACAATGCTTTTAGGGAGGGAGTTTTAGGATTTTGACCTAGCAACACAAAAGAAACAGCTATATATTTCCAAATCTGGATGGTGAGTGACATGGAAGCAACATGCAGGTGGTGATCCAGTATATTCACTGTCCTGGGACCCTCTAGACATTGACGTCCCAACTAGCTTACATTTAGACTCTAATTTCTTTATTTCTCAATCATTTTTTGCTGTTTTCTAAAATCTGTCCAATTTTCTAACCTACCTCAACTAATCGTCACAGTATTGTACGCTTTATTCTTTCAATATAATAACTATCCTTAACTTCCTTTGCTATCTCCTATATTCCATTGAGAAGTGATCCTATCTTTGTTGAAGTTATATTTGCTTAAGTCTGTCACTGTTCCTCTATTGCATCACCTTTTTAATGTGTCTTCCCAATGCATTTTGGCCAGCATTGCCTCATAATTTGTAATTGCCTCTGCTAAAGTTTAAAGTACTAAAATTGGAGGTGTAGTGAACACCAAAGAAGGTTACCTCAGAGTACGATTGCATCTTGATCAGATGGGTCAATGGGACGAGGAATGGCAAATACAGTGTAATTTAGATAAATGTGAGGTGTTGCATTGTGAAAAGGCAAATCAGAGCAGGAATTATACACTTAATGGTAAGGTCCTGGGGAGTGTTGGTAAACAAAGAGACCTTGGAGAGCAGGTTCATAGTTCCTTGAAAGTGGAGTCACAGGTAGATAGGATAGCGAAGAAGGCGTTTGATATGCTTGCCTTAATTAGTCAATGCATTGAGTATAGGTGTTGGGATGTCATGTTGCGGCTGTACAGGACATTGGTTAGGCCACTACTGGAATACTGCATGCAATTCTGGTCTCCCTGCTAATAGGAAGGACGCTGTGAAACTTGAAAGGGTTCAGCAAAGATTTACAAGGATGTTGCCAGGGTTGGAGGGTTTGAGCTTTAGGGAGAGATTGAGTAGGTTGGGCTTATTTTCCCAGGAGCATTGGTGGCTTATCAATGTTTATAAAATCATGAAGGGCATGGATAGGATAAATAGACAAGGTCTCTTCCCCTGGGGTGGGGGATTCCAAAACTAGAGGGCATAGGTTTAAGGTCCCCTCTAAGGAGCAACATTTTCACGCAGAGCGTGGTGCGTGTATGGAATGAGCTGCCAGAGGAAGTGGTGGTGGTGGCGGCTAATACAATTACAACATTTAAAAGGCATCAGGATGGGTATACGAATAGCAAGGGTTTAGAGGGATATGGGCCAAATGCTGGCAAATGAGACTACATTAATTTAGGATATTTGGTTGGCATAGACAAGTCGGACCAAAGGGTCTGTTTCCTTATTGTACACCTCCATGACTCTATCCCTTAACAGGTAGATGAGAACCTATCTGTAGACCATACATACACCTGTATCTGAACCATCAGCAACTCCTCCAGCAAAACCATATGATCCAGCCCCTGCCAGCTCCCGGAAATGACATCTCAAACAGGAAGCTGAAGGTCAGAGTTCGGCGAGTCTGCGTATCGAGGTGCTTTAAGGCGACTTTAAGAGAGTGGCGGCTGACCGCCTTTTTATTTTTGGGCCGATTCGTGTTTAATTTTCGGGCCCGGAGGATGAGCGGTCAGGAGGCGAACGCCGATTTCCATGAGCAGCTGCGGCTGCAGCGGCTGCTGGAGGGCGGAGAGGCCGAGGAGGCGTGGGGCCGCTCGAGCACGTTCGTGGACGCGGACGGCACCGAGTTCGAGTGGGACAGGGAGAGGAAAGCCTGGTTCCCCAAGGTACGGCCGGGGTGGGGGGAGGTGGAACACTGCCCGCCCCCGGGACCCCTCTGCAGGCCACACTGCCCGCCCCCGGGACCCCTCTGCAGGCCACACTGCCCGCCCCCGGGACCCCTCTGCAGGCCACACTGCCCGCCCCCGGGACCCCTCTGCAGGCCACACTGCCCGCCCCCGGGACCCCTCTGCAGGCCACACTGCCCGCCCCCGGGACCCCTCTGCAGGCCACACTGCCCGCCCCCGGGACCCCTCTGCAGGCCACACTGCC
>NC_063349.1:10340737-10410453 GCF_021869965.1 Rhincodon typus
TCTAGGCCCGAAACGTCAGCCTCTCTGCTCCTATGATGCTGCTTGGCCTGCTGTGTTCATCCAGCCCTGCACCTTGTTGTCTCGGATTCTCCAGCATCTGCAGTTCCTACTATCTCTTATTTAAAGGACTAGACAGGTACATGAGTAGATCACTGGTGTGTGCTGTGTGGATATAGATCAGTTCACTATTGCGTTGATTTTGTTGCGAAACCCTGGTTGTTTGTAGCTAATTTGCTTTAAGAGTTTACAGAAGTCCCTCTTGAATTTTACTGGTACTAGTGTATTTTCTCTGCCTGGTGTTTTTTTTTCTCAGCCAGTCTCATCTTCAGGAACGTTAGTGAATGTAACCTGGTAGTGTTAATTCTATAAAATGCAATGTTGTTTAAAATGTTATTTAAAATGCAAAGTTGATTATTCATAAAATAATTTAGGATACAATATGAGCACCTGTAATTCAAGACATAAACATTATCCCTTCCCTTGGCAACAGTTTGAGGCTTAATCACGCTGTTTACAACTTTGGTCATAAATTTGACCCTGAAATGAAATGATTGCATTCATATTGACCGGTATTGCTTCCCTGTCTTGATTTTAGAAATCACTTGCACACTTTCAGATGTGTCCATAGCCTTGTCCCCATCTATGTCTTAAATCTACTTCAGGCACTCAACCCTCTGAGATATCTACAGTCCTTTAATTCTGGCCTTTGGAACATCCCTGTGACTTCAGCCAACAAGGCCCAGAGCTTTGGAATTCCTTGCCTAAACCTGTCCCAACTGTTTTCTCCTTTTTTAAAGATGTTCCTTCAAATTCACTTGCCCTAATACCTGTTAATGTGGCAATGTCAAATATTGTTTATGACACTACAGTTAAATACTTGTACTTTATAGTACATGAAGACACTGCGCAAATTGATTAATGTACAAACACGTGTAAGTACCTAACAAGAGTCTGTCTATTTCTTTTGTAAAATGTTCAGCGATCCTGCCTCCACCATCTTCAGGGGCAGAAATTTCCGAAGTGTCACGACCCTCTGAGAGAAATAATTCTCCTCACCTGTCCTGAAAGTACTCACTGGTTTTCCCCAGGTTACAACAGCAACTGCATCCAAAATATTTAATTGGCTGTAATATACAAGAACTTTAAAATCATGAGGGGCAAAGATAGGATAGACAGGAAGAAACTTTCCCTTGAAGGAGGGATGAATAGGAGACATAGATTTAAGGTAAAGGGCAGAAGGTTTAGAGGAATTGTGGGGACAAACTTTCCCACCCAGTAGTTGGTGGGAATCTGGAACACACTGCTAAGAGTGGTAGAGGCAGAACCCCTTGTAACATTTTAAGAAGTATTAAAAGTGAACTTGCGGTGCCAAGGCATATAAGACCATGGGCCAAGTGCTGGAATATGGGATTAGAATAGGTAGGTGGTTGATTTTGATCATGCCTTCCCTGTGCTGTAGATCTCAATGATTCAATTGTGGATAACAAGGTGTAGAGCTGGATGAACACAGCAGGCCAAGCAGCATCAGAGGAACAGGAAGGCTGACGTTTCGGGCCTAGACCCTTCAATTGTGGAAGTTGCTATGTTGACTGCATGTTCTTTTCTCTGTTCTTGATGGATTATTGAATTTTAATTCCAATAATCACAATGTTGGCATTAGTGATAACAGTTCAAACAAATCTACTGGAGCATCCCATTGTAATTTAATTTAACATTGGTAACAGTTTTATTAAATCATTTGTGAGGCTGACTTGTCAATTTCGTATTGCTGTCTTTAACTTGTCTCTTGAGATGGATACAAATGTAATTGAACAACCTCTGAAAAATGACAGGCAAAAAGTATTGTCTACATGTCATATTTCTGATAATGAAATGATGCAATTTGCTCACCTAGATAAATAATTTGAAAAGTAGAAGGCAAAATTTTCAGTTTTAATGCTGCAACCCATGTGAAGTGACAAATCTTGGTCTCACCAACTCTAATAATTTATTTCACCATAGTCCTAAAGTAATTGATTCTGACATTTTTAAAGTTGTAAAGATGCTGAATTAATACTTGAAGAACTGTGTTCCCCATTGCTCAGTTTCATACATTTCTGGTTTTCATGCAGCAGGTAGTACTTATTAGGATCCTTATAACGTTTTGTATATCTCCTCTATTTTATATAGCTTCATTTATATTTAATAATGCAAATATGTCTTTTAAAGGCTGGATTGACGTTGAGGAGCAGAGGAACACAAATGTGTATGTGTCTGGTAAGTACTGATTTGAATACTGCATGTCAGTTGACCAAAACAAATCACTTGTATGATTGGGTTAGTTTTGCCATGATGGGCTGACTATTATGATTCTGATGATTTGCACATGCATTTTGAGTAGCCAGTTCAAAGGTACACTTCTGAGGCAAGTCTCCTTCATTATGACTGGAATAATGCTTTTATTGTAACCTGACTTAGATGAAAAACCACAGTGCTTTTCTTTAAATTGGGTAGCCACTATAAATATATGTACAGTCTTCTACTGGCTGACTGTGTGTATATATAAAGCTCCAACTTGCAAATTAAGTTTATTAAGAAATTGAATTGCATGCAAAGGTAAGAGAACGTGGGTTTCTTTACTATAAGAAATGTAGAATCTGTCACAAAACAAAGTTCCTTAAAATTTTTAGTTTCTTATATTTATTTTGGACAAATGTCTGCTATGTGAAGCTGAAGCAAGATGTTGAATGCTCCTCGAGCAGCAGGTAGATCAAGAATTCCCTCTAAAACTGCAGTGGTCTATTAGGTCATATTTTGAACACATTGTTAAGCTTTTGTTGCCAAAATTAACTAGAAGTATTCCTGCTGTTGAACAGTAACAGAAAGGTGACAAGATAATGTGATTTTAATAATATTAGATGAGGGATTTATTTGGATCGGGACACCAGGCTGAACGCCATTGCAGTTCTTCAACATAGGCTTATGAATATATTGATATCTATTGGAGACGGAAGACAAGGCCTCTTTGGTCATTTTGAAAATAGGCACCTCCTACAGTTCTGTTAGCAGAGGTGTGGAGTATTGACCTAGATTTTGTTCTGGTCGATTTGAATTCTATCTCTGGTGTATTTCAGAAGAGCATTAATATTTTCAAGGGAAGAATTGGCTACCCATCATCATCTCACTGTTTTTATGTTGCAAATCTCTTATATTTTGAGCACTTCATTAAGCTTTAGTTGCCAAGATAAAGTAGAAGCAATAAGCTATTGATTTTAAAGATCATGTCATGGCTTCTTTGAAGTATACTTGCATGATCTTTTATTCATGCTACTTCACTATGTTGCATGCTTCAGTGTATTACCACATGGTAGAACGGAAATGCTCTTGCATAGTCAAAACTTTATTTTCACCTGGAATTCTGGAAGGACATTTCTTCTAAACTAGTTATTTCTCATTTGTAGGGTTGCCTCCAGACATAACAAATGACGAATTTGTGGAACTCATGTCAAAATTTGGAATCATTATGCAAAACCCTGAAACAGAAGAATACAAGATTAAATTATACAAGGACAAAGATGGAAATCTCAAAGGGGATGGTCTCTGCTGCTACTTGAAGGTACACGATTATTTGACTGGTGATACGGACTTTAGTATGTGCTGCTCTTTGTTACAGATGCTTAAAGGGTGTTTCTTCCTTTCTCAATTATCCAGTTTATGTTGAATCATTACTTCTACCAAGTTTTACAAGGAAGTCATTAATGTGCCTGGAAATGGAGTTAGCTTTGTTACTATAAATGAAATTGAAGTTCAATGAGAAAGTGTACCTGATCTGTTTCTAAATAATATTAAAAACTGAAAGTTATTGGTTTTAAATTTCTTTCTCACTAAACTGAGTTGGCTGTTATATTCAAATATTTAAACATTTTTATAGATAAAAACCACTTACATAAAAAATAAGTTATTTCCTTCTGGTGTGCCTTGGGTACCAAGCAGACATTCACAACTTCCAATCAAATTGACTTCGAGATGTCTGAGCAATTAGGCTGCATGTGAAACTGAACTTTTATAAGTTAGCTTTAAAAAAAGGCCCCTCAGATGATGAATCAATGCTACTCCATGTTGAGCACAAATTGAGTGTGGGAAAGACACAGAAGACCACACCAGTGGTCAGGGAGTTCATTGTCCACCATCAAGAGTATCTCAGTAGTACCACTACTGATTAAGCTGGCCCATCCGTAAAGGACATAACTGCTTGACTTGGTCTGTAGCAGGTCCTGACAAAATCAGCAAGATGAGGACATCAACTTCACTAGTCTACCTGTTGTTGATGCAATGCATGACAAAATTGGCAAGAGAGTGGGAAATAAATGAGGAAATTGAGTGGGAGAGCCAGGTTAGTCAGGATGTGTTGACAGGCCCAGGCTTCATTAGGTCAGTTCGTGGAGGAGTTGTATGAGCAGCATTGGGTGGTAGGGTATAATTGGATCATGTCAGGAAGAGTTGGTTACAGGGCAGTCACATGGTTCAGTAGGAGGAAGTTGGGTCCAATCAGGTTGAGTCAGGTGATGGGCCCAGTTGTGTTGGGCCGGGGCTGGGGCTAGTTGGGGAAGCTAGGAATGAGTTTTGGGTGCAATGGAATGGGAGTGGCCAGTTGTTTAGTGTTATAAAGTGGAGGTTGACCCCCTCTGATAACTAAAACTGAGATTAGCAGATACTGGTTCCCATTTTTGGTTGTGTCCCCTCCTTAAAATCATTCATGACCCACATCAAAGGTTCTTCAAATGTGGCAATTTGCATCAAATGCACTGGTTTTATTACTGTCTGTCGTTTTCCTACCACCTGATGCATATGACAGGTACAGTAATATTCACCCACATCTTTATGGAATCCAGGCCAATACAAATGCTTCAGTATCTTAGCCTGAGTCTTCCTCACTCCTAGATGACCACCTACAGGTAATTTGTGTGCTACCCACAATAATTCCTGTCTGTATGCTACCAGCAACACAATCTGGTGAACTTCAGCCCATTTCTCATTTGCAATAACCTGCCAAGGTCCCCATTTCTGCCGTAAGATTTTATTCTTAATGACATTCTGGAATACATTCTGATTCCTTTTCCAAGTAGGCTTTATGATCTAAATCCTTTCTTGTCTCATCGTTTTGTTGTAACCCTTCTAATCCTTCACAACTAAAGACCTCTACCTGCTTAGATTTTTTTCCTTCACCATCTCATCAGAGTGTCAGCTAGCTGGACCTCAACTCCTTCATCTTTCTCTTTTGTTTTCCCTTTCTGTATTACCTTATGGCTGTAGGATATTGTCACCACAGTCTAGAAAAATTCTATGGTATTTTCCTTTTAACTCTTCAGTTCCCTGATTTTTTTTTTTCGGCTTCTCGACTACAATGGGCATCACTCCCACCTATGATCCAGCTATATCATTTCCAAGAACAAGCTGTATTCCTGGAATAGCCAATTTTTCAATCAGTCCCACTATCACTTCCCCAGTCTTTATTGACTTTCTAGCCACATCTTACACAAGGGAACACTAATTCTTTCTCCATTTATTCCACAGATTATCACCCTCTTGGGCAATATTTCAGAAGGAGTACAAATATTTTCATCTCTCACTATCAGAGACTGACTAGCTCCCATATCTCTAAATATATTAACTTCTTTACTTACTCCCCCTGTTCTACCTGAGTAAACCTTACCCACGCAGGTGAAGTCTTTGAAAAGATCGGGCACTGTTTTACTTTCTAGGCTGTGCACTGTTCTGCAGCTCAACTTCTCTTGGGATTTCCTTCACTACCTCGACTAATCCCAATGGTTTAGCCTTTTTTACCACTTCCTTTTTTCCAGTGCCTCTCTTAATCCACCAGCACTCTGACTTTGTTTGTCCTACCTTATTGCAGTGAAAACATCTTTCACCTCTTTTCCACCTCTTGGGCTGTTTTTTCACATGTGGCTGAAGACTATGATGAATTTGCTCATCATCACTTCTCTAAGCATAGAAAAAGCACATCATCTTTTAAAGAGACCATGCACTGCTTTCCCCCCCCTGGCATTTTACTTCTGCCATTTGAAGTCTTTTTGCTTTGAGTTCCAACTTCATCTTTTTCAACTCCAACATTCTTTCCCTTTCTGTTCTAACTCCAGTTGTCTTATTTGCAATTTAATTTTTCTAACTCTACTGCCTTTGACTGTTTCTCTGATATACCTAAATGCTTGGTTAACTCCATTACAATTTCAGCTTTCTTCTTATCCCAAGTTAAACCCAATTCTAGCCTGACTGCTAATTCTAAAAGCATCTCCTTTTTGTCTTTCTAAACTTTCTTGGCAAATTTGGGAAGCATCTTCAATCCCTAGAACGTTTTTAGCAATGTTAAGAGCCATTTCCCCAGTTTTGATTTAACCAACAAAAAGCAACCGAAATCACAGATTTTCCACTTCTCACATAAGTTTTACAGATCTAGGACACAAATCCCCAAATCTGTTTAAGTCTGCTGGTACCTTTCGTACCCCAAATCTGTCCTAATCCCAGACCCAATCTGTCCCATCCCATCCAAAGCCCGGATCTGAGCCCCCAGTCTATTATAAAACGGAGGTTGCCCCTCCCGCGATAACTAAAACCGAAACACTGCCCCTTCTTTTATAACCTTGATGATGTATCAATATTCCTTACAATAGGATTGGTCCTATGTTGTCAAAACCATCAGATTTAAATTTAATTGGTTTTTGGTACCTGGGTGCCTGGTTCAGATTAATTGGCTAAATTCAAAACTTGTTGTCTTGATAACAAAACAAAGCTACTGCTTGCAGATGTCCTTTTTTTGAATGTCTAAGCATTGAAAAAACACATCATCTTTTAAAGGAACCATGCACCACTCCCACCACCCCCCACCCCCAGCATTTTATAAACACAAAATTCTAACTTCCTTCCTTCCAATCCACAAATACTCCACCCAACTTCACAACATTTTTGTGTTTAATATTTCCTAGGTAAATATCCAGTATGTCAGAAGTGTCCAGAGACTCCAACTCTAACTCACAGTTGGAGACTTGTCTGTAGATTGCCAGGGAACAGGGAAATTCCCCATCGGAAGATCAGTCTTCCCAGCAAATTCCTATAGAGTCAGCACAGTGGAACCTCTAAAGGATTCTAACATGCGTCTCTGGATCTGGGCCTTTATATACTTTGATTAGATCACTTTTTTTTTGTTCTTCTAAATTTGAAGTATCAGCCTAGTCTACCTGGTCTCTCCTTGTACAACAATCCTTCATAGAATCAGCCTAGTGAATCTTTGTAACATTCCATCGAAGGCAGGTATTTCTTTTTCTGACTAAAGAGACTAAGTTGTCATAGATATAGATTAGGAAGAGGTAGGTTCAAAACTGAGATAAGGAGAAACCACTTCTCTCAGAATCTGTGTAACTCACTGCCACAGAGTGCAGTGGAGGTGAATCAATCAACAAATTCAAGAAAGAAATAGATATGTTTCTGAAGAAAAGCAGATAAAGGGCTTTGGGGAGCAGGCACGCAAGTGCAGTTGAGACCAGGATAAGATCAGCTATGATCATTTTAAATGGTGAAGTGGGCTCAAAAGGCTGAATTTCCTGCCCCCACTTGTAATTGCTATGTTCCTACCTGTACGCTCCAGGTGTAGACTCGCCAAAAGTCTATATAACTACATTAAGATTTATTTGTTCTTGCATCTCCAATCTCTTCATATTAAAAGGCTATCGTTACAATTTTCCTTCTTTGTCAACTTTTTTCTGTATTCCAGAAAGAATCTATCGACCTTGCTGTCAGATTTTTGGACGAAACTGAAGTGAGGGGATATAAGCTACATGTAGAAGCCGCAAAGTTTGAGATGAAAGGACAGTATGATGCCAGCAAAAAGAAGAAGAAAAGCAAAGATTACAAGAAGAAGTTGCTTCTGCAGAAAAAGTAACTTAACATAAGTTATGCCTTAATTGGGAAACTTTACACTTATTTAATTATGTCTGCAGAGTTGCTGTTGACAGTAATCATCTGAGATTTACTGTTCACCGTATTCACATTATAGATTACAGCAAGCTTGGATAAAGTGGACAAGGATAGGGGACACATTTTAATGTTTTGGTTAAGAGATTCTGAGCAATATGGTGAGATTTTGTTTTAATCAACAAGTGGTAATGAGTTGAAACCTGTTGCCCATCAGAGTGCTGGAGATGGAAAGTTAATGATTTTAAAAGGCTACTGGATGGGCACTTGAAGGAAATAAACTTGCAGGTCTTCAGAAATCGAGATGGGGAATTGGACAGACTGGATTATTCTGGGGAGAGCTGGTATATACTCATTTGGCCAAGTGTTGCCCTCCTGAGCTGTAAATGACTCTGCCCTTGAGTTCCAGGTCAGCATCTTGGACGTAAAGAATAGCAATCAGAAGCTATGCCCTTCAGGAATAAGCTTATACTTTCTAATAAGTAGTTGGGGAATGTAAAGATAGGAACTCTTGTGCTCCAGGCTAGATAAGTTTTCTTTGTAATTTGCTTCCCCCATGTCCTTCTCTATTCTCTTCAAAACTGAACACAAGTAGGATAAGACCAGATACAAGTCTTTGAGTTAGATTTCTCAGACAGCAGTTCAACAACATAATAGAAATAATCAAATCTAACTACCATTCAAAGAATCCTGTATGAAAGCAAGAAAAAAAAGCCTTCTTATCCCCATTAATGAGATCCCTTTATTCTACTTAATCAACTGTCTAATTTTGACATGCACTGCTCTTGACAGAGTGCCCTCTGTCTCAGTAAGAACTAACTGGCTAGTTAACAAATAGCTCTTTGTCCCCTATGTATTTACCAGTGCTTTGATTTTGTTCCTTAAATGTGGAGCGAATTGAGTTGGCTGAACATTGGCATGTGTTGCTGGGTCCTCAAGGTAAAGCCGAGAATGATCATTGACCTGGCAATTCTGGTTGAAGTCAGCTGCAAATGTTTCAGCCTTGACTTCTATTTATAATATGCTGAGCTTCCTGGTCAATGAGAATAAGAAGATTTGTAGAGCTGTTGCCCCTGTTAGTTGTTTAATTGTCCACCATTCTTCAACAGGATGTAGCAGGACTGCAGAGCTGTGATTTGATTCATTAGTTATGGAATTTCTTGGCTCTATAAAGTGCTGCTACTGCTGTTTCACCTACAAGTCATGAGATTACAGCTTGTCGTTGCTGTTGTTGTTAAGTGCAGTCTTGTTCTTCTGACAGCCTACAGCATCTCGTGATACCTGGTTATGAAATGTTACATCTATTCTGATTCAATCCCATTTTGCGTTGTATGGCACTACACAACCCAATGAGTAGTATGCTCAGTGTGAAGAGGAAACTTTATCTCTCCAAGTATGTGTACAGTGCTCACTCCTATCTACGTAGTCATGAACAGATCTATCGGCTGCAGGTAGATTTGTGAGGACAATGTCTACTCTTTATTTCAGTCTTGTTGGTTTCCTCGCATTTGCAGCATGCCTAGTCGAGCAGCTATATCCTTGTGTATGCACCCAGCTTGAGTTGTGTTGTGGTGCTACTGAGCCACTCGATGATGGATATTTAAGTACTTCAGCTAGAGTTCATTCCCTTTGCTACCCTCCATGTTTACTCCAAGCGGTGTTCAACCTGAAGGTGTTGTTTGATCAACTGAGAAAGAGTGATACATCAGAATTGACCAGAGGGTTCATTGCCCATGTTTGACCTGATGCCATTAGACCTCATGGGACCCAAAGTCAATGTTGAGGACTCCTAAGGCGACTCCCTTCTGACTGTATATCACTGTGCTGCCACTCCTACTGTATCTGTCATGCTGGTGGGACAGAACATAACCAGAGTTATGAAAGCAAGAGTGATTTTTAAAAACTCAAGTATGATTTTTTCCTAAGTCCATTAGAGACCTGAATGCTATGGTTATTCTAGTCTTCTAATAGAAGAAACTTGATAACCTATTGCTTCAACATTTTTAAGAAAATAATTTATTTTTTTAATATAAAAGCAAAATGCTATTGCTACTGATGCTGGAAATCTAAAGTAAAGTGGTGACCCAACTACAGTACTTGTGCTCCTGAACTGCCTCCCAAGTTGAGCTTTCGTAATGTAGAAACAATACTGGCATGTATTATGTAAAATTATCCAGATATGGCCTGTCCAAAAAAATGGACAAATCCAATCCAGTCAAATACTATTCCATTGGTGAAGTGATGGAAGTAGTTGTTGACCCTGACAAAACCGATGTCAGTGAGAACAAGTGGAATCCATTTCACTGGTTTGAGCCCTACCAAACATTAAAAGAAAATGGTTTTGGTATTTGAGGCCAATCATTTCAGTCCCAGGACATTCATTACTGCAGGTGTTCCTCTGGGAACACCACTTACAGATTTCCCTCCAAGTCATACACCATCCTGATTTGGGACTGTCTGATTGTTCCTTCACAGTTATGAAACCAAAATCCTGGACTCCTCAGTTGCAGCAGATGGACTATAGCAGTTCAACCTGCCACCACCTTCTCATGCCCCCTCTTTGCTCCTAATTGCATTCTTAAGGTTCCTCCCTGCACTTTCTGTACTCCAATAGGGCTTTCATTGATTCACGCCCTTTGTACCAGTTAAAAAACCTTTTTTTTTTTTTTTTTTTTTCTTTCTAGGGTTTGTTGTTCCTACATAGTACCCAACATTGGGCCTGTACTCTCCCCAATTCCTTTTTGTACATCCTGGTTCTGTTGTAGACTCCTCCAGAAGTAGCTGTTCCCAGACTACTTTGGCCAGATTTTGCCTTGTTTTAATAAAATCTACATCTCCCAATCCAAAATGCTATTGTAGTTTGCAGATCATCTTTTTCTTTTTCCATAATAAACTTAAAATATGCAGTGCGGTCACTATCACTAAAATGTTCCCCCAATCCTACCTCAAACTCCTGTCCAGCTTGGTTCCCCAGAATTAGGTCCAGTACTGCACTGTCATTTGTTGGACCTCCTACATGTTGACATAAAAAGCTCTCCATTTTGACCACAAGCAACATCAAAAAGATTGTCTATTAAATGTTCATTCTCTCCTTCAAATAGAATTGTTTTTATCACGTTATGTGGTGTGGATCCATGCCAATACAGAACTCTACTTGTATATAGATAGGTCTTTAAGGCAGGTTTCCTTTGACAAACAGAATTCTTTGTTGTTAGGCAGCTGGATTGGAGACCAGAAAGAAAACCTGGTAGTTCCCGATTACGATGTGAACGAGTCGTAATTCTTAAGAACATGTTTCATCCAAAGGACTTTGAGGTAAGTCGAGGCACGCAGATGGACTGTGCACATTCATTTTTGGGTACAGGCATAGTATGAATGAGTGACTTTATGCAGTTTCAGGATTAAATCATAATTGGATTTACGGTAACCATTATTATCCTCTAATTGTATCAGACGTTGGTTTAAAATAGGCTACATAAATGTATTCAACAAGCCTCCCACATTGTTTCAATATCGACTTTTATCCCAGTGTTTTCAGCTGATCTGTTCTAGTTTGAATTTATCTTGAATTAATCTTTAGCTAGTTGAATAAGATGGGGCCAACAAGAGAATTCTTCGTATTCAAAGGAGTGTTGATTATCTAATCAAATACTCCGGTCAGAGGACTGAAAGTTTAACAATGTTAAGTTGCCAAACCAGGAAATATCCTGGGTTTGAGACTATTTTCTTCAACTTTGACACGTACACTTGATCAGGACCTTTTTCCAAGGTTTTAAAAAAAAAGCCTGCATGATTGAGGTACCCGATCTCTGCTCTGTCCTCTGCTTAAAAAAAATCTTCAAAATATTTATAGCATTGGTTGGTGCATCTTCTGTATACCTTGGGCAGAATCTTTTCTTTTTTAGAGGCTAATTGTGACATTGGGCCTAAAAACAGTTTGTATTGTCCTGCGATTATATTCTTTGCATCTCTAATCTGAACACTATATCTGTCATTTTGTACTCCCCTGGGACTTCCTAGACTTCAACATGTGGGAGCAATATTTTTAAGGGCATCTGGATAGCACTTCACTGGCTGCAAGCCAGGAACATCAGGCTCTGGCTCTGTCTCTGTTTGTCGCCTCCACTCACCTCTGGAGATGTCCTAGACCAAGCAGAAATTCCCGAGGCATTCTTCTGTGATCTGCTTCACAGATGGGAAGTAATGTTTTCATGCTAGCTCAGCAGGAGTTCAATGTAGAACATGCAAATAAAACAACTGTGTTTGAATATCAAACAAGGAGGGTAACTCCTTGTTTAGAAATCAAATATCCTCTTCAGGGCAGAAATACCTGTCAACTACAGCAGTCTCTGAGCATCCTCCTAAGATTGTCCAGTCATCTAGTCTCAAATCTCGCAGCTATTAGGTTCTCTCGTTCCTATCATATTTCACCATTGCCCTGGTTTCTTTAGCAGCATCGTCAGTTTTGCCTCCCTCAACATCTACATTGGACTTCTATTCTTCCTTGTCTGAGGAGATAAGTGGATACATGAGTGGTATTGCACTTCTGTTGAGCATCCTGGAGTAAGTTCATTAGCCATGCCAACTGGGATATTTCTGGTTGCCCATGAACCAGCTTGAAGGTGATGTGCGGGAGTGAACTTTCACTGCCAGTATACCTGCAGGAATATATTGCCTGTGGTCACAAACAAGCTTGAGATTGAATTAGTGAAATGCCTTCTGGAATCTAGCTGGATGGAAGATGCCAGGGAGCTCCAAATGCTGCATGTGTGTAATTGATGGCCCCTTGGATCTGAAATATACAGCATTGCTGGGATCTCTGGCAGCTCAGGCACCTTGGTTCTCAGGGTCCGTGGTCAACTGCAGAAAACATAGTGCTTTCCTGAATGTGGCAGCTGTGAACAAACAAATGCATTTGTCAGTGGCCAATTGGGAAATGTCACAGAAGTCCCCAGTTGCATTTTGAAAGGAACATTTAGCAAGGATGTTCAATACTGTGATGTGGCTGCTGATCTTCCTGAAGAGATGGTAGATGTAAATGTTGATGTCCCTAGTCATGTGAAGATTTCTACAACGTTCGTTTCCATTCATCTACAGGTAGCTGCGCTGCTTTTGGTACATCCTCCCATGGTACACTGCTGAAAGGGGCTGACAGCCTTGGTTCCCATGTTTGATGTGGCACAGCTGAGCTCCTAAGCCTTGTGTGTCTGCTGCGGGAAGATCTGGGCATTTCTCTTTCATCTTTGTCAGTGCACCAAAGCTAGAACAGCTGTTGGGTTTAGCTGGCTGAACGTTTTGCATTATGGCGAGTATCAGTGAGCAAATTATAGGAAAGAAATGATTGGTTTCTGAATTTGCAAAAGTCAACCAAACTTTTGGGCCCCTGATTTGAGCTGGTCCCTCAAACAAAATTCTGTCCTGCAGCCACCTCAACATGGTGAGGCCCATGTTGCATGATTGCTTATCTAGTTACTCGTTCAGTCATGTGCAAGTAACATGTAGCTTTGAGCATCATAATAAAGATTCTGAGCATGAGGCACTTGGCTCACTCTGACTCCTGGGGGCCTTCATTATCCCCTATGAAAGAGCCGTGCAATCTTACCACTTTATGATGCTTCACCCTCCTGTTCAAAAATGTTCTGATAGACGGCCCATTAAAGGCTCCCGCAAGGCTTGACATAGACCAAATGCCCTGCCACCAATATTTTTGATTGAAACTTGTCAGTCCAGAGTTTTGTGTATTATGCATTCAGGTTTGGATGCTGGTGTTACGAGGGGCCCGAAACTGTAAGCGGTAATGCTGCATTGAGTGCCTGTTTCAGTGTACAGTTCTTCACTGTGTGCACTGTCATTTTTGTTTTTCAGTTTCTGTTTAATTTCTCACACATTTTGAGCTGCACAGGAACCCGTGCAAACCAACGTTAGGGCCTGTCCAACTTCTACTTTGCATACTCGGGAAGGGATTCTGTCTTGACCTGACTGAAGAAAATGATGATGCACATAATTTTTTCCTTTTAGATTCCTACATTCTCCAACCTCCCCCTCTAACCTACACTCTTTCCCCATTGCTGCGGATGGTCTTTGTCTTTCCCCTGTTGTCCCCTGTGTCATGCTTCAGTCTCCCTCTGTTACATGCCCCAGTCATGATTTCCTATGCCCTTCCTGAGCTCCATCCTGAACCCACACTCATCCAGCTCTCTGCTGCAAGATAAGGGTGGACACAATCTTTATTTAATTTGCTTACCCTTCACCTAAAAAAATCCTGTTTAGAGATGAACCCAGGCCTCTCAGTCCGGGGGTTGAAACAGTACCACTGCACCACAAAATTGTTTACCTTTCATATTTTGCAGCACATCTCATGACTGCATTGCATTCAACATTCTTGATGTACACTTCAGAACCTACCTCATCCATAGCACAGTAACTCTCACCTCTGCCTCTGTATTGCTTCACTTGAGTTTTCTCTAGTCTGATTTGCATGGTGTCAGCTAATATGGTTACCTAGTTTGGGCAGGGTATTTGGGCCACAGTGTCCATCCTTTACGCTGTTAACAATAGGCCTCAAGGTCTTCAAAGACTGGTTATGAGTGAGATTTCTCATGAGTCAGGTGGACTGGGCATTCTGCATTCCCTGCACTATAACAGTTTGGGTGAAGAAGCACGTTGATTATTAATCACTACAGTGGTGTGTACTCACCAGAGCTTCTAGGAAGAGGTCCGCCTCATCAGGTACACTTGAATATGGCTAGGTTGCAGATTCAGTTTTCTTGCTTTCTGTAACTTCTGTGGGATGCAGTGTAAATGAGTATTCAAAGCATGCTTATGAATGCACATGAGGTTCCTGAAGAAAACAGCCAGGAAACCCAAGATGACTGAAATATTCTGAGAATTTAATACCGAGTTTTACCTGAAACTGAATTTTCATCTCCCCTCCAAGTAAACTGCCCCCTCCTCCTTTCGAAATGTTTTGGGTGGTCTTGAAAGGATCTGCCTTTTTTATTTACAAACTTAAACATGTGTGGGACAAGTTGATGTGACTTGTATTTTCATTATATTTCAAGTTAGTGTAGAAACAAAATGAAAAGGGGATGGCTTGCAGAATAGTGCTTGTCAGAGGATTTGTCTTATCAAAACGGGAGATCTCCTACTGATTGGCTGTGCAGAAATGAGGAATGCTACAAATAGTAGTATTTAACTGTTAATTATTTGTAATTGTATGCAGCAAGAATTCTCAAATCAGTGGGAGAAAATGTTAGTCTCAATGATATGACTCCTTTAAAGTTTACTAACTTTTCAAACTTTTTATAGGAGGATCCATTGGTTTTGAATGAGATCAGAGATGATGTTCAACTAGAATGTGAAAAATTTGGTCAAGTCAAAAAAGTACTTGTATTTGATGTAAGTATTTTTGTTCAAAAAGCATCAGATTTTTTTTTACATGATTATGGTTTATTTGTGTGGATTGTTAGAGGGTAATATCGATGAAGTTGCAAGGTGGGGTGCTGTAAGGTTAAGTACTTGGGCTCGAGCTGTTCACTTTCTTAATCCATGATTTGCACATTGTGAGAAGATGTAATACTTCCAAATTTTGCACAAGACAAAGCTAAGCAGGAGGTATTGTGAGAAAGAAGTCTAAATCCTCCGGTCGGGGGGGTGAAGAAATAAGCAAGAACATGGCAGGTGGAATATAATGCAGAAAAATGAGGTTACTCCGCTTTGGAGGGAAGAACAGATGTGCAGAGTATTTCTTAAACAGTGAGAAATTGCAGGTGTTGATGTGCAAAGGGACTTTGCCCTTGTCAATAAGTCATGGAAGGCTAACGCAGAGGTGCAGCAAACTTTTAGGAAGGCTAATGGAAAGCTAGCCTTTGTTGCAAGAAGTTTTGAATACAGGTATCATGAAGTCTTGCTTCATTTGCTTAGTTAGACTGCAGTTGGAGTACAGTTTGCAGTTTAGATCTCTTTATATCAACAAAGATATTAATGTAGAAAGAGAGCAACAAATGTTCACCAGACTTGTTCCCAAGGCGGCAGAACTGTCCTATGAAGGGAAATTTGGGCAAACTGGGCCTGTTGAGTGTTCTCTCGAGTTTTGAAGAATAAGAGGTGATTTAATTGAAACCCGCTAAATGGTGGTAATGTATTTTCCCTGGTTAAGGTGTCTAGACCAGGGAGCATATTTTAAAAATTAGGGGGTGCCTTTTAACTCTGAGGGTGGTGAATCTTTGGAATTCTCTTGCCCTAGGGGCTGTGAAAACTTTTTTTTTAAATTACCAAGCATAAAGGGTTATTGATTGTTATGGGGATAATGTAGGCAAAGGCCATTGAAGTGTTCAATTAGCCATGATTGTATGCAATGGTGGAGTGGGCTCAGTTGCCGCCATCTATTCTTGTGTTACTGGATCAGTAATCCAGAGGCTAAAGCTCTGAGGACACCGGTTCAAATCCCATCAGAGCAGCTGTTGGAATTTTAATCTCCATAAATCTGGCAACCATGAAACTATTATTAATTGTAGTTTAAAAAATCTCTGATTCACTAATGTCCTCACCTGGTCCTGCCTACATGTAACTCCAGACCCACAGCAACGTGGTTGACTTTTAACCAGATTCTGAAATGGTTGAGCAAGCCACTCAGTTCAAGGGCAATTTGCAATGGACAACCCATATCCATATCCCATGAACTGTAAAGAAAAATAAGTTTATTAAAAATTGCAGATGTTTTCATGTTGGATCTAATTTCCAGAGACACCCTTCTGGAGTAGCTTCTGTGGCATTTAAGGAACCAGAGCAAGCAGATCAGTGTATCCTGATGCTTAATGGAAGATGGTTTGGTGGACGCCAGATAACCGCTGAAACATGGGATGGTGTTGTTGATTATCAGGTATGAAGGAAAGATTGATATTAATTTGGCTGAATTAGAAACAAACAAATTTGACATCCTGTTGACATTTTTTCATTATGTTAGTGCATTACCTCCTAATCTGTGCTTCAATTTTCCTAACCAGCTTATGGGGGACTTTGTCAAAAGCTTTTTGAAAACCGAAGTATGCTACATCCATCATTTCTCCTTTATCAATTTTGTTGGTAACATCCTCCAAACAAAAAAAACTTCCCAACAAATTTGTCAAATGATTTCCCATTTGTAAATCCATGCTCACCATTTCTAATCAGATCATGATCATCTAGGTGTCTATCATTCCAATTCTGTATTATGTATTCTAATGATTTCCCTACTAGTGTGAAGCTAGCAATTTTGTTTTTCAGTTCACTCTATTGCTCCCTTAAATAGATGTGACATTTGCTACCTTCCAATCCACAAGAATTGATTCAGAATCAATATAGTCCAGAACAGGAACAGGCCCTTTGACCCTCCATGTCTGTGTTGACCCATGATGCCATTCTAACATAATCCCATCTGTGCACATGGTCTCTATCCTTCGATTCCCTGCCCATTGTTTTGAAAGATAATCACCAGTGAGTTGACTATCTCTAGCCATCTCCTTCAACACTGGGATGTAGACCATCAGGTTCTGGAGATGTATCGACATTCACCTGCATTATATTTCCACAACAATCTTCTTACTAATACCAATTTCCTTCAACTCCTCATTCACCCTAGCCATTTGGATCTCTAGTTCTTGGAGATTCCTGTTGACTTCCTCATGAAAACAGACATAATATAACCATTTATCTGCCCTGTCATTTCTCTTTCCGGTTATAAATTCTCCTGACACTGCTATAATGGACACACATACACATTCATTTTATCCATTATATTTTGTTTTACATGCCTACAAAAATATTTACAATCTGTTCTTATGTTTTTTGCTAGATCACATTCATGTTCTACTCTTCCTTTCCTTATTAATTTCTTGGTCCTTCTTTGTATTCTGTAAACCTTCCAATCTTCAGAACTACTGCATTTCCTGACAACTTTATAGGCCATTTCTTTTAATCTGATACTATCCTGAACTTCCTTTGTTAGCCACCCTTGACTGATTTGAGTTTTTGCACCTTCAAGGAATGCATATTTGCTGTACGTCATGTCATAGCTCTTTAAAGTCTATCCATTGCCTTTGTACAGTCATACCTTTTTAATTTTCTCAATCCGTCTTGGCAAATTTGTGCTTCGTGCCTTCATAATTTTCCTTATTCAAATTTAATAACTTTGGTTCAGTTTGAGCTACCTCACTTGTAAACAGAATGTAGCTGATATCGATGGCGGCGAGGCAATGGAGAAGGGATGGTGGTGCAAGAGTTGATGAGCTGGTTCAGGACTGATGGGATCTCTTTAAGCTATATCTTGCTATTATTTTTCTTGTTCTTAAAACTATTCAAAATGGTATCAGATAATGTTGGCAGTGGAAAAGCTTTTCACTAATTTATTCTTCCCACTGTAAAATACACGTAATCAATTCGTTCATTCAGAATGTAAAATTTTTTTTTCATATTGTGCTCACTCATCCCTAAAGGCCTTTTTTTTTAAAAAAACAATTGTTAATTTGCCTTCTTTCATTTACATAATACCAGATCTAAAATAGCGTGTCCTCTAGTTTTCTCCTCCAATGTATTGCTGTAGAAAACCATCTTTGATCCACACAGGCAGGGCATTTCTGATCCAAACGTTTAGTTCCAGAGCATATTTTAAACTATCTCCAAATAAAGAGGTTGTATTACTGGGATCTTTTTACTTGACAAAATTTAAACATTGTGCAATAAACATACTTGTCTGTACTACTTCTGTTTGATCTAAGCAGCAAGATGTTTACTTCATTTCTAAACAGTCTTATATCTATGAAGTGCTTGTTTTAAAAAAAAATTAAATGTTAAATTCTTCCAGATTGAAGAAACTGTAAAAGAAAGAGAAGACCGATTGAAATCATGGGAATCATTTTTGGAAAATGACGTATCCACAGGCAAGTCTGCTGATGACCAGAAGCCCACACAGGCAAGCAGCCAAGCATCGTCAGAAGCCTCAGCTCCCCCAGAGGATGGCATGAAAGTATCTGAGGACAATAGAAAGCAATCAGCAGACAGTTTAACACCTTCACAAGATGATAAAAAACGATCAGCGGACACTGTAGCGCCTTCAGAGGACAATACAAAAACTACAGTGGACAATGCAGTGATTTCTGGAGACAGTAAACAACAAGATGTGATTGATTCTATGTCTGATGTAGAAAAGGCAGAAGAGAAGTGGATTGAAGAAAATTTATCCACGGAGAGCAGCATCGATGGAAGTGATGATGATGCAGAAGAGCAATGAGTTCTTATTGGAACCTTGCTTTTAAATGATTGCATACTCCTTTTTAGGTGAAATATTGTAGAACGTGGCTGAACATCAGGTGTGCAATTTTTTAATTGTCAAGTTGACTGCTTTAATTGAAAGAAGCTTCTTTAATATAGTTAATATTTGGTGTCAAACATGTATTTAAGAATTGTGCCGTTTTATGCTCATTTGAGAGAAACCTTTCCCATTCTAACTCCTCATCTACTGACTTCAATAACAGTTCTTCTCTGTTGGAAATGCATCCTGGGGTAAAAATGCAAATAGTTCTCAAGTTAACATTTTCTTTGCAGTTTCTTCTTCCTTTTACAATCCTGCCTAACAAAACACTATTTTGTCTCTGTTTTGCTTACCAAGCGCCAGCTGTTGTTGGCTATACTGTTCAAATCATAATGTATGGAGAAATTGACAAACTCCAGTCATGTGAGATGCTGCAGCAGAGTGCAAAGCTTTCCATTTGATATCTCGCACCATCTATCATTGATGTTCCTAGTAACAGGAACCATGAGTGGTATTTTTCCCTTAACTTTCTCTCTTCCCATCTTGGCTGTACCTAAACAGTTGAGTTTATTGAATTCACAGGGCCACAAATGTGTAAAAACGATGGACAGGAGGTAATCCATTTATGCATTCAGCCTCTCCCACACACCTATCTTAATATATACACTCAACTAGGTACCTGAAGCCTGTAATGTTCTGGGAAAGGCAAAAATGTTAAAACCATGTTAATTTATGAGGGGAAGGGGCTTTCTCAATGAGGCAACAGAACCTGTTCCTAACCTGAATGAACAGAAGTGTGATTGTACACTTTATGGCTCAAATTACTTGGAGGGGGAGTTCTGGAATATGGTCAATGCTACAGGCAGCCTACACTTAGGATTTCTTCTAAAAATGGTGAAGTTATTCTCTCTCTATAAATGTGCACCAAAGAAACATCCTGTTTCTTTTAAAAGATGTGAATGACCCCTCGATATATTTGGAACAAACTGGAGGTAGCTGATTTCATTGGGCAGAACAAACCATAATGGCAGTGAACCATTCCCTATACTTTGCATCTTGAGTATTGTGTGTTGTGTGTAATCTGAAATAAAAAATGGGTGATAGGCCCTGGTGATTTAAGTTACTGAATGATGCTTAGGATTTAAAAGTACATTTGCTTCATCAAACCTGGATACATTTATTAAATCAAAATATTAATATTTGTAAGGTTTCAGAGATTTGTTGACTTGCTCAGAAACTTCAGGTAGCTGTCTTATGGACAGGTTCTGTTCTTGCTGTAAATTCCCCAAACTGTTTGTTTCTCTACATTTTATCTGCTTGCAATCTATTTATGTGATGTGACCATTTCATGCATTGCTTCCCACTTCAGGTTTTTATAGAACGCCTCTTCTGGGATGAGTTCTTTAACTATTTCACTGAGCTGTAGGGTGAAAATACATTTAAAGTGACTGTTCTGCATGTGATCAGTTTCAATAAGTTTCATCATGGTATGGTCTAACTCTCAACTTCCTGAAATAACTCCAGAAAATGCTAGAAATACACACCAGGTCTGACTGCATTTGTGAAGAGAGAGGGGAAAAAAGTCAATGTTTCTGGTCATAAGTCAGTCAGAGATGGCAAGAACTGCAGATGCTGGAGTCAGAGTCCGCAATGTGGAGCTGGAGGAACAGCAGGTTGGGCAGGATCAGGAAAATTGATGTTTTGGGTTGGGACCCTTCTTCAGAACTGGGGAAGGGGAAGAGAGCTGGGAAATAAATAGAGGGAGGAGAGGTGGGGCTGGGGGAAGGTAGGTGGGATGGTGATAGGTGAGTGCAGGTAGGGAGCGGTGGGTTGGTGAGAAAGAAGATGGATGGCCTCAGGTCAAGGAGGATTTCCCACACTTCTGCCCACACACACACACACACACACACACAAAAGACAGAATCCCCTGGTCCTCACATACCACCCTGCCAACCTCCACATCCCGCATATCATCATCTGCCACATACAATCCAACCCTATGACCCTATCTCTGCCCCTATCTGCCTTTTTGCAGGGACTGATCACTCTGCAACTCCCTTGCCCGCTCTACATTCCCCACTCATCCCACCACCCACAGCACCTTTCCTTGAAACTGCAGGAAGTACTACACTGCCCGTACACCTCCCACCTCATCTCCATCCAAGGCCCAAAGCAAACTTTCCATATCCGACAGGGATTCATCTGTATGTCCTCCAACCTGGTCTACTGTATCTGTTGCTCCCGATATGGCCTCTACATCAGTGAGACCAAGTGCAGGCTCGGGGACCGTTTCGTGGAGCATCTGCGCTCTGTACGCAATAATCGACAACACCTTCTGGTTGCTAACCATTTTAACTCCCCCTCCCACTCCCTTGATAACATGTCCATGCTGGGCCTCCTCTAGTGCCACAATGACACCACACGCAAACTGGAGGAGCAATACCTCACATTCCACTTTGGGAGCCCACAGCCTGATGGCCTGAACATAGAATTCACCTGTTCCAAAACCTCTCCACCCCCAACCTCATCCCACATCTGAACCTCCCTGTCATCCCCACCTCTTTGACCTGACACAGCCTATCATCTTCCCCACCTATCTGCCCCATCCTTCTTGCTTACCAATCCCTACTACCCCCTCAACCTGCATCTACCTATTACCATCCCACCTCCCCTCCCCTAGTCCCACCTATCCTCCCTTTCCCTTCGAACTGACACAACCTGTCCAACTTCTCTCCAATCTTCTCAGACCAATCCCCACTATCCCCACTGCCCCCAACCCGTATCCACCTATCACCGTCCCCAGCCCCACCCTTCCTCTATTTATTTCCCAACTCCCTTCTCCC
Source organism: Rhincodon typus (assembly GCF_021869965.1). Taxonomy (NCBI): domain Eukaryota; kingdom Metazoa; phylum Chordata; class Chondrichthyes; order Orectolobiformes; family Rhincodontidae; genus Rhincodon; species Rhincodon typus. Next base: position 10,362,833 of record NC_063349.1, read on the forward strand.
TCCCCAGTTCTGAAGAAGGGTCACGACCCAAAACGTCAACTTTCCTACCCTTCTGACGCTGCCTGACCTGCTATGTTCCTCCAGCTCCACACCCTGTTGACAATGTTTCAGGTTAGTTACACATCTTCAGTGTTCTCATGAAGGATCAGACTGAAAAAGTTAACTCTTGTTTTTCTTTTCGGATGCAGCTTGATCTGTAGTGCTTTGACAGCACTTTCTGTTTTTACTTCAGATTTCCAGGATTTGCAGTATTAGTTGCTTGTATTTTTTTGAAAAAATGAGCTTCATAAGTTGTCATATTTTCCACTGGAATAAAATTGTACTGAAGAGGTTCTCAACAAATATTGCTTAATTTTTTTTGCAGCAAAAGAAAAAGCCCCAGGACATTATCTATTTGATAATGAAACGTAATAACGTTTTCTTATGCATTTAAACTTGTCTTTTTAGGATTATTAGCATTTTGAAAATATCATTATCGTCTCTTGCAACGCTATATTGCTAACACATTGCAGATTTTGTCTACAGATGCAAAATTGAAAGAACCAATTTTTTTGTTAGTGTCTCTAGCATTTCTGAAATTCCATATGGCAATTTGATATCTTGAAATATTATTTAAATGCCATACCTTCTATGATATGAGGATGAATGCCTGTTCTAGTTTTCTAATAAATGTAAATTTAATGTCCTTCGTGGAAATAAATTACTTCACTTAAGCATTAAAAGGTAAAGTCAGCGTTGTCTCAGAGGACCCTAAGGCTGCTCTCTAATAAGAGAGAGAGAGAGAGAGACAACCAGTAGTGGTTTACTCTCTGGGTCACCTTGCCTCAGTTCTTCACAGCAACCTCCACCAGTGTGGGAATTGAACCCATGCTATTGGCATCACTCTGCATTGCAATTGAGCCATCCAGCCAACTGAGCTAACCAACCCTCTTTTATCAATTAGGAGTTTCCCAAATTGCCATACTTCTTATTTTTCTTGCTTTGATAGCTCTCTAATCAGTCTAAACCCTTGCCTCCTTCCTTGACTATAAATGCGCAATCCCAAAGTTTTCTTCTGTCCTGCCATTTCCGTTGGTCAAATTGAAATTTAATGGCTTAATCTAATGAAACGATTTCTTTCTGACCATACTCTTTCTTTCTGTAATTTTCTCACTTAAACCCTGAGTTGGCCTAAAACCTTCCTTTCACCATTTGAATTATCTTCTTTTATTATTTTAACCCTCTTGGTATCTTCAACTGATTGATTGCTCAATTTTAAAATTGGATTTTTTTTGTATGGAGACTATGGTGATTAACAAATGAGAGAGACCAGGGACTCCAAGCAGTTGTTATGATGGAGTTACAGTTGAAACCAAGTCTTCATAAGGATATGGCGCAGTTCTATAAAATGTGCCATCTATCAGTTGGAGGGAAAAATCTTAATGTAATCAAACTGGCACCTATGATACTCGTGCCACTTTTTGAAGAATCATTCAGCAGAGTAGACTATAGGACTGTCACCAAAACCAAAAGTGGCACACCAGCGTTTCCTTGTAACTGTGGTCTTAAATTATGAATTAACTCGGTTTCCAGATCATATCTCTTTGAGTACAGTTGCAATTAAATTAGAGGTGGGAAAAATTAATTCAGTTTTTAACTTGTTCTAAGCTATCAATACAAATAGAGACAAAGGATCAAGCTGTGTGTCTAAACCTTTTTGTGACAGAATAACAATTTAGCTGTGAAATTGTGAAATGACATGCTGTGATTTAACTATCAAAAGATACCATAAAACATTCAAGAATGATTAAACCATATTGTGGTGAATTTCCTCAGGATTGGGATAAAGGTTTGGATTTTGTGTTATTTGACACCAGAGATTCAGCAAATTAATCTACTCGACTTAGTCCATTTGAATTGTTCTTTGAGATAAGAGGTCCATCAAAATTGATCAAGGAAAAGTTATTGAGGGAGAAAGACAGATCTTCAATGTTACATGTCCATGTTGCCAGAGAGGCTCATTATGCAAAGTAACACAGCATCATCTGAAAATTTCAAAGGCAGAAATGAAAGAATGGGCAGGCAAATATGCTGTAACGAAAACATTTGAAACAGGAAAAAAAATGTTACTGTTATTACCTTTCTAGGTGAACTTCTGAAAGTGAGATTCAGTGGTCCATACACAAGAGAGTCAGTAAAATGACTCATCTGGCAGATAGTCCAGACCATAGGAGGAAGAAGAATCTGTTAAGTATTATGTCAAAGCAATTGCATTAGCAAGAGGAAAATAAAAGGAAACAAGTATACTCGGTGGTAAGCATGTCAGAGGCAAAAAGAATAAGGTTAAAGGAGAGACACAGTTTGCAAAGTGAACCTCCTACAATCAGCTTAGCCAATACTGAAATATGGGACAAATAGTTTGCAGTATTCTTGGAGGAAAGACAACAGGAGTCTACTTTGGAAATTCAAGAACATCTATAAAAGATACACTAGCGTACAGCTTTAGCCAGGCCTGTTGTGGATAAAGGGGAATCCGTATCAATGCAACATCTTTATCATTTAACCCAAAAAAATCAAGAGAAAACAGAGTTTCAATATATATTATAAAATTACTTGTCTACACTGAACCAGAAGGCCTGGGTTCAAGTCCTACCTACTCCAGAGGTGTTCCATAATATCTCTGAACAGGTTGTTTTAAGTTAACTTCAAAAATCACTTGATTGAACCCAGTCAAACCAGGTCGAGCTTACTGGTGGTATTCGTTCCTAAACTGACTAGATTAGGGTTAGATTAGACTCAGGTTGACGAGATTTTATATTGCATTAATATGATTGTAATCTGTAACATAAACCTTCATACCCTAAGATTGATATGGCTGATAGTGCCTCATTCCTTACTAAGATTGATCTATTGAAAGGGAAAGTTTCATTGACGAAGAACTTAAAGAGGTATCGACTTTTGTTGCCGTTACTTTGGATGACTCAACATTGGTACAACCTTTTAGATTTAAAAATTGCCCAGACTTATGAATGTGCCTAATTGTGTAGATTGTTGATTATTCATATTATGGCAACCCCTGAAAGAGCATGTGAAACTGTTGGAAGCTTTATTTAAGCAGTTACAGTTTACTGACTTAAATTTAAAAAAAACTTGCAAAAAGACAGTTTATGAAAGTGAGGGATGCATTGAAAAACAAGCCTAAGTGTTGCCAAGAACTTTGAAAGTTTCTTAATTAACCCAGAAATCATGAGATTTCTAGCAGTATGTGTGTTTTTAACAAAATTTGTGACTAACTGCAGCACAATAGCTGAACCTCAAATGGATTTATTCCAAAAATGGGCAATAGTATCATAGTCAAAAGGGTGATAAATATTTTTTGAGGAGCTGAGGGCAATCCTAATGAATGGTAGTGCTGTTAGTCACTTCTGACTTCACTAAACCTTTCAAAATCACAGTCAATGCTAGTGACGCGGGGGCTTTGTATTCTTTTTACAATATGATGAATTAGATGTAGAGAAACCCTAAGAAACTGAACTCGCACCAAAATAAGTATGCCACATTGGAAAAAGAGATTCTGGGATTGCTAGATTGATTCTTGTTAGACAGGGGAGTTAAAGGTTATCAGGGTAGATGGTAATGTGGGATTTGAAATCCTATTAGCTACTATCTTATTGAATGGCAGAGCAGGCTCTAGGGACATATTGGCCTACTGGTTCTCCTACTTCACCTGTTCAGAGAAGAGAGGATGCCAAACATGCCCTGTAGAATTTTCTCACTGCTCCTGTCTTGACAGTTAATTATAGAGGTACTGCAAAGTGAAAGAATCCTAAGATAAAGTCACCACAGTCCCACAGGAGAATCTAACTGTTCTCTCAGAGAGAGAAGACTAGCAGTGAGTTTAACCTGACCTTCGCCATGCTTCAGGTAAGATTGAGAAGGCAGGACCATCATGGTAACCTCAGCCAGTATGAGAATTGAACCTACGTTGTTGGTGTTATTCCACATTGCAAACCAATCATCCAGCCAAGCAGTGCTCTAATCCAGTGAACGAGCGCAAGTAATAGCACTTGCAGCACACCAGAATCACTAAAGCACGATTACTCGGAGGGGATGGGGAGGATTGTCTTTGAAAAGATGAGTCACTTAGTCCAAATTTTTTTTCATATTTATATTCTACGTTGTGAGTATAATTTGGCCGATATTTAGTTGCTGTAGCTGGACTGACAACATTGCCACAAGGTGGCGATCTGAGCACATGCTTATCACATGCAAGCAATCACCTTTAACCATGCACTGCAATATTTCAAAATCACAGTCAACTCAATTAATCGAATAAAAGCCATCACAGTTTCTGCAACAGTTGGTTTCCTTTCTGCTGTTATTCACAGGAGGTTTCAATTCAAAAACCATCTAAAAAATGTTTGGAGTTTGGCCAAGGGAAAATCTTTTTCCTCACAGCTCACCTCATGGATTCCTTATATATCCTGGGGAACCAGCGGGACAGAAACTGAAACACCTAATGCTCACACCTCACAACAGCACAGCTTGTAATCCAATGTCAGAGAATGTCAAGCTGAGTAAGAGTGGTCTGGTAAACAGGGACATCATGTGAAGACAGATTGGCCAAACTGGGCCTGTATTCTCCAAGGTTTTGAAGAATGAGAGGTGAACTTATTGAACCTTACAAAATGCTCAAAGGGATAGGTAGGGTAGGTGCAGGTAAGATATATCTCCTGGTAGGAGAGTCTACAATCAGAGGACACTATTTGAAAATAACGTGGATACCACTTAAGCCCAAGATGAGGGCATTTTTTTTACTGAAGGGCTTATGAAACTTTGGAATTCTCTGTCATGGAGGGCTGTGGAAGCTCAGACTTTGAGTATGTTAAAGGTAGAGATTGACAGATTTCTGATTACCACTGGTGCATAAGGTTTTGGGGACGGGATGAGTAAAAGGTTAAAGTATTCAATCAGCTATGGTAGCATTGAATGGTGGAGCTGATTTGATGGACTGAATGGCCTTCTCCTGTTCTTATGTTCCCATGGAAAACTGATGCAGGATGTGGTTGGGTCAGGATTCAGGTTATCTCTATGTCCAGAACATGAGAATCCAGCAGCATCCAGAATAAATGGAGAGTTCCAAGAAAATGGTGTAGTGGTACATAGTCCTTGTTTGCCTTGGCCAGGCAGCTAACTCAGCGAAGGGCATGTATGCTACCATTAACATCAAAGCAGTAGTGAAATAAAACATGGCTGATATAGAAACAGTCTTTCTAAACACCAAGGGAGATATCCACCCAACAGTCCTCAAAACACAGCAATCATCTCTGATATTCACCTCAAATCCAACTGCATTCTAAACACAAAGGTATGGATGAGAAGAAGAAATCAGATCTTTCTGTTGCAACAATAACTAGCATTTACAACCAAAGTCCCGAGGAACTTGACAAGGGTGTTTATTAGAATTAAATTGATACAGCTAAAGGAGGAGGCATTTGGGCAATCAAACATTTGCAAAAGAGGTCATTCTTTAAGGAATACCTTAAAGGCAGAAGAGTGGTTTATGAAGGAAATCGTAGACCCGAGGTCTAAACAGCCCTATCCACATAGCAACTGCAACTGTCTGACCAATGGTCAATCCAGGCCATTTCTTTATCCACAGGCACTGCCTGATGTTGTGACTATTCCCAACTTTTTTTAATTAGTGCAACTTTTTTGTAACCTGGCTGTCTTCCTGTTACTTCCTTCACACCAGTAACCCCAACCCCCATATGTCTTTATGTTCCTGGCAAGATGCTAAAGCGCAGCAATGCAGGGCTGGAGGCCATAACTACAGAATCATAATAGTCCATGTCATTAGTCACTTAACCTTGAAGCAAAGGTCATTAGTATCTGAATTTTAACATACTGACAAAGGGTTGGTGTGGGGACAGGCTGGAGAAACTGACACAATGGCCTCAGAGAACTAGATGTAATGAGAAAGCAGAATATGAAATGTGTAGAAACTGGAAACAGAGGTACAAAATATGGTCATTAAATTCTGCTGACTAAGTATTTGTCAGATATTGAATCAGAAAAGTAACACACCCTCACTTAACTAACAGATAAAGATGATTATCTAACTAGACCGTCTGAGTGGATAAATATAGAAATTACATCAATTTTCTCCCTTACTTTAGAAATGCTACTTTATTGAAAAGAGTTACTTGGATATTTCAATCCATTTGACATTTCAGAGTTAAGAAATCTATGCTGATTTAACTTGCAATTCTGATTGCCACACTACCTAAAGAACATGGATGCTTTGGAAAGAGTTCAGAGAAGGTTTATCAGGATGTTGCGTGGTCTGGAGAGTTTTGGTTATGAGGAGAGGTTAGATAAACTTGGATTATTTTCACTACGAAAGACAGAGGCTGAAGGGCGACCTGGTAGTGGTCTACAACATTATGAGAGGCATAGATAGAGTCAGTAGTCAGGGGCTTTTCCCAGGATGGAAAGGTCAACTACAAGAGGGCACAGGTTTAAGGTAGAGGGGGAAAGTTTAGGGGAGAAATGCTGGGATAATTTTTTACACAGAGGGTGGTGGGTGCTTGCAACGCACTGCCAATGGAGGTGGTGGAAACAGGCACATTAGCAATGTCTAAGGCATATCTTGATGGGGAGGTGAATAGAGGGTAGAGACCATACCACAATAAGTAGCTGGTCTAATTAAGGATTAAGAATCGACACAGGCTTGGGAGGGGCTGAAGGGCCTGTTCCTGTGCTCTGATGTACTGTATTGTATTAAGCTTGTCCTGATCTTAAAGAACCCAACTGCTGATAGTCTAGTAAGTGTGTAATTCATCTTCCTAGTTATTCCAGCTCATTATAACTGTTTAGTATTCATGCATGCGTGTTATCACAGTGATGGTGTGAGGAACACAGTGTGAACTTGGAACACCTGGAAGAGAAGCCTACCACAGCTTGGGGAATCTATGGCCAAATGTGTGTTGGTTCTCATCGAGTCCTTGGTATATTATGTGTGCACATATGTTGCATTAGTTAAAAGCTGATATTAAAAGAAAAGGTCAGCCAAGTTAGTTCAGCTGGCTCGAGAAAAGTTAACTGTGCTTTTGTCAGTGAAGTTGATTCTGTTTAGGGAGATGAGGATGGAATCAGGGAGAATTTGAAATGCAGCATTTCAAAATTCAAGTTCATATTATTAGCTGAAAGTTAAAGCTTATTTCAGTTTTTTAAAAATCACAATATTTAACTGTCAGCTACTAATGTCAGCTTTGAGTCCTTGGTTTTATTTTTAGTTAATGCTTCTAGGATGACAAAGTCCTGTTGTTTTAGTTGGATGACATCTGAAGTGAACAGGTTCAGTGTGTACTCAATCAGTATTCAGCATTCTTTGCCAGTAACCAAAGTGTAAAATGTAGTTTCTACACTTTATCTGATGTGTTTTGGTTGATTGTTCAGCAAATAAAACGCACCACAATAATAACACAATCTGCATTGATGCTGCAAATTTAACAATAATCAATAGCCCAAGGTACTTCAGAGGAATGTTTTCAGTTAGAACTTAATTTCAAGACACATTAGAAAATCATAGCATCCCTACAGTGTGGAAACTTTTGGCCCAACAAGTACACACTGACTCTCAAAGCATCCCACCCATCCCCCTATAACCCACCTAATCTACACATCCCTGAACACTGGGCAATTTAGCACAGCCAATCCACCTAGCCTGCACATCTTTGGACTGGGAGGAAACTGGGGCACCCAGAGAATATGCAAACTCTACACAGACAGTTGCCCAAGGGTGGAATTGAACCTGGGTTCCTGGCACTGTGAGGCAGCAGTGCTAACCACTGTACCACCCCTGGATTTGATTATGAAAACCAACAGATATTAGGAGGGGATGAATAGCTTCGGTCAAGCGGTTAAAGAAAAAGCCTATAAGGACAACAAAAGAGAATCTGAGTGACTTGCTGTTGGGGAGAGGGTGGGGGACTGTAGAGAATGTAAAAGTTTAGGGAATAGCCAGCTGAATGGCAAGCTGAACAAAATTGAGATGCACAAGAAGTAACAGTTAGAGAAATGCATAGCTATTGGAACACTATTTTGGCTAATTGAGGTTAGAGAATAGGGAGGTGTTTGAACACAAGCTTGGAATTATTATCTGATTTTGTCTTGAAAAATGCACTGCAGAGTAAAGGGTTAATTGTACCTCACAGCAGCTACTGAGCATGTGCAAATGAATGATGTATTAATGACATCAGATCACATGCAGTTGGAGTCTGAGTGTGTAATATTCCAGCAGGATGTTATTTCTCACCTTGTTTGTGAATAGTTAAGTTCAATAATGTCTGTTAATGTCCACACACAAAGGTGTAGATGTCATTTTATTGTATGGTAGCAGTGGTGACCTGGTTTATAGAACTGGAGGCCAACAGCAGAATGAGCCTGAAATGAATTCCAGAGACAATGCAACGTTAAACCACAAAGCTAGCGCTGCAATCTGATCCCAGAAGTGGGGAAAATTCCTGAAGAGAAGCTCAACTGTGCAGGAACCAGCTGCAGATAGACTTCAAGGGCCTACTACTACATAGTTCCCTCAGGAAATCCTAGGAAAAAGTGTGGGAGAAGACGTACTTGGATAAAACTCAGCTGTGATCCTCCCATAACTAAACCTCCTGTGAATTCTCACTGGTTAGTTTCATCAAAATAGCGATGACCACTTCAGTGAGACAGCAGAGACTTTCTGGCAACGTGGGATTATCCCAGAGTCTGCACACTTGTTCTCTTGACCAAACCGCAGTTGGAATACATAAACGAAGCATAAAATGAGCCAAGAAGTTTGGAAATCTTTCTCAGACCTCTGCAAAACACCCTGTCACTGAACAAACAGCTGTCATACCTAAAAAGAAGAAAAAAAGGTGAGAATGCACATTAATTAAGACAAGCACCTAAAAACATCATTACACAATGAAGTGTTACTCTAGAAAGGGCAGGAGATGTTTGACAAGTAGCTTAACCAGCCACCTTGATTTTAAAATACTACACTGAAAGCTGCAAGTACTCTGAGAATACACGCTTCTATTCTTTGAACTAAGGAATTAGTGAATCAGTGTATAATGTATTTCCTTTAAAGAGAAATCTTCCAGCAGTAAGTGGGATTAGAGAAAGAGATATGGAGATAATCCATAATACTGCTTGATATTGTTTCTGATTAATTTACTCTCAGTTGTGAGAAGTCAGTCATTGAAGTTTCTAGCTGTGTAGAATATAATCTATTATTGTAACTTTTCCCATTGAATATTGGAATTCTTTCCTCCCTTCCAGAACAAATTACATTTCTCTGTAACTTAAGGCTGCACAGGCAGTAATCACTTTCTGGATCTTCAAACTGAGTGGACCTTCTTTGGCAAAGGGCCAAAGTCAATGAGTCAAGGAACAACACTGCTGAGTTGGTTCCAGTCATTGTCATTATTAACAGCAGGAGTCAATGTAGAATAAATAGTGACAGAAGCCTAGGGCAGTTATTTCATCTGGAGCAGGGTGTCAGGTAGGGGAGCTGTCATGGGTTAACTCAGCATAAACAATTATTCGAATCTGTGGCATTCCCTGAAAAACCTGGAGTCTAGTCTCATTAATTTTATTTGATTTGGGGCGGCATGGTGGCTCAGTGGTTAGCACTGCTGCCTCACAGCACCAAGTACCCAGATTCAATTCCAGCCTCGGGCGACTGTCTGTGTGGCATTTGCACATTCTCCCCGTGTCTGCGTGGGTTTGCTCTGGTTTCCTCCGACAGTCCAAAGATGTGCATGTTAGGTAGATTGGCCATGCTAAATTGCCCATAGTGTTCAGGGATGTGTAGATTAGGTGGGTTATAGGGGAATGGGTCTGGGTAGGATGCTCTGAGGTTCGGTGTGGACTTGTTAGGCCAAAGGGCCTGTTTCCACACTGTAGGGATCTATGATTTCCTTTTGACAATTGAGTGAAACTTATTCTGACTGAATATCCTCTTTTCCCTATTTTAAAATTTTCATTAATAATTTCCTTTTATCCCTTTTTGTTTCAATATGCTTTTCTCATACTGGTTTAAATGGGAAACTATTGCACACACAAGCACACACGCAAATGTATATTTCACTTGATTGGAATGGACAGCGGGAGGCTGATAGAGATTTTTCTCTTTGTGTCGAGGCTCATTCACTCAGGCAAAAGAGAGCTGTGAAACCATCACCCAGGAGCTTCACTCTTTTACTCTAAATATATTTGCACTTATCTGTCTCACACCAGATAGATAGACATTTGTGACACTTCTTGAGGTGAAGATGCTGATCAATGAGAGCTGTAAGTTAATTTTATTTTTCCTTTGGTAAACAGAGATGTGGTTAAGGGTAACATTGAAGGAGATAAATTGAAAAATTAGAAAAAGAGCAAGATTTTTAATTTTAATAAATTCAACAAAGAATGACCTCTTTGACTCTTCATGTGATGGTTGCACATTAAGCAATTACATTTGTTTCTCTATCCCCGACATTGTAATGCTTAAAATATTTCTTTCATTGTCTTATGGTGATTGAGCATTTCAAAGTCTTTCCAATGTTGTAGGGCTTATGAGTTCTGTCCATAGTGGCTATTGAGTAAGTGGATATTGAAGATGTAAGGGGGATGAAGAGGATAAGGGAGTTCTGAGGAGGGCTTGGGAACTATATGGAGGTGTGAGAGAGTGTGGGGTGACAGCCAGTAGGCCTAACGGTCACAAATTTACTTGGGCCAACGTCCCAGTGAAAGGAAGCATTCTTAGCCACTGGCCTTGGTAGCTACCTGTCTCTCTTCTCACCTCAGTGCTGATTCAAGAGGCATAGGCCTCCACTCCACAGGGGAAATGTCATGTTCAGTGGGTTTTCACAGGAGAGTGGAATTGAGTTTTCCAACTCAAAAGGGAAAGTCTGGCCCCTTGTCATTAGAGTTGCCTACAATATGCAAGAGGTCTGATTGTGACAGTCAGGAGAGGAGGGGCTGCCCTCATTTTTGCAAACCCGCTTAATCAGTGACAACAATTTCTAAAACATTTTCTAGCAAGTGGCTGTCACACATCAATTAAACCCAGTTGATCGGAACAAAAATGAAGAACAGCCAATTCCAGGGGTTTTTTATTTTACGTGAAAGAGAGAGGACTTTTATTACCTACTACCCAAAGAAATAATAAAATGTGACATTAAACAGACAGACAAATACAGGTGATGAGTTATAAACGTGGGGAATTTTAACAGGAGTGACTGAGTCCTCAGTGAAACATGACTTTGTTTCCCACAAGCTACTTTCTTATTGGTGTTGGTTCTGAGATTAATACTGAGGGAGAGAAAGAGTGAAAAGAACTTCTAGTATCCTTGCTGTTATTAGTCCATTGTGTGCCCTCTCTCTTTTTTTGTTCAAAGACAGCTGTTGATATACCGATCCTTTATGGATTCTGGTCATTATTTCATTTCAAGCTGAATAGATATAGGTAACATTTCATCTCTCATTCTGTGCAGTTATCATGCAAGTATGAGTAAAATAAGGATGGAAATATTTTGATGCCTCACTGAGTTTCAGTGTTTCTTGATTAAAACGGTAATTCAGAGGCATGTAGATTTATTTATAAGAACATAAGAAATAGAAGGACGGGTAGTCATTTGGCTCCTCAGGTCTGCCCTACCATGTATGATGATCATGTGTTCCATCGTGAACAAATCCTTCTGAATTGGATGCAACAAAACCTTACAAAGGTGTCTGTTCAATTTTTTTTCTCGAATGCTTAGCATATAGACTTTCAAACAAAACAATCAGACACATTTTCAGTCTTTTTTTAAAAGAGTTTACAGATGTCAGGACTTTAAATCAATGTAAAAATTAGAGCATAGAGCACAGATGAGACACAACTATCTTAATCTCAACACTGTTGTAGTATAAGAGCTCTTTATCTTCTGAGGAAGGTACTCGAATGCATTTGAACACTTAGGTAATGATGGTAACCATAAGGACAAACCCTGAGATCAAATCAATCTGTTTCTAAGAAGTTGTGAATGCTGAACTTTGTGCAATTACCCAAAAACCCTATTTCAGCTCGTATGATGGAGAGTAGTCATTAATGAAGCTGCCAAGGTGGGTTAGGCCCAGGTCATTACTGAGAAACTCTGGCAGTGATGTCCTAGGTCTGATATGATTGGCCTCAAAAAGCTGCAACCATTTTCCCTTGAGCTAAGTGTGACTCCAACGAGGTGAGACTTTTCTTCTCATTCCCTTTGACTCTATAAGGGCTGCTTGATACCATACTCGGTCAAATGCTGTCTTAGCATTGTGAGTAGACACTCTAATCTCAATGCTTGTGTCGAGCTCCTTTTGTTCATGCTTGTACCAAGGCTGTAATGGCAGAATTCAAACCGGGCATCAAGGAATGGGTTATAGCTGCACAAGTGTTGCTCAATAACACTATTGCTGGCATCTTCCATCACGTTTCTGATGATTGAGAGCTGAGTGATCACACAATAATTGGCTTGGATGAATTTGACAGCACATGCACATGAATTTTCCACATTGTTGGTTTGATGCTAATGTGTTTGTTGCATGGGACCAGCTTGGCTAAGGATGTGGTTAACTCTGGTGCTCAAGTTTGCATGACCATTACTGCCACTGAAGGTATACCATTGGCATATTTTGAAGAAACACGTTTGTGATATCATCACTATATCATAGCATGTGACCTGGAGGTAAAAAGGTGTCAGACTCCATCTTACCCCAGGATCTACTACGTAATTTGAAGCATGCTGCTCTGTAATTTAACAGCTTAATGTTAGCCCAGACACTGCTGTGCCTGTGAATGCAATGTCTGCATATAATAGTTTGCAGTAATTACTATTTGTTGGATTCTTCAATATAGCACCCCCCCTCCTCACCAGTTTCTTACGTTATGGCAAAATATCCTGCTGGAGGCACAAGTTACATTAGTGGCCTCAACTGTTTCTTGGTATCTCAGGAAGTCAAATTTGTTAGGATGTTGCCTGGAGTTATAGGGAGAAACTGGATAGGCTGGGATTATTTTCACTGGAGTGTTGAAGGTTGAGAGGGGTCCTTACAGGGATTTATAAAATCGTGAATGGTAGGTGTCTTTTCCCTAGGGTGGGAGATATTAAATCTAGGGGGCGTATTTTTAAGGTGTGAGGAGAAAGATTTTAAAAAAGACACGAGGGTCAATTTTTTAACACAGACAATGGTTTGTGTGTGGAATGAACTTCCAGAGGAAGTGGTGGGCATGGGTACAGTTACAATGTTTAAAAGACATTTGGATAAGTTAATGAATAAGAAATGCTTGGAAGGATAAGGGCCAGGAGCAGGCTGGTGGGATTAGTTTAGTTTGGGATTATGGTTGGCATGGACTGGTTGGACCAAAGTGTCTGTTTCTGTGCTGTATGACTCTATAAATTGACAGAAGAGCAGCAACTGTTATACTGAGGACCTCTAATGGAAGCTTAGATGGACCCTCTACTCTGTATTTTTGGTTGGAGATGACTACAAATGCTTTTGCCTTGGACTTTGCACTTGACATCTGCAGCTCCCCATCATTTTTTTCTTTTATTTATTTATTCGGTGTGGATGGCACTGGTTAGATCAACATCTTTTGTCTGTCCCTAACTGCCTAAAGGGCAGTTACAAGTTGACCACATTGCTGTGGGTGTACAGTTACATGTGTGCCCAACTATGTGAGGACAGCAGTTCCTTTCCCTAAAGGATCTTACATGGTTATCATTAGACCCTCTTTATGTCCCGTGTTTTTAAAAATTGAATTCAAATTTCACTGCCACAGTGGGATTCAAACCCAAGTCCCTAGAACATTAGCATGGATTACAGTTTTGCCAGCCTGACACCTTATTTGATAGATATGTCTGGTACCACTTCTGCCACAGTGTCCTACACTATTTATTGAAGAAGGGTTGACCCATCATTTGATGGTATTGGTAAAATGAGGGATATGCCAGGCTCTGAGGCTACAGTCCTGTGATTGAGTACAATTCTGCTGCTCCTGGTAGTCTATTAGATTTATAAACCAGCACAATAATACATTAAAGGCATATTCTGTTAAGGTCAAAAATCACACAACACCAGGTTATAGTCCAACAGGTTTATTTGAAGACACAAGCTTTCAGAGTCTCGCTCCTTCTTCAGGGTGAAGAAAGCTTGTGTTTTCAAATAAACCTGTCGGACTCTAACCTGGTGTCGTGTGATTTTTGATGTTGTCCACCCCAGTCTAACACTGGCACCTCCGCATCATATTCTGTTAATACAGCTCCTTCAAAGTTCTTGGATCAAAAAGACCATCTGCTGGGTTGAAGCCACTGTTAACTTTTGAAATCAAGCCAAGCATTAACAACAGCTGCAGTTGTAAGAATTAAAGACTGCAGCTACATGGCATGGAGCTGAAAGAACAGAAAAATGTCCCATTTCCATTTCAAAGCATGCCAATCAATAGAGAGATGAAGAAGTACGCTTTGTGACTTTCCAAAGCTGGAGTTTTTTTTAATAGTCAGAGCAGACAGAAGATTCAAATAGCAGCATCAAATATGACAGCAGAGGCTAGCAGGAGATTTCATTACATTGACAATTAAAAAGGTACTGTAATGCCTGGCAACAATTACCACCATGCTGTTCAACGTAAGGGTCAATTTAGCTTTAATAGACAGATCTCAAAGAGAAATCACTGCATTAAAAATGTAACTACATTACAATGTAGCATCCAACAATAATGTTTGAACATTTGACAACTTAGCTCTCAGAATGTTCCCATTTACTCAGCAGGTTTCCTCCATTGGTCACAACATCTCCAATGTTTTTGGGGATTTCAAAACCCTCACTAGCACATGGAAGTGATGTACAGAAGTGAAGGTACTTGTCTTTACATTGGGGAACTGACCTCAGAAGAGGTGCATATGTGTTTTGAATCTAAGGTCTTTCTTAAAACAGTAAGGGGTCAGGAACGCAGAGGAAAATTGTTCTATTTTTCAGAAAATCAATGTTTTGTGACGGGATTCATACAATTGATTTGCCACTGGGAGGTAGAAGTCTGTCCTAAGATGTTTCAAGTCTTTTAAGCAGCAATGTGTTATCCAGGAGCCTGGGTTCGATTCCAGCCTCGGGTGACTGTCTTTGTAGAGTTTGCACATTCTTCTAGTGTTTCTGTGGGTTTTCTCTGAGTGCTCCATCTTCCCCTCTCAGTCCAAAGATGTGCAGGTGAGGTAGATTGGCCATGGGAAATGCATGGTTGTGGGGATATGTTAGGGGGATGGGTCTGGGTGGATGCTGCTGGAGGGTCAGTATGGGCTGAATGGTCTGCTTTCACACTGTAGCGATTCCACCCTTTCTTTCCTATAAGTTACAAACACAGAATTCAAAGCTTTTCTTCCTCTAATGTACAGACTTTTTAAAATCCAAGTTTATTGTTTCCACATCAAGACCTTGCAATTTTCTTCAACGTTTTGCCATTTGTTCTTGAACATTGTGACTATAGTCCTGAAACTTCCATTAAAATTTACACACTTTGCTATTCTGAGCAGGATAAATTGGGTGAGTTTACTGATGAAAAAGTGCAGCTTCATTTAAAAATGAAATCTTATCATCTGTTTGCTGCCATATGAAAACTGTTATTGAAATACTGTCACATCAACTGGGTTCAATAATAAAATCTTAGGCCTTTCCCACAAATTCCAATTTAAGTCCTGATGAATGACACAAATGGAGTATAATTTAAAGCAAATTGGAACCATGCAGGTTTCATGTTTTCTACAACCATCTGGAATCACTTATTCAATCATCATTTCGCTAATGTGAAATTTTCCATCTGCAACATATGAAATGAACACCACAATGTTCAATCTAATTGCAAATAATTAAACTGAAACCAGTCAATGGAGGTAGGATAATGCCCAAGCATCCATTAGATATTCAAAATATTTAACTGACCGTGTATAATGATTATATTTGCATACAATATCATTTTAATTCAATATCTGGTAATTTTGGTGACAACTTTATTCTTCTTTACTCAGTATTTCTTTTTACAGGGAGTTGACTAGTAACCATAAAAGTCAGGACATGGCCTACAGTTTGCTAGTTTCTGAGACCTCGTACCCAAAGAGGACTTGTGATAGAATGAATTTTGGGAAAAATACATCTAGAGGAGAGCTAACTACAGGTTATATGAGAAAGCAACTCACAGAATGCTGCTAATTAGGATTTTGACCCAGCGATGTATAGATGTCAGTCAGGATGGGATCTGACTTGGAAATAATGCTGTTCTCATGTGCCTGCACCTGCTGTCATGATACCTGGATTTACAGTAATCAGTAGCAGGTTTTCTTCTGGATATTTAACCGGAGGTTATGAGATTTTTAAACCTTTTTTTATAGGCTTTTGCAGCAGCTTGATGCAACTGAATGGATTGCTAGGTGGATTGAGAATAGAGTTACCTAAGTTGATGTGACACTGGGAACACACATAGGCCAGATAACCTTAAACCAACTGAATATTTGCAATGACCTGACAACTTCATGATAATATGCCCAGTAATCATCTATGATGATTCTAGTCCCTGTTCACGTTTTATTGACTTCAGAGCATCTGGAGCACTGTTCAGATAGTCAAGACATTATGTGAAATAGCACTAACAAGCTCTGAGGCCACAACCACTTCTGGTGTCCAGGTGCATCAGTTGTTCTGAGTCCCAGTGCCCTAGGAGGTGCACTCAGATGTTTGTCACTGTTAAACATTGTAGAGGGTAACACTGTCAGTCTGAATGTCCTTAAGCTGACTTCGGGTTGAGCCTATGAAGACATAACTTGAAAGTGAGCTCAGCAATATGACAGATCACAGCAGCTGAACAATATGACTTCAAAGTGGATTCACCTCACCTTAGCAGTAGCATTGTGTATTAGTTAGTGGGCAGCTCCTGTTAACCTAAAACAGTGTACCCTTTATCTTGCTTTTCAATTTGCTTAGAAACAAGTTGTTCAAATATTATAACTGAACGTAATAAAACGCTTACAAAAACAAAGTTGCAGGAAAAGCTCGGCAGGTCTGGCAGCATCTGTGAAGGAAAACAACAGAGTTAACGTTTTGGGTCCGGTGACCCTTCCTCAGAATAAAACACTTGCTTTACTGGTTCTTAAAACATACTTACTATGGGAAATTTGGCAAGAAATTGGAAAATTGATGAACTTATTTTGAAAAAATGTTGAGCGCTGCTAAACAAAATCAACACAGAAAAATATTTTAAAATGTAGCAACATTAAAAAAGGGCAAGCTTGATGAGTATGTACTCAATAAATCACACATTGATTCAATCACTCTCCTATTCTACAGAGAAAAATCAACATACTTTTTTTAATAAATTGAACCATTTCCAATCCTAAATGTATGCAATATTCAAAATAAATGCATCAAAAATAGGGACTTCGATGCTCGCCTCACCCTATGACCTATGTCAAGAAAAGTATTCGCCATTCATTACACCTACTGGAGTTTAGTTTTGAATTAGTACACTGTGTAAACTGGAGATTTTATGGGCTAGAAATCACAAATATCAGAAAATATACCATTATTGTCTACTATTTTTATAATTAAGTAAAGAAAGATGTTTTTGGTGCAAAATAAGTTTTAATGCGTTAACACAGACCATCTTGATGTAGTGCAGAAGTTGGAATTATAAAGCGGTCATCTCTTCTCCCAAAGGGTAGAGTTACAAGTTCATAAACAACATTACAACTAAGTATTCCTTAGCTGATCATCTACCTACATGTGCAATTCTATTAGTAGTCACTGATTGTAAAATAGATACAGTCTTGTCTTACCTAGCTCTTCCCTGCTCAAGTCTATTCAATCCAAATATAGTTCATCCAGTGTTGTGCTGTTCAAAGGGACAAGTACCATGAAAGAATGGCACGAATATCCCACTCAGTGTATCATTGGTTCCTCTTTGCGACTGCACTGAGTTTTGTTAGGAGAGTTGAATTATTCGCGGGATAGACTAAGGAATTTTATGAAATAGTTCCATCAGCTGCCGGATGAGGAGGTAGAATCCTGCTCTTTTTGTCTCATCATATTGAAAAATTGTAAATAATTGGATTGTTCAAAAGTTTAAATCATTACGGGATAAGGCTTTCAAAATGATGAGAAGACTTCTGATGTTGATGCCTCTACGCCTTTAGCATTATCAGAGATGACCCAATGGCATCATACCAAATTGTGAGAGGGCAGTGCCCCCCAGTTTTGGAACATTAGCTCCAGCCCCATGTTATAATGCTCCCCATGGAAGAAATGCTTGCAAGAAAGAAAGAATTTGATTTTACATAGTGTATCTCACAACCTTGGTTCACCTCTGGGAGCTTTTCAACTCATGTAGTATTTCTGAGTTGTAGTCCTTGTTACAGTTTTTTTGAACTGTGTGGACTAAAAAGTGAGTAAGATCCTTTTTTTTAAGATGAAGGAAACTTTGGAAGAAGATGATGTACGTGGGAACATTTTGATCCTAAAAGTCTGGGAAAGGGAAGCGCTGGAATAGTCATGTCTGAGTGGGATGAGAAATATGTGGGTTTGAGTAGGCAAGAATGTTAGGAATGTTGCACTTTTAATGATAGTTCGATTGCTGCTTTTGTGTTGTATCTGTCATCTTTTAATCAATCAAAACACTGTTTTGAATACATGAAAGCAGGGAAGGTTTTCAAAATGTGCTGTAAGCAGGAATAAACAAAATGTTAAAATTGGAATTATAAACAAAAGAGAAGTAAGAGGTGGAAATGAAAAGCAGAGTAAGTGGAAACAAATAGGTAAATTTCAGTTGAACTTCTGGCATTCTGGTTTGTAGGTTAGAATTAACATTTGAGTAACGTTATTCCTGTAATACTAATGTATTGATGACATGCAATGAAGTTCAGTGTAAAAAGTGGCTGCCACAAATGGATTACCATTCTACCAGACATGCGAGTAGGTTAAGGGTTAATTGTTCATAGTTGTGAGTAAATGAAATTTTGTAATATTGATAGTAGCCGGGGAAAATATGGGAGAGAAAATGGATATCTGGGAATGATTCCAGGGTTCTAATCAAATATCAGATGGCCTAAGAACAGAGTTGAGCCAAGAACATAATGACCATCATCTGTTTCTCAAAGTAAGATGACAGCTTTGAAATCATCTGTGCTATTGCACTGTTTGAAGCGTGTGTGTCTCATCTTAGCTTTTTTTAAATTTATTTTTTGGCAATGTAAGTCTTGTTCTTTTAATGATTTGAATTCCATATGAATTCATTCAAACTATATTATTGCAATCATATCAATCGTTAATTTGTAGTTAATTAAGAAAGACTGGGATTTTGAACTCGTTGCCAATGTTCCCTTTAAGTTGCACAAGCGCCTGATCACTAACCAATCAAATGTATCGTGTAGGAGATCAGTCAGCAGTACTTAAGCATTGGTCCCTTTAAGGTGTATCAGCACCATGAACACAATCCCTTTTAAAACATGTGCAGGTGCAAATACACAAAAATCTTTAAAGATCTACACAGTGCAAAAAAAGGCCATATACAGCAAAGAGAAATTAGAGATCATTGGTTGTCGATTTGATGCTAAGCTGAAATCATGGATTGCACATTTATCATAGAAAGCCCTTAGCTTTTGTTTGCATTGGTTTCAAATGATCTGAAAATTGGGCATTTTTCATAGTGGTAGCTGAACCATAATGTTCGTTTTGCACTCGGTGGCATGTTGCCAATCTGCCCCATTATTTGTCACCTTTTTTCAGCCTTTTCCACATGGGTGGAGGTTAAAGATATGAGAAGCAGTAAAAGTAGGTTTTAGTCTTAAAATTCCTAACTAACTGCAGATGATAGAACAAGAGAACACAGCTTTGAGATTCTGTGGAAGAATGGTTTAGAATAGTTGGAGTTACAATAGGAGACAGTCTGAGTTAGAATAGGAGACAGAGCGAAGGGTGTTGTGTACAGGATGGAAAAGGTGAATTCAACTATTTCCACACTCCATCTATCTTGCCCAAATAAGGGATTGTTTTAAATGTTATCTTCTGATGTTTCTTTCCCCTTTAAAGAAAGGCACAAGTGTACTTCCCTGAACCCTGCTTGTGAAATCTAATTTAAAATGACCTACAGCAAATCCTTTAAGGGTTAAAACAAGAGAGGATTTATTGCTGCATCCAGAAAAACCCAGGGGAATGGTTTCAACATGCATTCTCTCACATGTACACAAGAAAGTAAAGAATTAGAAAGGAAAAGTGAGAAGTTTCAAGTGAAAGAAAATCAAAGATATCAGAAGTAGTCAGATGAATTATTAAGTGTGGTAAGTAAAAGTCCACTGGAGATTCTTTCCATTGGCTGTGTACGGAAATTCCTTTCACGGGAGATCTGGTACATTCAATGTGCATATGAAGGTACAGTAGTTGTACCCTGGGACGTGATTCACTTTGCAGGTGAAATACAGGATTCTTTCCAGAAATCTAACTTATGATAAATGTTAAAGTCTGAAGCAAGGACTTGCTAAGCCTAGAGCTGCCTACTCACCTGGTGTTACAAGTAGGCTCACAAAAGAAGCCAAACACTGTCTAATTAAAGGTGATTACAGCAGTCAACAAA
The DNA here is from genome assembly GCF_021869965.1 of Rhincodon typus. Taxonomy (NCBI): domain Eukaryota; kingdom Metazoa; phylum Chordata; class Chondrichthyes; order Orectolobiformes; family Rhincodontidae; genus Rhincodon; species Rhincodon typus. The sequence continues at coordinate 10,383,474 of NC_063349.1, forward strand.
CGAGTCATGTGACTGGCTTCCAATTTAGCTGACAAGGTGGAATTTGATGTTTACGCAATGGTTAGCACCAAGTCAAGCAATGATGGGTTTTGAAGGTCTCTTCTGCTCCGAGCTGGCTGACGTAGACACCTGCCCACCATCCCATTATGTAGGCTTGGCTGGAATGTCTACCAATGCAAGGACTGTGACATTTCATGGGGATGATTTAAGCCTTTGTCCTCTGAACACTGTTGATCAGAACCCTCCGTACGTTGTTGCTGACACTGTGTGATCAGTGACAATCACATCAAGTCCAGCAGTGTGTTCACTTTAAAGAAAAGGAATTATTATCAGATAATGTAGTTTTTAAAAGATAGGATCACTGTCTTTGTGCCCTCTGGGCATTACAAGGATTAGAATAGGGAGAGTGCAATGGGTTGGCAAGCACAACAAGAATGCATGAGAACTAAGCCACTTTTTAACACTGACGTTTCACCTAAAATTCAATAAAAAATGTTCAAATAAAGAATACTAACAAGGTGAAGTGAAACGTGGAAGGAAAAAGCATAGGTGTTGAAAGATAAACTTGTTTGCAAAGTTGCAAACATAAAGTAACAGTTAGGATAGGACTGTCCTTCCAGTGGCAGGAAACAGAGATCAGGACTGTTTGCGAGCCTCTGCCCTTGGGGGAAGTAGCTACTAATTTGCTAATTGCTGTATGGTGGAGTTTATTTTATGATATTTCTGTTAGAACTAAGTTGTCATGTCATTAAGTGTACCAGTTTGAACTCTTAAAATTGTTATATCCACACAAGCATGATCTTCACATGAGGTCGGCACTGTTATGGGCTGGACAAAGCCCCCTCAAAACAAATCAAGTGTCTAGGCAATCTTATTCAAATGCAAGTGTAAGGTGCTGTGTTCCAGATGTGATTTTAATTGATCAATTGGTGGTGGTGTTGGGTGGTAAAGTAGATGATCTCGGAGTACAACAGAACATTGATCTGATGTGTTGATGGATCGAGGAGTAGCAGTTGGAGTTTAATTTAGATAAATGCAAGGTGTTGCATTTTGGTAATGCAAATCAGGAGAGGGCTTATACAGTTCATGGTAGGGTTGCTGAGCAGAGAGACCTGAGAGTGCGGGTTGAAAGTGGAGTCACAGGCACACAGGGTAATGAAGATGGTGTACTTGCCTTTATTGGTCAGTGCATTGAGAATAGGAGTTGGGAGGTCATGTTGTGACTGTATGGGACATTGGTTGGGCCACTTTTGGAATACTGTGTGCAATTCTGCTCTCCCTGTGGGAGGAAGGATCTTGTGAAACTTGAAACGGTTCAGAAAAGATTTACAAGGAGGTTGCCAGGATTGAAGGGTTTGAGTTATAGGGAGAGGCTGAATAGGCTGGGACTATTTTCCCTGGAGCATAGGAGGCTGAGATGCGACCATTTATAAAATCATAAGGAGCATGGATTGGGTGAAGAACTAAGGCTTTTTCCCCTGGGTAGGGGAATCCAAAACTAGAAGGCATAGGTTTAAGGTGAGAGGGGAAAGATTTAAAAGGGACCTATGGGACAATATTTTCACACAGAGGGTGGTGCATGTATGGAATGAGCTGCCAGAGGACGTGGTGGAGGCTGGTACAATCACAACATTTAAAAGACATCTGGATGGGGTACATGAATAGGAAGGGTTTACAGAGATATGGTCCAAATTCTGGCAAATGGGCATGATGAATTTAGGATATCTGGTCAGCATGGATGAATTGGACTGAAGGGTTGTTTCTGTGCCATACAACTCTGATTCTATATAATTTTTCCAATATAGCAGCATTCCGTAAATACCCCCTTGGCAAAGGCCATTTGGACAAAACAGATTTCCCTCACTTACCATCCCCTCCAATCCAGGAGAAAGTAAAACTGAAAGCATTAATCTCCTGGCAGAGACAGAACTCGAGCTTTTTGCAGCAACAGAGAACGAGAGCGAAAATGAGATGTATCTAGCAGCTTCAACTCCAAAGCCGCATCTTTGACAACGACAAGCAAAACTAAAACCCTATGTTTGGGAGCCTGACTCCACCCATCCATGCTTCTTGTCTACTTTATTTAAACAAAACCAAAGCTATTTATTCTGCTTTCTGCAGAGCAGACGCCCCATCACCAGGTTTACAACATCCCTCTTCAAGCGAAACAGGACAGAACAAATTAAACGCACATCTCATCACAACACCCTCAGTACTTGCAGTGCAAACAATCAGAATATTCAGGCATTTCAGCACACTGCTTGTTAGACATGGGCACATCATGTGGAAAGTGCAATGGGATAAATTGTGGTTCAGCCATCAAATTCTTTTTTTTTTTTTTTTTTTTTTTTTTACAATTGTTACTCAATTTATTGTTGGTCTCCATTGTTTAGATTTTGAAGTTGTCTTCCTTGTACCTTGCCAGTAGCTTTCCATAACATCAATTCCACTGACATCTCCTGGAATATGTCTGGCCAGAGTTGGCAACCTAATTTCATCTTCCACTGTCCTACCTCAAAAGCATCTTTTATGGTGGAGTTTCATCATTGCCAACAAAATTTCATGTATAATGTTGTGTAGTACTGCTGAGATTCCAGTCATTTGAATGGAAAATTGAGTCCCTGTCTGCTCTTGTGGGTGGTCAAAAGGCAAGGGCCCCCCTAAATATTAAAATGTTTGCAAAGTATTCCAACTGGGACTTTAAATTGAATGAAGTGCATCTTTAGTTACTGAAATTTGTATTCAGAAATGTAGGGAAATTAGGCACAAAAATAATGTCCGACTTCAATCACCAAGCTGATGCTTTTTGTTTCCTGAAATCATTTTTAATGTAACTTTTGACCATGGATGAATTATGTAATGAATCTATTGCATTGATTTTTCTGACTGTAAGATAATGTTGCTTGGTATTCATACCAACCAAGGGTGGTCTTTGCTATTCTTATGTTACTGCTTGTGCATGAACCATTAACCAATTCCAATTGCATCCACATGTGAATTTTGAGGATCATTAGTTTTATGTAATTTCTATACTGTGGGTTAGCTTGTTCAGAAATATAATCTCATTATGTTTCTTTAAACATACATAGCATGGAACAAAATTCATGATTTTTTTCAGAACAGAGGAAATATTTTGCAATTAAAAGTAATTCACTTGCAGCGTTCAATAAAATGCTTACCAAATCCTGTACCATGACATAACTTCACTCGGACACCTTAGTTATATAAGGGATTTCTGCACACTAAGATGTGCAGACATCATTATAATAAGCCAAGAATTTTACACAAAACATTATCTCACTTTAAAATAGAAATAATACACATGGAAAGTAAAGGAATCCTAGACACCAATATGCTGTGTGCATTCCTTTTACACATATAGCTTTTCTTATAATTTCCTAGATTTTTAACCACTTTATTTTGGAAATACAAAATAATTGCTTTTGTTTTCTTATTAAATATGACTATTTTGTAATTATAACACAAACTTTGCCCACTGTAATGTGTTTGCAAATGACTTTCGCCTCTCAGACAGAAAACTAAAACACATTGGTTGACTTGCTTTGGGCATGATGCATATTGCACGCTCCATTTAAAAGGACATTAGTTTGGGTTCAATGTACATACACTGGAAGGATATTGAGTGGAAGGATCACGACTTCACAAATCACTTAATGTTTATTTGTTGCACATATTTTCATTTCTAATTTTTTTGTGGGTCCTGTTAATTCCCTTTCTTAATGATTCCCAGTTGAGCATGCAATCAGTTGCATGAGGGACCCCTTTAGCAAAAGTTAAACAGATCGACACTGGGATTTCAGGTGAAATGCTTTGACATTCTTTTGCTCTTGTGGCTTTCATGAAAATACTACATTCAAAAGCTTTTCTGTCACATCGTGAGATGTACGAGTGGGAGTAATACATTCAGCTCATTGATGGAACAGATTCAATGAGATCACGGCTGATCTGATAATCCTCAACTCCACTTTCCTCTCCCCCCACATCCACCATAACCATTGATTCCCTTACTGATTACAAATCAGTCTACCTCAGTCTTCAATATGTTTAATGACCCAGCCTCAAAAGCCCACTGTGATAGGAAATTCTGTAAATAAATATGTAATTAACAGTCGAATGATGACTATGAAACCATTGTCAATTGTTGGGAAAAACCCATCTGGTTCACTGATGTCCCTGAGGGAAGGAAACTACTGCCATAACCTCGTCTGTGACTCTAGACTCTCAGCAATGTGGTTGACTCTTAACTGCCCTCTGGGGGATAAATGCTGGTCTAGCCAGTGATATCCACATCCTAATGATTGTTTTAAAAATCAGTACTGTCTGAGCGAACATGTTGCTAGGATTAGGGACGTCTCTAAATGTTTCGAGCAAATTGTTAAAGGTGAAATTGAGAAGCTGGAAATTATTGTACACATTACTAGGAATGCCGTTTGTAGGGAAAAGGTTAAAGCAGTACAGAGTGAATTTAAGAGGTTAGGAGAAGATTAAAAAAAAACCTTAAAAATAGTAATCTCTGGTTTACTCCCAATGCCAAACTCAAATGAGGGAAGGGACAACAGGTTAAAAGGAGATAAATTAATGGCTGAAGAGCTGTTGTATTGTTCAGAGATTCAGGTTTTTGGGCAATTGGAATGTGCTTTGGGATAGAAAGGACCTGTTCAAAATGGATGAGTCTAAACTAAACTGGAAAGGGACCAATATCTTGACAGGGAGATTTGCTCATTCCACTAAGGGAGGAATTATACTGATAGGGGCAGTGGAGGAATTCTAAACAGAAAGATTGTTGGGGAAGGTTCTGAATGTGAGTTGAGCACATCAATTAGAAAAGATGAGAGAGTCAGTGTATGTAGTAACTGTGAAGAATGAAATTGCATTTATTTTGATGCAAGGGGCCTTTCAGGTAAGGCTGCTGAACTCAGGAGATGTTTAGCAACATGGGATTGGGACGTCACAGCTATTACAGAAACTTGGCTGACAGATGGACAAGACTGGCAGCTCAATGTTCCAGGTTTTAGATGCGAAAGGAAGGATAGGAAAGGAGGGGTTAGTGGTATTTTGATTAATGCATACATTACTGCTGTAACTAGAGAAGATATTTCTGAAAAATTGTCCAGTGAAAATACATGGGTAGAAATTAGAAATAAGGAAGGAAAGATTACCTTGATGGGATTGTACTATAGGCGACCCCTGCAATAGTCAGACGGAAATCGAGAAACAAATATGTAGGGAGATCTCAGATATATGGAAGCATAATAAGGTTGTAATAATGGGGGATTTTAACTTTCCAAACATTAATTCTATGGTAGCCCCAGTCAAATGTTTGGATGGTGAGGAATTTGTCAAATGTGTTTAAGAAAATTTTCTTAATCAATATGTGGATGCTCCTACTAGAGAAAGAGCAAAACTGCACCTCCCTTTTGGCAATAAGGCACAGCAGGTGACTGAAGTAAAAGTGAGAGAACAGTTTGGATCCAGCGATCATAATTCTATTAGTTTTAAAATAGGTTATGGAAAAGGATAAGCCTTCCATAATAGTTAGTTTTTAACTGGAGTAAGGCAAATTTTCTTGCTTCCATTTTTATGCATTTAAAGAAGTTTTGCTATCCTTTGTTGGTTTTTCAACTTTCCCAAGCCTTCGGCTTATCACTTTACTGCCACATATCATTGTTTTTCTTTTAATTTCATACCATCCTTAACTTCCTTGGCTAACTATGATTGAAATCCTGCCTAGAATCTTTCTTTCTCACTGGAATATACCTTTATTTTGAGCCATGAACTATTTTTGTAAATGTCTGCCATTGTTTGTCAAACTCCTTTCCCAATTCATTCCCACCAACTCTGCCCCCATCCCTTTGTAATTAGCTTTTTCTTTAAGTTCAGCACTTGTTTCTGACCCATGTTTCTCACTCTCGAACTGAATGCTAATTTCTACTCTTATGGTCACTTTTGTAGGGATTTTTTTTTACTTGAGATCATTTCTTTAACCTGCCTCGTTACACATTAATATATCAAAAATGGCCTGATCCCTGGTTGGATCCACAACATACTGTTTGAGAATACTGTTTCAAACACAGTGATTTTTTTTTTTCCCCTGGCTACTTCTGACAATTTGATTTTTCTAGTAAACATGGAGATTAAAATCACCCATGATTTAATGCACTGCCTTTTTATATGTCTACATTATCTCCTAACTCATTCTACTCCCACTAATGTCCTTTCTCTGGTTATTTCTTACCTCCTTCCATATAGATTTCACATTTTCCAATCCAGTCATTTCTTGATATTGTAATTATCCCATATTTTACAAACAAAGCCATCTCATCAACCTTCCTTCCTGTTGGTCCTTTTTGAACAATCCCATACCCTTGAATGTTTAGTTCTCAGCTTTGATCTCTCTTTAAACATGTTCAGTTGTTTCACCAGCTGCTCAACTTGAATGGACCACCTCCTTGAAGAGAAACAGGCTGCTTTTAAGAAATGTAGGCTAGCAAAAGGTTATACTAGCCTCATAGGCTTTGTGTGTACACCCATTCAACAGGTTTTTGAAGTAGAATAAGTGCTGGAATGACGTTGATGATCAGGCAGCACAACTTGTGTGCTTCCTGCCTCAACTGGATGGAGATTGATTCAGAAATCTCCTTGGCCAGAAGCAGGCCCTGCTGAATTTCTCCTGATATTAGTTTTTGTGCAATATAAAAAGAATCCAAATGTTCTGGATTCAAACTAGGTTCAAGATTTTAAGTTCAAATCCATCTTAGGGGAACAAGTCTTTCCCCACTCTTTCAAGTTGTTTGACAGCCCAGCTCATGCTGGATACATGAAATTGTCCAAAATTTGGTATTATTTTGGAAAATTTAATTAGAATCACCAAAGGAAAAGAATACCGTATTGCAAATGACAAGTTTAGTTTGAGATTATCCCTGAAGAAGCAGCAGTAACACACTGTTTGGGGCAGACTCCAGATGGGTTTGTCATTGCCCAGGCTACGTCTGAACCGGAGAGATTTAATTAATAGTAGTGTTTATCCAAAGTGGAACTGTTCCCTTTTATCTTTCTTTTTCTTAGTTAAATGAAGAAATGTCAATGATGTTTTGCTCTTAAAACTGATACAATTCCCTGTCTACTTTCGTCAACATATCTGAATGGAAAAACAGTTTTATATGTATACATTTTATACAACACCCCAGTTATTTAAGAGCATCAAAACATAATGATCAAAGTTCTCATGATTGTGATATAGTTTTCCTGTGCTCACCTTCAGTTCAAATCCCACTTGCCCCCAGAAGTGAGTTAGCACGCTTAGGGATTGGTGACATCCTGGCAATGTCACTGGGTTAGTAATTCAGTATACCCAAGCTAATATTCTGGCTACATGAGTTCAAGTCCTACGTCATAGACGGAGGAACTTGGATTCAATAAAAATCTGGAATTAAAAGCTAGTCGAACGATAGCCATTGCCAATTTAGTTCCTTAACAAACTTTTTTAGGGAGGGAAATCTGTCTTCCTTACTTGGTCTGACCTCCATGTGACACCAGACCAATGGCAATGTCATTGCCTCTTAACTGCCCTCTGAAGTTGCCTAGCAAGCTACTCAGTTGATGGAAAGATGCTGGCCTAGCCGGTGAAGCCCCCATCCCATGAGGTAATATAAATATCAAAACAGAGCTGATTACCATGCGTTTGTTGCACAATGTACTGTGAAGGAATGCATGGAATTAATTCTTGGCTCTTTACGATATCTCGGTTCATGTTCTTGTAGCTTCAGAATTTTCTGGATTGCTTAATTAAATTACAATTTTACAATTCATTTTGTGATTTGATTGTTTGTACTGCATTTGAATTGAACTGAAAGTGAAAAAACAGTGCTAACGTGATTTTTTTAAAGTCTCACTATTCTTTCTCTGGAATGTTTGGTTATTAGAATATAGAACAGTACAGCACAGGAATGGGTCCTTCAGCCCATCATGTTGTGCCAAACATGATGCCAAATGAAACTAATCCTTTCTGCCTGTCCTTGATCAAATCCCTCCAATTCTTGCATATTCATATGCTTATCCAGAAGTCCCTTAAATACCTTTCATTATTGAACGATGTCCCATTCAAAATGCAACGTCACTTCAAAGTAGTGAGTGATTATGGAGAACCTTTTTAATGGGGGGGAAATGAGAGAAAGATAGATATATGAAATAACAATAGATTTATTTGGGAATATTATGGTTTTAAAGTCAACTGTGACTCAAATCAATACATTATAAGAGACAATTAAGCATTACAGTAGATATGCAGTCATAGCACCAAGCCAATTTAATAGCTGTCCTTTTATAACCATTTTATTTTTACAAATACACTCCTTTAACCTCTTCAGAGACTGCAGTAACGCAAGCTCAAAGCCTTGCAATTCCTCTCTTAGTCTGCTGTGTAATATGAATTACTGAAATCAAATATTATAGCCAATAGTCATGTTACAAAGTTTCAAGTAGCATTTCATGGAACACACGTTGACAATTATCAATACGTTGTTTATTTATGTAGAAAATATTAAACAATAAAAGACTAGTACACAGCATAGTTTCACAACTATTTTTGTGGCACTTTAGTGCAAATTGTACCTCTTTTTTATTTCCCCTGATTAATTATATTTTTTATTGTTGGGGACTTGTATCAAGCATGCATGCTAAGTTTGATTAGTAACTCGCATTATTATGATTCCAAACATGTATCTTAAAGAGACATTTTTGATATTTTCTAAAAACTGCATCTATGTTTAATTTGGTTAGCCTTTGGCTTTGGTTTACATGTGATCTTAAACAAAAGAACAGCATGGATGTAAGAAAGCTATCATATAATTAGCAAGAAATTTCTGAAGAGTTATTCTAAATACAATGAAATATGTTCATATGCTCTTTGAGATCAAATGCTTGAATTCATGATCACCTATTCCTCCAATAGTGATTGTAACAAAATAAAATTTTAATGTACTGAAAACATGACTAAAATAAATTAGCTGGGAGAAATTCAAGCAGACACAGAACTTAATTTTTCTTCCACGTATACCAGTACGGTCAACAGAAAGTAAATAATATTCAGTATCTACTTTTTAAAAACAGCTTATCAAAGCTACTTTACTTAAAATATCTTTATCATTGACAATCCTGTTTGAGTTAAATCTTGAGCTCCCTTGATAATGATGGAGGAATGAAAATAAGAACTCCTGTATAAGTTTCAGTGTAAAGATACAGTTACAACTATATTCCAAAAGGTAAGGTCACTTCTTTAAATTAAAATTTAATACAGTATCTGAGGCAATTCTGCTTCCTGCAGTTTTCAGTTTTTAATACACACGTCCTATTAAATGTACTTTTTTTGAAATCTACTAGTCTAAAACATACTGTTGGTGTAATATTGGCCAAGTACTTAGAAGCAACACCAAAAGAAATATAGTAATAGCATTCCTCCATCTGCTATTTTAGTGGTGAGCATTAACCTATGTAAAATAAGTAGAATTTCAGCTCTATTAAAATAACTGAGAATTGCCATGCAAAATTTGTATAATCTTTATCTACCTGCTGAGCTGAGAGTTGTACAGATGCTGAGTATGTTTTACACTTGAGCACCATAATAAAAGACATTTACAGATCAAACCTGAATTTCTTTTACTGATTTGACAGGATGACAATACCCTGCAATCCTGGCAAGAGCACCTAATAAGAGATGATCATTATAATAAAGGCACCTTTTGTTTTTCATAAATGAGAGCTGTGAACAATTAGCTGCTATCATGCTCAATCTGTTTTAGTGTAGATTTTTTCACAAGTTAAATCAGTATTACATAAAACTTTGTAGTTAAATAATAATTAGTCATCAGTTCATCTTAACATACTGTAAAATAAGGTTAGAACAAGAAAACCGTTCCTTAAAGACAGAGTGCCTTTTTTTTCTTCAAAAAGAGGGAAATTTCTGTTGATCAAACTTCAGGTGTAGTCTACAATTTTTGATGTATTTCTCTATTAACTCAGTGCTACATGTTTTTCCAAACAACCTGTTCAGAATTGCTATTATAAACCTTTGGGGCAGATCGGGACACTACCATTTCACCAAAAGCGCTCCATTTAGTTCAGTGCTAACAAGCTCCACATAGTTGGGGCTGGGACAGTTATATAGAATCCCGACAGCGTGAAAGCAGGCCATTCGATCCATTGCATCTCTCTGAACAGTATCCAACCCCTCCGCCCTAAGTTATAGGGGTGTTACAATTGAATTGGTTCCTGCTCCTGACAGCTACATCTTGAGATCTGCATTGGCTGTTTGAGATGAGAACAGATTAAGATTTTGCTTTCATACTTTGTAGTTCTAACCTGTCTACATTTCCTAATTTGGTGACAAGTAAAGCATTCCCTAGCAAGAGGGATGAACTGCTTTTAAAAATTTATTTGGGCATTTGTATTCTTAGAAAAGTGATTGTTGTTCCAGAATGGGATTAACGGTTAAATCTGAAAACTGAATGAAAATTCTGAATTCGAAAACTTCAGAAATTGCTCTGCACTTCTAATCTTACAAAGAAGTATATTGGTATATATTGGAAATACCTTTCGTATTACAATTCAGGGTTTACTGAATCAATACCTATATTATACCAGTGTAAAGGAATGAGGTCAGAACGATGACATGACCTGCACAATGCGTGTTTTGTGCCAAACTTCATTTTCAAACAGAATATTAAGTTATCTCCATTGCAAAGCCTTGATACAATCTCTTGTTGCAAACTATGAAGACTTTGTTTTATTGTTCTGTCTTTGATTATTTCTTGCAGTCTTGCCTGCAATAGACAATGTCAGAAGGAAAACGGCCTTTTTAAGCATTTTACAGTAGAGTAATACAGTTGGTAGAGCTTACAAGTTTTATGCCAGTGTCAATACAACCATTGTTATCAGTAGTAGGCAGCAACAATAGCACCTTTATTATTTCAGAACAGTTCAGTTTGTTTCAGAGATAGTAGGAACTGCAGATGCTGGACAATCTGAGAGAACAAGGTGTAGAGCTGGATGAACACAGCAGGTCAAGCAGCCTTCTTCAGAAAAATGAAGGGTCTAGGCCCAAAACGTCAGCTTTCCTGCTCCTCTGAAGCTGCTTGACCTGCTGTGTTCATCCAGCTCTACACCTTTGTTATCTCAGTTCAGTTTGTGTTTGCTTTTGTTTAAAAACTTTGTAAGTTAATTTATGTAAACGGAAAGCACTGTTATTTATATTGAGAAGTGTCATTGCACTGCTATGGTGGCAGTTCAGCTTGCTCATCACAATTGTTCAATTTAACATTAATCCACAAAATGGTGACAACGTCATGTCCCTCCTCTTTAAACCTTGCACACAAATGTCCGATCACTTATAGAATAAGCAATGGTGGCTGATGGGGTAATAATTGATAACTAACACAATTTTAGTAGTTAAATGCATATGTACAAAAAATATCAAAATAAATAGGACAGTGCATAAATATTTTACAACGTAATAAAATATATCTTTTTTTTATATACATCTTTTTGCTAAGAGAGGTAGCTTTTCCACTCAGGCCAGTGTTCACTACAGACTCTGATTGATTGCTTTGGCGTTCTCCCTACAACTATTCTTTTAACTGGAGGAATTAAGTACGTTTGGGAATAAGAATTTCTAAAGGCAAACAGTGAGCCAGGCCCAGGACAGCATCAGGGTTAACGTTAGTCCCTAGTTTCTGACGCCAGAGTTATGATGACATAACAAGAAATGGAGGTAATAATCAGAAACAAAATATATTCTGACACCCACTCTTGGTGCCCAAAGTCAAAACAAATCACATTGCATTTGCCAATCTGAGAGGGCTGTAGTTCACATAGCAGAAGTGTCAAGGCAGTTCCATCACCATTTTTTTCATCTCTCACTCCTGTCACTGGATAAGGAGACAAGTATGAATCTGATTTTGCCCACAAAAGGAGCAAAAGAAAGTTGGTAGGATTAGATGAATGGAGTTAGAAGGCTCACAAAACCAGCATGATTGGATTTTATAGGGTGGAGTGATGTTTCTATGGTTTACAATAATGTCCTCCATCTTTTTTTTCTCCCCCATCGACAGTTGACTTTTTCCCCCCCTTGGGGTTGATAGTTGTGACAAAAGTCAGAACTGTTTTGAACATGGCTGGCAAAATAAAATAAACTTGGCTTCCTTATGTAATGTACTTACTGCAATAAGAAACAGTGATTGATACAGCACGGTGTACTGTGCTCCAACACATTTTCTCCCTTTCGAACTGCCAACTGCTGGAGCAGTAAGACCGTAACTCCTACAGAGCCAACTTCTTTGCAGTTAGCAAATGTTCAAGTGATCTGTGTCACCACCTGTTTCATTTACAGTACTTATTTCTGTGATTTGAAGTGGCACTCGGACCAGCAAACTGAACTGCATGCACTTTAAGTGGTAACAAACCCTGCTCCCAGCAAAGTGAAAACTGTTACGCAAGTAGCAATATCACTGGGACATCATCATACGTTGTAGCTGCCCTGTGCTAAGCAGAGACACCGATAACATATCTCGTCATTTAAGACAGAAATGACAGGGACTGAATTGATACTTTAAGACCAGCACCAGTAACGTACCCTTGTCATGCAGCATGTTGCCATTGTCAAACCATAGTTTATTTTCCTTACTTTCAGTATTTTTACCTGTTTGAACATTATAATAAATAACAAGCTCTGGAAATTCAAACTCAAAAAACTCTTTAAACACCATTATTGCCTTAAGGTCACTCCTTCAAAAAGACAACTTCCAATTGGTGATATGACACTGTCACTGATGCGGTATGTCCTATCAAGCCAACAGTTTCCAGAATTAACAGGGAGAGGGAGTGATGTTTAGGAATGGGTGACTGGGATTGGAAAAATGAATGTGCCCAGGCAGCCATTGCAAAACATTAAACATGAACTTTGGTTTCTAAAAACAATGCTTTAGCACGCTTCCCTTCCTATCCTACACTGGGGGGTCATATAAGCAATTTAGGCCATTCATTTGATGTCAAAACTGTCTGACCTGGACTTGAACATTAAGTTTAAACCAGCAAGCTAATAATGTGTGTTCCAAATAATTAAGTGATAAAATAATCATTGCACTCTTACAGCTGCCATTGATAAGACAATGAACATTAATTCCTAAAGATTGCTGGCATTTGGACTGGTTCATTATCTCCATAGTGATAAATTGCCTGCAGTCAGGTCCCATTCCACATGGTAGTTTAAAATTTTTCCTTGAACTTCTGCAAATGTCGTGTCACTCCTGCATCTTTACTGTACTTGCATCAGAAGACCAGTACTTGTTTGAGGAACACATTTTCCACAGTAGCCACCGCATCTTCCATAAACCTTTGTGCCATCCTTTAAATAGGAAAAAAGAATTGCATTTGTATCGTACCTTTCACAGAAGTACAGAAACGAGGAGCAGAAATAGGCCACTCTGCCCCTCAAGCCTGCTTTGCAATTCAATAGAATCATGCCTGATTCTAAATCACCAAGCCATAGTCTTACATTCCTCCCCTTCCCTCAACATATTCAGGGACTCCCGTGCTACAGGACTCTAACAGATTTACGACATTTTGTTTGAAGAAATTTTTTTCCTCATTTCAGTCCTAAATGATTTTCCCATATCCTGAGGCTGTGATGCCTGGTTCCAGACTCCCCAACCAGGGGAATCATCCAGCTTGTCCAGCCCCTTTTGGATGTTATCAACCACTTCAATCAGATGCGCACTCTCTCTCTCATCTTTTGAAATTCTGCTTCAACGTGGCCCGTATTCACTAATAGGACAATCCTGCCATCCCTGGTATCAGCCAAGTGAAACACATTTATACTCTGGCTACGGCAAGTATATCCTTTCTCTTAACTGCACAAAATACTTCCAGGTGTGGTCTTGCCCAAGGTGCTGCATAACTGCAGTCACATTTCTGTGAATTCAGCCATTAAAGATGTGCAGGTTAAGCGGATTGGCCATGTGAAATTGCCCTGTAGTGTCCAGGGGTGTGTAGGCCAGGTGGGTTAGCCATGGTAATACAGGGCTATAGGGCGAGGATTTAGGGCAGATTCTAGGTGGGATGCTGTTCAGAAGGTTGGTGAAGACTCTTATGGGCTGAATAGCCTCTTTCCACACTGTAGGGATTCTATGATTTAAAGGACTGAAAGCATTGAACTGAGTCTTTCATGACCAGTTCCTGTGTATTAATTGCAGCCAGAGTCTTAAGGCCAATATAACTAGCTTCATTCAGTACTCTAAGTCAGCTGGTGTAAAATAAGCAGGATTTAGTCATTTCATTATTATCGGACTCCTTTGAAAACACCACAGTATAAAATAACAACAATTTTAACATGTAATGAATGCATTGACTGTAGCTGAACAAAATACAGGAAGTGCAGCAATTTCTGGCCTCGACTCTTACCTGTGATCTGCGTACACTGACTGTAGCGTAATTTCCCTGTGCAATCCATTTTGATGCTTCCGATATTTTCAGGCCAGTACCACTTAGGTTAATGCTAAATTGTCCCTGAAAAGCAGTTTGTCAAATGTCAATAACATAAAAGTATTGAAGTTCAATTAGACTTTAAGTACTCAGCTGCGAAATGAATGCAATAATAAAGCTGTTGTTTAAAAGTCACCCAACAATTTTAACATTCCTCAAAGACATGTTAGTCAGAATACAAGGTAAAGTCATCATTGACCACTGACCATGGTCCCTACCAGACCACAGGGCTGCGCGCTCATATAAGGAGAGAGCTAATCTTGTGGTGGTTTAATGTAAGGGTCACCTTGTCTCAGGCGAGGGTACAGGTTGAGAAGGAGACTCCTGAACAGTAACTTCAGCCAGTGCCAGAATTTTTGGCATCATTCTGCATTATAAACCAGCCGTCTAGCCAACTGAGCTAAACAACACCACCACCCGCAACCACGCCCCCACCCACCCCACCCCAGTCAGAGGTGTTAAGAATAATGCTAACTGAGGTTGGTTGGCTCGCCAAGCTGGTTTGTTATTCCACAGACGTTTCGTTACCATGCTGGGTAACACCCTCAGTGCAGCCACCGATGAAGCGTCGGTGTGTTTTCCCGCCTGGTTTTTAAACTCTGGGGTCCGTTGAGATGGATTGCCTCACTTCCAGTTTTCCTTCATAGTGGAATGTATATGGGGTCGAGTTCAATATGTTTATTAATAGCATGCTTCGTGGAGTGCCATGCTTCCAGGAATTCTCGTGCTTGTCTCTGCCTAGCCTGTCCCAGGATCTTGGTGTTGTCCCAATTGAAATGGTGGTTCTCCTTGTCCATGTGGATTGAGATGAGTGAGTATTGGTCGTGTCTTTTTGTAGCCAGTTGGTATTCATGTACTCTTGTTGTTAGTTTCCTTCCTGTTTGTCCGATGTAGTGTTTCTCACAGTCACTGCAGGGGATCTTGTAGATGACACAGGTCCTGTCCATGGCAAGGAGTGAGTCTTTAGTTCGGGTGAGAAGGTGTCGTAGGGTTGATGTGGGTTTGTGTGCCACTCTGATGCCCAGCGGTCGTGGGAGTCTTGAGGTGAGTTCCGACGTGTTCCTGATGTAGGGTAGTGTGATGAGTGTATCGGGGCGTGTAGTATCTTTCTGATATTGTTTGTGTAGGCATCTTCTGACCCAGTTTTTTGGATATCCGTTATCCTTGAAAACGTGGAAGAGGTATTCTTCTTCTTCTTCTTGGCGTAGTTCCGTGTTGCTGCAGTGTGTTGTTGCCCTTTTAAATAGTGTTCGCACACAGCTTTGTTTGTGTGTGCTGGGATGGTTACTATTGAAGTTCAATACCTGGTCTGTGTGTGTGGCTTTTTGGGGTACTTTCGTTTGCAGTTCCCCATTTGTCTTGCGCTCTACCATGACGTCCAGGAATGGGAGCTGTTTGTTCTTCTTCTCCTCTCTGGTAAATCTGATTCCGGTGAGGGTGTTGTTTATAAGTTTGTGTGTCTCCTCTAATTTGGTCCGTTTAATGATGACAAAGGTGTCGTCCATGTAGCGTATCCGTAGTTTTGGTTGGATTTGCGGGAAGGCCGTCCTTTCTAGTCTTCGCATCACTGCTTCTGCTATGAGTCCGGAGATGGGTGATCCCATGGGTGTCCCATTGATTCGCTCGTACGTTTGGCCGTTGAAAGTGAAATGGGTGGTGAGGCATAGGTCCAATAGTTTGAGCATGTTGTCCTTGGAGATGGTTTCACTGGGGTATTGCTCTTGTTCCAGAATTGTTGTCATCGTTTCCTTTGCTAGTGGTATGTCTATTGATATAAATAGGGCAGTGGCATCAAACAATATCATGGTCTCT
Organism: Rhincodon typus; assembly: GCF_021869965.1. Taxonomy (NCBI): domain Eukaryota; kingdom Metazoa; phylum Chordata; class Chondrichthyes; order Orectolobiformes; family Rhincodontidae; genus Rhincodon; species Rhincodon typus. The sequence continues at coordinate 10,399,839 of NC_063349.1, forward strand.
TCATCATCTATCCTTATGTCTTTGGAGTTGAGGAATTCTTGGGCTGAGTGGCTGAATGACAACCCTACTGGAACAAGAGCAATCTGAAGAAGGGTCCTGACCCAAACGTCAACTTTCCTGTTCCTCTGATGCTGCCTGGCCTGCTGTGTTCCTGCAGCTCCACACTGTGTTATCATATTGTGCTAGATATTCAAAAGGATCATCTAAAATGGCCCATTTACCCCTTTCAATGTTTTGTAAATGTCTACCAATTCCCTTTTTAAAGGCTGTTGTCCACTTTCAACAGAATGTATGACCAGGTCCAAAAAAAGAGGAAATATATTAGAATATAAAGTGGGTATTGTCCTGGAAGCTCTATTGTTACTACACTTCTGGGGTCGGTGATGGCCTAGTGGTATTATGGCTAGGCGGCTAATACAGAAACTCACCTAATGTCTTGGGGACCCAGGTTCGAATCCCACCACAGTAGATGGTGGAATTTGAATTCATTTAAAAAAAAGTCTAGAATTGGGAAGCTACTGATAACCACAAAATCATTTCCAGTTGTCAGAAAAACCCATCTGGTTCACAGATTTCCTTCAGGGAAATCTGCCGCCCTCATCTGGTCTGGCCTATATGTGATTCCAGACTCTCAGCAATGTGGTTGACTCTCAATTTCCCTCTGAAATGGCCTAACAAGCCATTCAGTTGTACCAATCGCTACAAAGTCTCAAAGAAATCAAACCGGACAGATCACCTGGCATCGAGATAGGCACTGGAAAAGCCCTGTCGACCCTGCAAAGTCCCCTTAATATTTGGGACTTAGCTCTCCCAATTTTGGCACTGTCTCACAGACTAGTTAAGCAACAGTCTGATATAGTCATACTCACGGAATCATGCCTTACAGACAATGTCCCAGACACCACCATCACCATCCCTGGATATGTCCTGTTTCACGGGCAGGGCAGACCCAGCAGTGGTGGAGACTCAGTAGTATATAGTCGGGAGGGAGTTGTTCCGGGAGTCCTCAACATTGACTCTGGACCCCATGAAGTCTCATGGCTTCAGGTTAAACATGGGCAAGGAAACCTTGTGCTGGTTACCATATACCATTGGTGGTACTCCATGTTGACAACACTTGGAGGAAGCACTGAGGATGACAAGGACACAAAATGTACTCTGGGTGGGGGATTTCAATGTCCACCACCAAGACTGGCTCGGCAGCAGTACTACTGATCGAGCTGGTCGGGTCCTAAAGGACATTGCTGCTAGACTGGGTCTGCAGCAGGTGGTGAGGGAACCGACAAGAGGGAAAAGTATACTTGACCTCATCCTTACTAATCTGCCAGCTGCAGTTACATCTGTCCATGACAGTATCAGTAAGAGTGACCATCTCACTGTCCTTGTGGAGACGAAGTCCCGCTTTCACATTGAGAATAACTTCCATCGTGTTGTGTGGCACTATCACCGTGCTAAATGGACCAGACTTCACACAGATCTAGCAACTCAAGACTGGGCATCCATGAGGCGCTGTGGGCCATCAACAGCAGCAGAATTGTACTCCAGCACAATCTGTAACCTCATGGCCCGGCATGTCCCCCACTTAACCATTACCATCAAGCCAGGGGATCAACCCTGATTCAACGGAGAGTGCAGGAGGGCATGCCAGGAGCAGCACCAGGCATACCTGAAGATAAAACGTCAACCTGGTGAAGCCACCAAACAGGACTACTTGTATGCCAAACTGCATAAACAGCAAGTGATGGACAGAGCTAAGCGATCTCGCAACCAACTGATCAGGTCTAAGTTCTACAGTCCTGCTCCATCCAGCCTTTAATAATGGTGGATTATTAAACAACTCACTGGAGGAGGTGGCTCCACAAATATTCCCAACCCTAATGACAGATGAGCCCAGCACATCAGTGCAAAAGATAAGACTGTAGCTTTCACAGCAATCTTCAGCCAGAAGTGCTGAGTAGATGATCCATCTCAGCCGCCTCCAGTGGTCCCCAACATTACAGTTACCAGTCTTCAGCTAATTCAATTCACTCCACGTGATATCGAGAAACGGTTGGGGACACTGGATACTGCAAAGGCTACGGGCCCTGACAACATTCTGGCAATAGTACTGAAGACTTGTGCTCCAGAACTTGTCACTCCCCTAGCCAAGCTGTTCCAGTACAGTTACAACACTGGTATCTACCTGACAACATGGAAAATTGCCCAAGTATGTCCTGTACACACAAAGCAGGACAAATCCAACCCAATCAATTACCACCTCATCAGTCTCCTCTCGATCATCAGTAAAGGGATGGAAGGTGTCATCAACAGTGCTACCAAGCAGCACCTGCTCAGCAATAACCTGCTCAGTGATGCCCAGTTTGTGTTCCGCCAGGACCACTCAGCTCCTGACCTCATTACAGCCTTGGTTCAAACATGGACAAAAGAGCTGAATTCCAGAGGAGAGGTGAGAGTGACAGCCCTTGATATCAAGGCTGCATTCGACCGAGTGTGGCATCAAGGAGCTCTAGCAAAACTGGAATCAACGAATATCCTGGGGCAAACTCTCCCGTGGTTGGAGTCATACATGACACATAGGAAGATGGTCATGATTATTGGAGGTCAATCATCTCAGCTCCAGGACTTCTCTGCAGGAGTTCCTCAGGGTAGTGTCCTAGGCCCAACCACCTTCAGCTGCTTCATCAATAACCTTCCCTCCATCATAAGGTCAGAAGTGGGAATGCTCGCAGATTGTGCAAACAACGTTCAGCACCATACGCAACTCCTCAGATACTGAAGCAGTCCATGTTCAAATGCAACAAGATCTGGACAATATCCAGTCTTGGGCTGACAAGTGGCAAATAACATTCACGCCACACAAATGCCAGGCTATGACCATCGCCAACAAAAGACAATCTAACCTCCGCCCCTTGGCATTCAATGACATTTCCATCACTGAATCCCCTACTATCAACATCCTGGGAATTGTCATTGACCAGAAACTCAACTGGACTCACCGCATAAACACAGTTGCTACATGAGCAGAACAGAAGCTAGGAATACTGCGGTTACTAACTCACCTCCTGACTTCTCAAAGACTGTCCGCCATCAACAAGGCACAAGTCAGGAGTGTGATGAATACTTCCCACTTGCCTGGATGAATGCAACCCCACCAACACTCAAGAAGCTTCGCACCACATCCACAAGCATCCACTCCCTTCATCACTGGTGCTCAGTAGCAGCAGTGTGTACTATCTACAAGATGCATTTCAGAAATTCACCAAAGATCCTGAGACAGTACCTTCCAAACCCATGACCACTTCCATCTAGAAGGACAAGGGCAGCAGACATATGGGAACACTACCACCTCCAAGTTAGTCACCATCCTGACTTGGAAATATATCGCTGTTCCTTCACTGTCGTGGGTCATAATCCTGGAATTCCCTCCCTAATAGCATTGTGGGTCAACCCACAGCAGGAGGACTGCAGCTGTTCAAAAAGGCAGCTCACCACCACCTTCTCGAGGGCAATTAGGGACAGACAATAAATGCTGGCCAGCCAGCGACACCCACATCCCACAAATTAATTTTTTAAAAAAACTTCTCTGCTTCTTTTGATCATACTCTTATGTTCCAGTGGTACTGGATTGCAATAGGGTATTATATGCATATCAAACTGACATTTAGTTGTGAATTTTTTAAAACATTTGGGTCTGCTTTAAACTTCTAAAAATTTTGCCTTTCAAAGGAGTATAGAAACTGCTTACTGTAGGTTTACTCCAACAATGCAAAGCAGGTCTAAGTTGGAGCCAGATCATTATCATCAGCAATCTGTAAAAATATGCATTCTTAGGATTTCACATTTCTACTGAGTTTCTGGAATTCAAGGTCGAGTCTAAGATTCAGGGAGAACGTTTTACTGGAATGACCAAGGAGATAGCTCTGATAACATTTTGTCAGAGACCTTGTATCCCTACTTATCATCAAATCACCAGAAATCACTCAACTAGCACAGTCGAGGGATATATCAACTTGCTAGGAATGTGACAGATGTAATCAGAAATAACTCATTGTTCACCTCTTGAGACCTCCTCTTGAGCCAACATCTATTGCAACTGAACATAAAGAATAAAGTCTGTGAAATGGCATTGCGCTTGCAGAAAAGGAAGAGAAATTGTTAGATCTTTTTCATCTTATGGACAAACACTGTGATCCACCTGTTTTCTTTGAAGTGGAAGACCACGCTATCTAAAATCAAATGATCGGAAATGAGACAGAAATCTGTCCATCTTCATTTTGGACCAGCTCAAAACTGACTCATAACAAATCCTGTGAACAAAAAAAAAGTTACGCTGAGGGTACCACTTGCTAGGTCAGCGTTTATTGTCCATATCCCTAATTGGCCAGGGGGCAGTTAAGAGTCAATCACACTGCTGTGGGTCTGGAGTCAAATGTAGGCCAGACCAGGTAAGGATGGTAGATTTCCTTCCCTCAAGGGTAGTGAGCCAGATGGATTTTTCAGCAACGCATTCACGATCGTAATTACGCCGTTAATACCAGATTTTTTTAAATTTTAAATTCCAACATCTGCCACAGTGGGGTTCAAACACGGGTCCCCAGAACATTACTCAGTTTCTGGATTAACAGTCCAGCAATGAAATCACAAGGCCATCGCCTCCCCTTTCTGATGCTATGTTTGTTCTACCGATTTGAATTAGTCCTAACAACTTTGGTTCCCTCTCAGGTTCTACTTTTAAAACGTGGGATCAGATGTGGCCAAAATTTTTCTGCAGACATCATCAGATATCTGGCGTTCAGTCAGCCTGCTGCTGATTGCAATGGAAACCACTATCTATTTGTAGGTGAGCAGGGTTTGAAAGAGTGGATCTCACAATGAGGTTAACCTTTTTGTTGGAGCAGGCAGGCATGAGTAATGTTCTTGACTTAGGACCATTGAGCATGCTGTGAATTATGTGAATGTACCTCCGAGCAATTTTTAAAAAAAACCCACAAAGAAAGCAAGTCAAACAATGGATGTGGTGTTAAGCCGGGGGCTTTACAACAGACAGGATGGAGTCAGAAAACTCTACCTGTGCAGGGGCTGGGGGTGCAGTTATATGCACAGAATAAAATCTCTACATCAGTGGAGGAAATTTGTAATAAGCACAATATAAATCAGTTCAACATCACTTGTCTCTTGTTTCTACTGCATATACAGCAGAACAAAAAAGCTCATTCATATTTTTCCATCATTACTTCTGTTTAAGGTGGAAGGGCAGTAAAATGAACCTAAAGTCTTGTTTCTAATGTATGATAGGCAACCCATTTGATTAGATTTTATTTCACAAACCAATAATCCAGTGAGGAATTATTCTTAAAATATTACATTGAGCAATAGAACAATTACGCAGTTCTTGTTCTTTATATTGCCACGGTACATTCACATGCAGTTTGAAAATATACTACCTTTTTCCCATAACAAATATGAATAGAAAGGTATAAAACATAAGCTGTGGATCATGGCTTTGTATTGACACTGAGCTGATGGCTATGTGTGTCAATCACTCTTCGATCAATTTATATAGCAGAGTCTGAAAAACTGGTATATTATTTTTAGTCCAAATAAATCATCCAGATTATCTACAAGCACAGTATATTTGTTTGTCAAGAGCTTTCTGCTCCACACAATTATTAGTGGGCCTTAATTTTGGGGGGGAGGGGGGTGGGGGGAAACAAATGTCATGTAATTGAGATATTTATGCAAACTCGACAGATGATTTTGTGTGCCAAAACATGTTGAGGGTTTCTCATTGCGATAAATGGTACCTTAACAAACCTTGCTTTCAACTGAGGGATTAAGGCATTCTTAGAGGCACCTAAATGGAAAGTCAGGGTATTTGTGATGGCCTGGGAAAACACTCAAACACTGAGTTTCTCAGGGGTTTCCAACTGAGATCCTCTGGCTAAAACCTAATAGTAATATAAACAGTAGTTCATTTATCTCATTTAGACCCAAAATTATTGGCCTGAATTTTCATCCTCAAAGTGGGTAGCAGGAGTTGGGGAAAATACCTGGCTTAGCATGTACGCTTTGGGAGAAAGTGCCTACAAAGATGTGATTTTAATTGATTTCCTCCATTCAGACAATGGTTCACAACACCTTTGAGGTGTCATGAGCTGCAATTTCTTTTAAGAAAACTGGCCTGAGTCAATGAAAATTGTAGAGTAGGACATGCCCATTCCACACTGGAACTTAACAGGTTGGGATTGTAACCCAAAACTCTCTAGACCCTTAATAGGCACAAAAACAGAAATTGCTGGAAAAGCTCAGCAGATTTGGCAGCATCTGTGAACAGAAATCAGAGTTAACATTTTGGGTCTGGTGACCCTTCCGCGGAACTGCTACCTTAAAAGGCACTCCTGAAAATTGGAAACACCAGGAATAGAGTCAGGAATCCTGGAATCGGGACCCACCTGTCCCTTTTTTTTTAAACAAAAGGTTATTCTGGCAAAAATCCAGGCCACTCTACTTTCACATTTAAATGAAATGGAAAAATGTATAACATGAGAAGCCTAGTGAATGATATTCTTGTGAAATATGTTGAGATTTTTCATTACATTAACCATGTTATACAAATTGGTTGCTGAATTTGCAATAAGCTACTTTATATAAACAAAATGTTAAATGCTACGCACCATGCTTTCCCATAACAAAGTCAGCTGAAACCATTGAGCCCAACAACAGGGAGAGTGAACATAGAGGGCTAAATTTTCATAAAAGATCATTATATTTTTGGTTTCCATGCAATTGCACGCTTGCCATCGCAGTGCGGTCATTTGACAAGCCTGGCCTTTGCATTGTTCCTGGCAGTTCCATTTTAACTGATGATGTTTTTTGCTGGAGGGTGGGTTTTATTTGGTGACCTGAAATCAGCCTGAAATCTCCATTAGGTCATCCCCTGTAGGCAGTGAGCTGGCAATCTCAAAAACCCTGCCATTCATTAGAAGCCTCAATGGCTGTTCTACCATTCTCTTCACAAAGCTAAGGAATAACCTTTGTGCAACCCTCCTTCTGTTATCTGTTTCATCGAGCAAGCAGCATTGTTTATGTGGTACATCGGGGGATCATCAGGTTCATGGCCTATGGCAACTGTGTGGATCAGTCACGCTGAGAAAATCCCTACCTGTTGTGTAAACTTTTTAAAATACACCAGTGGATTATTGTGTTTGCGCAAACAATGATAATGATTATGCTGTCAAAGAATTTGCACTAACAGATGCTGGACTATATCCAACCCACTTTGAGCACTGCGCGTGCTGAATCTACTTTCACATTCCAAAAGAAATTTTTGGAAGATCTAGTTCTGTGGGATGTGGTATGGATATAAAATTATAATGGCCCTGATTATTCAGTGGAGCTGCAATCATTGACCGATTTGTTGATATGCTGAAATTCTCCCCAATGCGATGCCATTTCTTGCTAGGTTTTACATGCCCACCTTTATGAGTGATACAGAGCACAGTATCCCTTGGGCAGATCAGTAATGGTGCTATAGTGTTGGTGAGGGTAGACAGGACACAGAATCAGTTTGAGGGATCATTTAAGGTGTTAGATAAGACATCTTCTGTCTAACATTTCCTGGGTGACTATTCAGGTAAGTGTCATAAAGCCTTCAACTCTAAGTCAGAGACTTTTACAGAGGCTCCTAGGAAGCAGGAGGAAATTGCCCATTGGAAATTGAAACTTCCTGCAGGTCCCATTACGGAATAAAAACAGATAATACTACGCAAATTGGTGACCACGTCTCTACTCTTTTAAAAAAAAACTTTTAATGCATTCTTAAGCCTACAATTGCCTTGTAAATTGGAAAAACAGCAGGCATATAAGTTCTCTTCAACCATCAAATTGCTTACCTGGGGACATTTGGCTGCACTGTAACAATCTCCTGCTGTCGCAAACGGCACTGACCTTCCATGAACTGTCTGAGCAAAATGCAAATCTGTAACTGGCAAAATTGACAGGTTAGAAACTTATTTCACAATACAGGCATTTTTTTAAAAATATATGTAACCATGAAGTTATGGATATGAAGATCTATTGTGCAGAATATAAGGAGTTCTTCAAGATAGTATCCTGGCCCAACCACCTTCGGCTGCTCCATCCATGACCTTCCCTCTATTATAATGTCATAAATAGGATGATGACTGCTTGACATTCAGCATCATTAACAACGGTCAGATACTGAAACAGTCTGTGTCCATATGCAGCAAAACCTGGACAATACCCAGGCATGGGATGACCAGTCACATTTATGCCCCACAAGGGTCAAGCAATGACCGTTGCGAACAAGTGAGAATCTAACCGTCACCATTCAATGGCATTACAATCAACATCCTGGGTGGTTACCATTGACCAGAAACTTAACTGGACCAGCCACAAAATACTGTGGCAAGAAAAGTAGGTCAGGGGCTCAGCATTCTATGTCTAACTTCCCAAAGCCTGTCCACCATCTGAGAGGCACAGGTCAGGAGTGTGTTGGAATACTCCCCACTTGCCTGGATGGGTGCAGCCCCAACAACACTCAAGAAGCTTGACACCATCCAGGACAAAGCAGCCCACTTGATTGGTATTACATCCACAAGCATCCACTCCCTCCACTACCGACGCTCAGTAGCAGCAGTGTGTACTATCTACAAGATGCACTGCAGAAATTCACCAAAGATCCTCAGACAGCACCTTCCGAACCCATGACCGCTTCCATCCAGAAAGATCACGGCATCAGACATGGGAACACCACCATCTCCAAGTTCCCCTCCAAGTCACTCACCATCCTGACTTGGGAATATATCGCCACTTCTTCACTGTTGCTAGGTCAAAATCCTGGAATTCCCTCCCTAATACAATTGTGGGTCAACCCACAGCAGGAGGACTGCAGAGGTTCAAGAAGGTAGCTCACCACCACCTTCCCAAGAGCATCTAGGGATGGGCAAGAAATGCTGGCGGGCCAGCGATGCTCACGTCCCATGAGTGAATATAAAAAAAATCTCCCCTCAGTGTATCTGAACAACCCCCATGCCTAGAAACAAGTGAATGTCCCTAATTGCACCTGAACCCTAGCCCACAACCCCCAAAATATGTTCAGCAACCATATCCATTGGGGAACCTTATCTTTATAAAAGGGCATCCTGGCTACCCAATCTAACGCACAGAATTTAGATCTTCTCTTAACAGATTTAATGTGCACACGTTGAAGTGCATGATATAGGGATGCAAAACTACCGCATCAGAGGAAGTAAGTAATGATTTAAATGACCATCTTCTTCTGTAAAATGCATGTGTACAAAGCCCAGCCTGAATTTACTCCCACCCTCATGGAAACAATAGATGCCATGTTTGGGTGGGATTTCCCATATCCACCTACTTTTGCCATCTGTGCCACAATCGTCAGGCTCTCTTTCATGGCAACAATTTGGACTTGGACTTCCATTAGATTGTTTCATGATTTTATTTGGCAAAGTACTGTCATTGGACCTACTGGAAAGATTTACAGGTTGATAATCAACCCATATGGTCATGTTAATACCTCACTTTCCATGGTCAAGTCCTGGCATGGGACTGGAACAAAGGGCTCTGGCTCAGAGGTCATGGTGTTATCACTACACTACAAGACCACCCACCCCAACATTGGTGCCCTTTGTTTTTGCTCAAGTATTTCTTTCCCTCCAAAATGTGAAATTTGTTTGACAATTACATTATCATGTAATTTGAGACAGCACATCATTCATCCATTGCACTTGTGCTGCCTCTCTCAGTAGGAGCTTTTCATTTTCCCAGCCTTATCGCTAATCTACTTCAAGTCTTTCAATTCCTTACCGACCTCCCCTTCCAAGGTTTTATGGATTTGCTTGTACAATTGCTCCTGGTGAAGTATTTCACATCCTTACACTCTCAGCGCATATAAACATCACAAACACTCCATTCTTTTGTTAATGATTAATATTAATCAATAAATCATCATTAACCATAAAACAAAAGAAAGGACTTGGAAGCACAGAGATGTACAGCATGGAAACAGACCCTTTGGGCCAACTCATCCGTGCTGACCAGAAATCCTAAATTAATCTAGTCCCATTTGCCAGCGTTTGGCTCATATACCCTTCTAGATGCCTCTTACATGCTGATATTATTGTACCAGCTTCCACCACTTCCTCTGGCAGCTCATTCCATTCACGCAACTCCCTCTGCATGAAAAAGTTACCCCTCAGATCCCTTTTAAATCTTTCTCCTCTCACCTTTAACCTATGCCCTCTAGTTTTGGATTCTGCTACCCTGGGGAGAAAAGACCTTGGCTATTCACTCTATCCTGGTGGAGGCATGGTGAGGGCTGGAAAGCCTGGAACGGGACTCTGGAAGAGGCTTAGTGAGGGCTTCAAAGCAGCCTCTTTCCATCTATGGCATGGAGCGGGCTGGAGGCTCGAGCGGATGGGGGACGGGTCAGCGGGTTGGAGGACCGAGCGGTGCGGGGACGTGTCAGCGGGCCGGAGGCTCGAGCGGGGACAGGTCAGCGGGCCGGAGGCTCGAGCAGAGCAGGGATGGGTCAGCAGGCCGGAGGCTCGAGCGGAGCAGGGACAGCTAA
>NC_063349.1:10410463-10420370 GCF_021869965.1 Rhincodon typus
CAGGGACGGGTCAGCGGGTTGGAGGACCGAGCGGTGCGGGGACATGTCAGCGGGCCGGAGGCTCGAGCGGGGACAGGTCAGCGGGCCGGAGGCTCGTGCGGAGCGGGGACGGGTCAGGGGGCCAGAGGACCAGGGACAGGTTGGGGGCCGGATGATCGAGCAGAGCGGGGATGGCTGATAGGCCGGAGGCTCAAGCAGAGTGGGGACGGGTCAGCGGGTAGACCACATGTCGAAGCCCCCTGCTACTGAAAGACTGTAATGCTTATCTTAACTTTATTTTCATTTTTCTAACTTGTGCTATGAACAACTGTAAGTAATGCAACTTTTATTCTGTTCTTTCTCCCTTTTATTTCTTTATTTTGTATCTAAGCTCTATACCTACGTACTTAGTACATAAGATGGTGCCATATGGGGCGACATTGTAAACTTTTCACTGTACTTCCGTACTTGAGTATATGTGACAATAATGGATATTCTATTCTAAGTAATGGAACTAGTGGTTGTGATAGGAGGGAAATGTATAGTACAACTCTTTGTACTTAAACTCATGAGATAGTCAAAGTCAGCTTGAAATCATTACAATTTTTGCAAAACCAGTGAAACAAATGAGTAACATATTGTTGCAGGGGCTGCTACACTGTTAGAGCAGGCAGACTAACACTACGTTACAACAATGCTTAAATGGACTGCTGTGACTAAGGTCAGATGAACTCAGGGTGCAGGGTGAACTCAGCTGTTGCAGTTTGAAGATCAAGTCCTCTAACTCCAACACAGCATAGGTAGAAACTATGGCCAACAGAAATTGTCCATGTTTTTGGCACTGCTGTAAATTCAGCAGTCAATTTCAGCTAAAAAAATTGTATTTTCGAAATTAAATTCAGAATCATGACAATATGTCAGATGGCTATTAAAATTTGTAAAAGTATTTCCTCTCCTCTTGTTGAAATGTTTGGAAGTGCAAGGGAATTTTAAAAGTACAACCTGAGCTAAAGAAGGTAAGATCTGGTAGAGATTTTGAAAATTAGGAGCCGTGAACAAGATAAAGGGATTTGATGAAAGATCTTATCAAGTATCAGTCTTCAGGAGGGCCTTGACATCGGTTAATGATAAAGCAAGCTAAATTAGTGTATTCTGAAAAATCACACACAGATTAGCTGGTCACATACCTCACTAACTGTTTGTGGGACCTTGCTGTCTTCAAAATGACTGCTGCATTTTGCTGCTCTGCAAGTGTGACGACACTTCTGCTAGCATTTCTTTGGCTATAAAGCAGTTTGAATATCCTATGATTGTCAGTGATGTTATTAAAAGCAAGTACTTTCTGCCTTCAATTTGACATCAACTATAATCCTCACATTATGCACCATCACTTTCATCATCAAAACTCAAGCTATCTGTCCTAATACCGCTTGTTTTTGTAAGTGGTGGAGGCTGGTACAATTACAACATTTAAGGGGCATCTGGATGGGTATAATGAACAGGAAGGGTTTGGAGGGATATGGGCCAAATGCTGGCAAATGGGACCAGATTAATTTAGGATATCTGGTCACTGTAGACGATTTGGTCCGAAGTGTCTGTTTCCATGCTGTACAGCTCTATGACTATGTATTCATCCCAAAAATCCATTCTGTAAAATAGCAAACAATTATTATTTGTTCAAAATATAGCTACAGTTCACATAATACTGCATAATAAAGACCTATGATGAATTTCGTAGCTGTAGTACAGATCAGTTCTGTGATTCATCACCAACTGTTCTTTGCTTTCCCTGATTTTGTTCAATGCAAAACATTTTCCAGCCAAGAAAAATGAGGAAAGTACTTACTTATGATCTGCATTGTGCTAATATCGAAGCGGATTCTGTGAAACACAGTGTACCCAGCTGCCAGATAGTCGTTTTTACAAGAACAATCTTTTCTTCTGTTTCCATTATAAGGGCATTCGTAGGGATTGTGCAGCCTGAATAGAAATAATACAGTCAGAAATTCCTATTACAATTATTTTCATACTGACATTCTGATCAATATCTATTATGCAAGTCATCAATACTTTCCCTGATTTTTCCTGTCTTCAACCAAATTTCCGTTGCCCTCCACCCTCTTCAGTACTATTCTGGAAGGACCTGTATCCAACACTTGCCAATTCTTAATCAATGCTACTCTGTGTGTTAAAGGTGTTTTGTCCACTTTATTTCCCTCTCCACCCAGTGAGATGATGCCTCTCTTTCTGAATGATGTGAACAGTGGCTGAGGTCACATTAAGGCCTGTGCAATACAAGAAACCAATTACATGGATATCAGCATTTATCTGCTAGGGCTCAGAAATGTTTGATCATTATGTTGAGGTTTTAGGACAAGAGAACCTTTCCTATTGTCATGAGATGTTATAAAATATGTTATAAAGCAGAGTGTTTAACCTTAAGCACGGAGGTTTTAGGTCGAATTGCAAACCACATTCTAAATACTGGATTCAGCTGTAAGACTGAGCATTAAATTAATCCGTCTCATCTGAAGGCAAACACCAGGGCAGATCTTGCAAAATTATTGCTATTGTTGAAAACTGAAGTCATTCTTTCATTGAGGAAAGAAAATATTTCCTTGTTGGGAGTAACACCTTGTCATTATTGGGCTGATTATCTGTTTGTGTTGCATACTAGGTGCCCAACGTGGGGAATCATATGTGTGTGTGTGTGTGTTTGTGTTGGTCACTGTTTTCCCACCCTACTGCAGCAGCAGGAGCAAGATGAAGAAAGGGAAGACGCAGTGAACTGGTAATTGTTCTGTCAGTGGAGTTTTCATGCTGTGAGAAATTTGCCTCATTTTTATACGAATTAAGAAACGGTAATGGTCTTTACAGAATACACTAAGCGGTACCCATCCATTGTAAATGAAAGAAGAAGGAAGCTCTACCTTCTCACAAAAAATACAGGTGATCTCTGATCTGTGCAATTGTGATGTCAGAAGGTTGTTGGTTCAAACCCCTCTCCTGGAGCTGTAGAAGATGACACCTAATGAATTGCTGCTTGATGAGAGATGCCTGTCTTTCAACTGTTAAATGGAAGCCAGCATGGAAAAGATCCTATCACCATTCAAACCAACTGGTGCTTGACCCAATCTATATCCCCCAACCCCTATCATCAAAATCAGTTACTTGTTTCATTTACAGCTTTTGCTGTGTGAAAATGGCTATATTTATCCTTGAAAGAAGAATGACTACATTTTTTAAAAAGCAACTAACCATTTGGGCACGTTCTGAATACAGGAAGAGGGGGATACACAAAAGCTTTATAAATGAAAACTGTCTGAAAGGTTCTGACTGTTGTGATTCTCGTGTAAGGAAGGTATTTACTATTCTGCCAGCTAGTTACTTACCTGTATCCATAGACCTCAGAGTAGTTGTCTGCCTCTCCGCTGGATAAAGTGATATATTCCCTGGGATAATCAGAATGCATTCCTGCACAATATATCTGCAAACCAAAGTATTAATATAATGATGTCACACGCAAGATTCTGAGCAAACAGTATGCAGTTTGCTAACATAATACCTTTATTATTTTGCCTTCAATTTTTAGCAAGTACTCTCCATCCTTCTGAACTTCTTTTGTCTTCTGGATATCACTGCAACTTGCTGAAACATCACCTTTAAAACATTTAAGATTATATTTAGCATCATGTCATCCATGTGATACTAAACCTTAATCACAGACGTAGCTAAATGGAGGGATTCTTGGCTCTTCAGTTAAAAAGGCTGTGAGTTTAAGTCTTGTACCAGTACAGTTGTAGGGTAGTGTTACACTGTCAGATGCGATATCTTTCAGGCCAGGCATCTAACTGAGACCAGATGTACTTTCTGAGATAGAATTATTGAATCTCTACAGTTTTGGAAGCAGGCCATTTGGTCCACTGAGTCCACAATAACCCTCCAAACAGTATCCCATCCAGACTCACCTTCGATCCTATCCCAGTAACCCTACATTTCCCATGGCTAATCCACCTAGCCTTTACATCCCTGGACACTATGGGCAATGTAGCATGGTCAATCCACCTAACCTGCACACCTTTGGACTGTGGGAGGAAACTGGGGTACCTGGAAGAAATCCACACAGACATGGGGAAAATGTGCAAACTCCACACAGACAGTCGCCTGAAGTTGGCATCAAACCCAGGTCTCTGGCACTGTGAGCAACAGTGCTAACCACTGAGCCACCATGCCACCCTAGGTAGTTACAGAAGACTTCCTGCCATGATTTTAGGAGCAGCAGCAGCGATTGCTCTGGGATCACAGGCAATACTTAGACCTCAATCTAAATGACGAACAATAGATTATCTGGGCATTACTTGATTGCTCGTGAGAGATGAGCAAATGAGCCATGCTCCACTATAGAATAACAGCAGCCTCAGTGATGCCAACAGCCTGGGTTTAATTCCTGCTCTAGCTGAGGTTACCATGAAGGACTCTCCTTCTCAACCTCACACTGAGACACAGAGGCCCCCAGGTTAAACCACCACCAGTTATCTCTCCCTAATGAGAGAGCTGCCCTATGATCTATTGTACCCTTACAGTACAACAATAGCTTTCAGAATCTCTATTTCAGAAATACTTCACTGGATATGAAGCACTTTGAAATATCCACTGATGGTGTAAGGCATTGCAAAGGGAAAGTTTTAACAAATTTGAAAGTTCAAGGCAACGAAAGTGGGACTAAGAAATAATGGGCTAAATTTAACACACTGCCTGCAGGGAGGAAAGCAGGCAGCTACGACACTTGATGTGCTTTTGGCAATGTTCCCACTGCCAGCTTTCTCACTCTAGCCCGGCATGGTTTAGAGTGTTGTGTAGATTACCTGCTCCTGGCCTAGCTGAGGCCATGATTCTATTAAAAAGGGTTAAGAGAGAGACTGGTGTTCAGTGCGTAGCCCAGTGGGTTGAGTCCTGTCGGGCTGATGGCCAATTAAAGATGGGGCGGGGGGGAGGCCTCTTTACACCCACCCACCTCCCCACGTCCTTGATGCCAGAGGTCCCCTCTTGCAGTCCTTCATGAGCACCATCACCCCATGTCCTGTCCAGTATGTCCCGCAACCACCCCCTTCCTCAACTTAAGGTCTACCAGGTTGACCCTTGCAAGATCCCAGAATTATATGGATGTTTTAAGTTCATGGCTGAACATATCCTGCAGCACCAGCACTGGCTGTGATTCCTACTGTTACTCTGTCTCTGGGCAGAGCTCCAGGCCTCTGACTGATTGACTAGCAGCTCTGCGAGGTACACCGCCTCCTAGAGGTAGATAAACATCTCGAGTTCAGCTTATTAATGGGTCATCACCCAAACAATTAAAGTGGGAAGAGAGCTCCTGAACAGAAGTGGGTTCACCCCTCACATTGATATTGGGGTGCTGTAGGCTTAGCATATAAGGGATCTTGTGACACAGTTGCAGTGTCCCTACCTCTGGGCCAGGATACTTGGGTTCAAGTCCCACCTGCTCCAGAAGTGTATGACAACATGGGTGAACCAGGTTGATGAGAAAATATCTATAATCCAGCCTGGCTAATGTTAATTTATAAATTAAATGCTGGGAACTAATTGTTATCTAAATATGTATCTTGGGTGCCATAATCACTGCCGTTCCACAGTCATGTGTTGAATAGCAATGTATCGGTGCATTAGCCACATGGATGTCAGCAACAAATACACTGAGTCTAGAATAGCGCTTATTTCTTACGTACGGGAACCAAAAGACATGCTAAATGGCTGGAATAAGTAAAAATACAATTGGTAAAATAGTACAAATAATGTATAGCAATCGAAGGCAGAGAAAGTAGGCATGGAAGCAGATTCTTGAATTGTTCCCCACTGGCGAGGAGTAGTGCTCACAGTGAGTGTTGCTCGAGAAATCACGGGGTCCATGATTTTCCCACATTATCTTAAATGGGCAAATATTGCAGCTTGTGCATCTGCAATTTCCCAAATATCAGCAATTGCCACCAACAGTTTAACTGGGTTTGCCAGTTATTAGAATTGCCTCTACATTAAATAAAAAACATTCAAATGATATTTTTCAGTGTCAGGTTAATGAATAATAAAGCTGATATTTGAGTAGCATTTTAACTTTTGATTTTGAGGGATTATTTCAGCATCACAGCGTGTGTGAACTAAAGCCAGCGGAGCCTCTCATTGTCAGCTGCTGAATTTATCGTAGTGAGCGGCCACAGCTTGGCAGCTGTTTAATTGGATTTTCTTTCCCTCATTTTTGAACGGTCACTGCCTGGTGCTTCAATCTGCCTGTCTGCATGAACGAATCAGGTTTTTTTAGGCTAGGTTCCATGACATTTGCCCGAATGGGAACACTGACATTCTGTCTCAGAGCAGAAGCAGGGGAGGTTGGTTCTTAGTTGAGGGTGCAGGGGGGTTGAATCCTGTCTTTGTTAGCCCTCTGGCAAACAGTTGTGGAAATATCCAACCATTGTCCTCTGTGTGATCTTCTAACAACAAGGCTTTAAGCGGTATTTCTTTCAAGATTTTTCAACACAACACACAGATAAAAGGAGGAATACCAAATTTCCTGTTGGGTGTGACACAAATTAATTGTTGTTAGCAATGGAATCACATAGAATTAAGTTCATTCCGTTTTTTTAAAAAAAAGGACACAAGTGTAAAAAATTAAAAATCAAGTCACTTACAAGCATCGTTGAAGCAAGGAGTCTGGAATTGTGGCTTTTGATTTGGAAGACACAGTTCACTTAGTTGACTGTTATCAGTCAAGCATTGCACTTTTCTCTCCATTATCCCAACACCACAGGTCACTGAGCACTGAAATAATTTGAAAACAATCTTAATAGAAATAGAATCATAGAATCCCGACAATGCGGTAAGAGGTCTATCTGGCCCACAAACCCTGCAAAGAGCATCCTACCCAGACTCCCACAATATTCCCCTAACCCTACAATTGCCATGGCTAATCCACCGAGCCTGCGCACTATGGGGCAATTTAGCACTGCCAATCCACCTAATCTTTGCACTGTAGGTGGAAACCAGAGCACCTGGAGGGAGCCCAGGCGAACATGGGGAGAACGTGCAAACTCCATACAGCGAGTCACCCAAGGCTGGAATCGAACTCAGGTCACTGGCGCTGTGAGGCAGCAGTGCTAACCACAGAGTCACTGTGCTGTCCTATAACGTATTTAAAAGGTGACACATTGGCATTGATTCATTTAATTTTGCATCTGATTCTGAATTGCGTTGTTAACTGCTAAGTCAACTTATTTGTTGATGCGTAATTGCCTATGGGCCCGTGTGGCTAATTTAACAAATGTTAAATTTAAGCACTTCTGGACTTTACTGTGATAATCCAGTTTTTGTGAACTCAAAATAAATTTTTAAAAAAGACAAAAAAAGGAAATACAAGTATTCAAGTTGAAACAATGAACTGCAGATGCTGAAGATCTGATGCAAAATCAGAAATTGTTGGGTGAAACTCAGCAGGTCTGGCAGCATCTGTGGATAGACTGCCGAGTTAAGGTTTTGAGTCCAGTGTCCCTTCTTCAGTATTTAGGTTTGACAGCTTTAATTTCCTGTTTATCCTTCACGACAGTTTGGCTCTGTGGTATCAATGATTGAGACTTGAGTGCACAATGTGACTGGCACTGGAATACAATGCTGATGGGGAGCTAGACCGCTAGAAATGGCATCTACGAGAAGTTAAACAGAGGTGCCATCTGAAACAGATGTAAAGGATAACGTTGCACTATCCAAATGGTGGGAGGAGAAATTGTTACAGTGTCATGAGGAATATACATTGGTCATGGGTCTTTCGTGTTCACTTAGAATGGTCTCAAAGTATCACCGCTGAAGCAAGGCTGCTCAGTTGTTACTACATTACTCTCAGGATCTGTGTTCCATTAAGAAGTGTATAATCATTGAATACGTTTTAGGAGCCGTTCACAATCCTGCAGACTAACAGCACAATCACCTTTTAGTAATGGCAGGCATCCACGAAAAGGACACATACACCTAAGCTGCACTAATCACGAATGAACACAAGATGATTTAACAGATGGGCTAAGTTTTAAGAAAGCAGGTTGTGATCAGTTTAAGCAACTGATTGCTTACTAAATCCAGATTTTACTATTTATTTTACTGGTTCTCTTGCCAATTTCTTCCCTTCCCTTCCTCCCAAGAATATTGGCTCCTTGTGGAATCCAAGCCAATGGACACCACTTAGTTTCTGTACCTAATAAGGAGAAGATTATTCATGTGTTAACTTTGAAAATGGATGTTAAAGGCTATTTGATCATTAGGGTCACAACCCTGACAGCGTCCTCCAACATCATCCACCCACATGCACTTCCAAATTGGTTTGCTGGATAATGATTAGGAATTTGAAGCTGAAGCCAGTTTCCATTTCTTATGAAAGACCCCAGAGCCAATTTGTAGCATTTCTATTGCCACTCTGGCTTAATCCAGCGAAACTGGTACAGGTGAAGATTGAACTCTTTCATGTCTATCTATTGCAGGTACAGGCCCTCTTGTGGCACAGTGGTAGTGTCCCTTCCCCTGGAGAGGGAGGCCCAGGTTCAAGGCCCACCTATTCTAGAGGCATGTATTAACATATCTGATGTTTTAGATTAGAAAAATGAGTTAAATATTTTTGTTTTAAAATTTATATTGGAGGTACTCAAAAGGTTAAACTGAACATTAGGAAGTGGAAAATACTCAGACATTCTCATTGAAATTTGATTACTAAAACTGCAGAAAAATCACATTTGCTCAAAAATTCAACCACATCACAAGATGAAATCTCAAGTCAACTTTCTTCTTTTAGAAGACAGAAAGTAAGAATTATTAAGGACAAATAAACAGCAAGAGTAGTTTCGAAATCCAACATACCTTGCTCCAGGCTCCCACTCTCCAGCTGGCTGTTGGGCGACACTCTCTGATATTACATTCATGTAGACTGGCAGGTGGTGGACCAGGGCATCCACTGTTTGATGTTGATGGTAAGTCATAAGAATAATGATCTTGGCTGGAGTGGACCTCAGTGCAGTAAACCATCCTTTGCTGATATCCTGGGCCACAACTTGTTGAACACTATGCAGGTAAAATGAATATGTTCAATTGGATGCTGCTATTCAGAATTATAAGCTACAATACTACATTTGTAAGCATATACTTCCATCGATATCAATGTAACTTCATCTCTAAATTGAAGTAAATCTTGCTTTTCAGTGTTCACAAGTAGGAAAAACAGCAGAAGGACCAAAGAAAGCAGCTACAAGACAGTGTTAGTCCTTGATCTGGACATCGATTTTATTTTCATCTGATATGTGGTCATTCTCTACTTGATCAGAACAACATTTGGCTCCTTTGACTTAAAGTGTTTGTACAGTGGTACATGTCTAGACATGGGCTGTAAACTGCATCCGAAACATTATTGGCACAGCGAATACAATTTAAGCTCAAAACTAACATGAGCATCTTTTTCCATAATGATATAATGATCCAGTTTCCCATATAAGGGATCTGAGTGAGATCTAGCACGTTTAAAACTGCTGACCATACCCAGTGAAACTGCCCAAGCACAATGTACTTAACTGTTAAAAACATTAATGTACAGTTATTACAAGTTTTTGACAAAAAAAATGTAATCAAAGTATCTCAAACTATAATAATTTGAGGCAACTTCCCATCTTAGAAAACAGCAAGAATGTTTTTTTTCAGAGAGTTGCACTATTTGTTGCATCATTGATGGCCAATGCATAAGGATAAAGGAACTGCTTCATCCACTATTGCTTTAAAATCACTAACTGCAGTTTTTCTGACAAAATATATAACTGTAAAAAGTGAGTTGACTCACAGATTGTCTCCAACAAACTCTATTGCGGGTAGAGGTAATAGGAACTACAGCTGCTGG
>NC_063349.1:10420770-10485700 GCF_021869965.1 Rhincodon typus
GCTTGACCTGCTGTGTTCATCCAGCTCTACACCTTGTTATCTCTAGAGGGTAGGTCTTGTTGTATCTAAAATTGACAAATCTTGCATTTGATGCTGTCACAAAATACTATATGTAAAACAAAATAAAAGTCTAGACACTTCTCTCACCCTTCAACTCAATTTTGTTTTTATGCTGTAATTCACTGGAAGCGAAATCTGACAGAAGTGTGACCAGGGCATCTGGGGCCTTGATGAATGGCAGGTTCAAATGTTTTATCTTTAAGTCAACATTAAGAAAGAAACATGGGATGAATAGAAACAAATTTGAGTCATACACGATCCAGAAAAAAAAGAGATCAAGTGAAAAAGACATAGAAAGAAAAAATAATAAAAGTGTTTGAACATCTCAAAGAACTACTGATTACCTATAGGATTGAGATTCACGGAATGCAGAGAGTTAGGAAGCAGGGTTTAAACTGTCCCTTTTTGGAGAGGTTGATAAACATTGCTGGAACACAGCATTTCCTCCTTTTGAAAAGCACTAATTTTCTGCAATGGGTTAAATTCAGGAGATTTAGGAGAAGCTGGAGGTGAGTGCTGGAGCAGCACAAAATGTCAACTTCTTCTGGTGATTGGGAATTCATAGGGTATTCTCCACACTACAAGTTGCTCAGTTATTTAGGAATGGCATGCACATTACACCTGATGTTAGTTCTGAAGCCACATTTGGGCTACATTTTTCTCTGATTTTGAATGGAAGTGAACAGCTCCTGTTTGTTTGAAGTGATATTTTGACTTTTATTTTGGGAACCAATCACTAATGACTGTGACAAAAGAGAGGCATGTGAAGTCACAGGAAATGTTTAAGACTTGCGTGTGATAGAGCAAAGTCTATAGGACATCTACATTTTATTTTGGAAAAAAGGTAAGTGTGGACCCCTTCACCCCATTTATTTTGCAACTTTATGAAAACTGACCTGGGGAAGGGGACTTACTGATTTTCTGTGCACACACTGCCCATGGAGAGTCTTGCTGACTGATACTACAAAGTCATGGGCAGTGAAATGTATTTATTTTTAAAAACTTGCATTTTTGAAGCACTTTTTATAATCCACTACTCGCCAGTGTGCAGTGCTGACAACCACTCACTGTTTTTTGGAGTGTTTTCACTTCAAACATAGGGAGCAAGGCAGGCAGTTGGTGTCGTATTCTGCAAAACGGGGGTGTTCGGCCACTTCTGTTTATGATATTCGTGATTAATCTCCATTGTTGTCAGCTGTACAGTAATTTTGTATCCTGAGTATGCACAGGAGAACAATTTGAGCTGATCTAAAAATGAAACAAAATGTTCTGCAAGCCAGTCTGAATGGATTGAAATTGATGGCTCATTTTGGACAGGCTTCAAACAGTTTTGGTACCTTTTAATCCAATCAGTTCCTTAATCAGCATGTGTTTACCTTAAATATTAAATGCTTATACTTTGCTGCTAAACTCTCCATTTTCAAGTCAAACATCTGGTATATTTCTGCCTTTTGTCACTTCATTAATCTTCCTTCTGCTGCTCGCGTCCCTCACTAATTCCACTCCACTGTTCAGATCTGGTATAAACTATTTCATTTATAGCTAACCTCTTCCTCCTTCTGATTTATAGCTATGAACAAATCCACAAGAGCTGCTTAGTGTTCAGAAAATGGGGCATAATCTCCAGCTTCAGCTTGATAATGATAACAACATCACACTGAGATTTGTTTGGTATCAATCAAATCCACTGCACAGGGTATATCAACCATATAAAATGGTCCAGTCAAAGAGTCCCATCATCTTTATGGTGACAGAAATATTTGCTGGACATTTCATACTATTTAGAAAAACATCATAACGAAATATTATTGCTGAATTATAAAGATTTTTATTTTTTGTGTTCATAGCTTTGACTGAATGACCATTATGTTCTTGAAGAAGGAAATATGCTGCCAAGATTTAATTAATTCTATTTGTTGTTATTTTTTTTAGCATGAATCTGTCATTTCTGCCAAACTTTTGATAATTTAAATCACTGCAGTTTGAAAATCCCACAAAAGACATTGGCTGTATTTACAACCACTGCGTTAACTTCATTTGTAAGGCAGTAAAATTCTACGACCAAGAGTATAGAAAGAGGTTAGGTGGCAGCCTCCAAGCTGAGAATGGATCTGAGCCACGGGTTCCAGTGTTTCGAGTTTGTACGATACGTGCGACTGATGGGCGAAGGTTGAGAGATCTTTTCAATTTTACAAATTAGTGCACACCTCAATTCCCCAGTGAACAGGTTGTTAAAACTGATGCCGCACTCACAGCTAAGCCTCTTGCAGTTCTCATCTTGGGTTTCCACGTTTGTTGCAGTTGCAGAAGAGTGATTAGACCTGGATTCTCCAATTGGTTTTTCCCTTCTGGAATGAACATTTTCATCACAGCCGCAAAGCAATACCCTTTAGAAGGTGTCAATGTGAGACCTTCAACCACACCATTTGTTGTTATCTCCAGATTCAACCCATTCCAATGCTTTTCTAGCCCCATTTCAGTTTTCCACCCTCCACAAATTTGAGTTCATTCAAAACTCTGACGCCCATTTCCTAACCTGCATCGAGTCTCATTCCCCTATGACCCCCTCCCCGCCCTCAATGACCGATGTTGGATTTATCAGCATCTCATCATTGAAATATTCATTCTTGTTTGCAAATCCACCCTAGTCTGTCCTCAACCCATCTCTATAACCTCCTTTAGCCCAGTTATCCTGTAATATCTCCATTGCTCCAATCAAGTCTCTTCTACACATTCAGTTTTATCCATTTTACCATTGGCACCCAATTCTTTCAGATGCCTACAGTCCTAATTCTGAATTTTTCTCTCTACCTGTCTCTCATATTTTAAATAGTTCCTTAAAATTGGTCTCTTTGGCCAACCTTTTAGTCATCTGATCTAATATCTCCTTATGTCCATCTAAAATATTCCATTAACACTCCTATAAAACATTTTTGACATTTTACTGCATCAAAAGCACTACACATATGCAAACTGCAGTTAATTAGTCTGGCATTAACTGTCATAGTTGGGAAACTATTCCATTGTGTTATGTCTCACGGTCCATATACCTTTTAGAGACATACTTACGATATTATCACTGCATCACAATGTTCTTAACAATGCTCTCAATAGTTATATTAATAACTTACCATTGACATTCAGTTCAGGTTCCACCAGGGCCACTTAGCCTTAATTCAAACAAGGACAGAGGAAGTGAATTCCAGAGGTGATGTAGGAGTTGATTGCATTTGACATTAAGATTGCATTTGATTGAATTTGTTATCAAGAAGCCCTAGCAAAACTAAAGTCAATGGAATCAGGAAGAAAATTGTCCTCTGCTTGGAGGCATACCTAGAAAATGGAAGATGGCTGTGGTTGTCATCTCAGTTCCAGGTAATATTAACCATTTAAAATGCACTTTGGTATCAATTCCGAGTATTGAATATTTCACAAAATCATAGAATCTCTAGAGTGTGGAAACAGGCCCTTCGGCCCAACAAATCCACACCAACCCTCAGAGCATCCCACCCAGACTTATCCCCCTATAACCCACCTAATCTACACATCCCTACAGGCAATTTAGCATGGCCAATTCACCTAGCCTGCACATCTTCGGACTGTGGGAGGAAACCGGAACACCCAGAGGAAACCCATGCAGACACGGGAAGAACGTGCAAACTCCACACGGACAGTCACCCGAGGGTGGAATTGAACCTGGGTCCCTGACTCTGTGAGGCAGCAATGCTAACCACTGAGCCACTGTGCCACCATTTCAGGTCAGTCATCTCAGTTCAAGGCCTAGGATTCCTCATAGTAGTGTCTGAAGGTCAACCATCTTTAGCTGCTTTATCAATGACCTTTCTTCCATCGTAAAGTTGGAAATGGGGATGTTCACTGATGATTTTGTGATGTTCAGCATCATTTGTGACTCCTCAGATACTGAAGCAGTCCGTGTTCAAATGCAGCAAGATCTGGACAATACCTAGGCTTGATCTGAGAACTGGCAAGTAAACTTTGTGCCATACTAGTACCAGACAAGGAACTGAACTGGATTAGCTATATAAATACTCTGCCTATAGAGCAGGAGAGAGGCTAGGCATCTTGCAGTGAGTAACTCACCTGCTAACTCCACAATACCTGGTTGACAATCTGCAAGTCACAAGTGAGGAGGGAGAAGGAATACTCCCCACTTGCCTGGATGAGTGCACTCAAGATGCTTGACACCACCCAGGACAAAGCAGCCTGCTTGATTGCGCCCCATTCAAATACATGCAGTCCCTCCACCACCAATGTTCAGGAACAGCAGTGTGTACCAACTACAAGATGCATTGCAGAAATTCGTTAAGGCTCATTAGACATCATCTTCCAAACACACAACTGCTTTCATTTAGAAGGACAGGGCAGCAGATATATGGGAACACCACGATCTGCAGGCTCATCGCTAAGCCATTCACTGTCTTGGAGATATATCACCGTTCCTTCAGTGTCGCTGGGTCAAGATCCTCTCTCCTTTACTTTCTCCCCAAGATCTTTCCCTAACTGCACTGTGGGTGTACTTACACCAAAACTGACTGCAGCGGATCAAGTAGGCAGCTCACCTCCACCTTCTCAAGGGAAACTACAGATAGGCAATAAACGCCAGCCCATCTAGCAATACTCACATCCCATGAATGTATAAAATAAAACAAAACAATCATCAACATGGTATTCATCAGAAACTTGTCACATTGGCAAGAAGCTGAAGTTTGAGTCTGCAATATTTCATGACAGATTTTAATGATTTAAAGGCCAGACATAGCTGAAAGATAGGGTTAACTTTTAATGATAATTATATATACGTATAAGTAATCGTTTTAAATGGTGGAGTGGGCTTCAAGGGCTGAATGGCCTATTTCTGCTCCTATATTCAATGTTTCTATTCTATTCTATATAATAGTTTTAAATCACATTATATGGTATTCGGAATTGGTACCAAAGTGCATTTTAAATTATTAACATTGCCAAGCCAATCCAGGCCAGAAATTGACATGCATGACTTTCGCTGGGATGTTTATCTTTCTTGTGTATAGCAAAATCATTTGTTTTTCCAAGAGACTAATGTCCAAAACAATAAACATGGAATTTGACCAAATTATTATTTATACTGCAGACTCAGTGTCACAGTCAGATACAGTTAAAATAAAATGAGACAATGCATCCCATCCAAGCTAACTCTACAAAATGGAATCTTTTTCAAAGCACACCAAGAGCTTATGGATCCCCACTGTGCTGCTTACAGTGAGTTTGTGCAAACGGTAGAAATTTGTAAGTGGATAATAGTGAAGTGTTTTTAATTGGTATAGCAATTAAACTATGCGCAAAGAAACAAAATACTTTACTTGTTTTCTAGAATATTTGAATTAACCAGAAAGACATAAGGTGTGCCATGTTATACACAATGCATTGCCAGTGAATCACATCCAGTTCTGCTCATGGAACGTACCGCAGGGATAATTTCCCTCTGCCCTATGCCTGGGAGCTACGCAGATCAGGGAAAACTGGAGTGAGACTTGTAATAACAGTCTCCATCACTCCCATACTGCACTGCCTTAGTATTTTCTGAAACATTACCAGGTTTGCACTGGGTAGGTTTACTCCCTGTAAAACTATTTTCATAGGTTGATCAACAGAAAGTTACATTCGCGAATTAGATGTTACTCTCTTTATTCTTCAGGAATTGACAACACTTGGGAACTTTTTCTGCTGCACTCTGATCTTTATGACTACCCCTTACTCCTCAGGATGTTGCTGGGAATGGAGGGTTTGAGTTATAAGGAGAGGCTGGATAGGGCTGGAGCATGGGAAGTTGAGAGGTGACCTTATAGAGATTTATGAAATCATGAGGGGCATAGATAACATGAATAGCAAAGGTCTTTTCCCTAGGGTAGGGGATTTCAAGACTAGGGGGCAAATTTTAAAGAGGAAAGATTTAAAAATACACATGAGGGGCAGCTTTTGTATTTGCACTGAGAGTGGTTTGTGTGTGGAATGAACTTCCAGAGGAAGTGGTGAATGTGGGTACAGTTACAAAGTTTAAAAGACATTTGGATAAGTACATGAACAGGAAAGGTTTAGACGGATATGGGCCATGTGCAGGCAGGTGGGACTAGTTTAGTTTGGGATTATGGTTGGCATGGACTGGTTGGACCAAAGGGTATATGACTCCATGACTCTTAATGTCTCATTTGATTCATTACGCATTTTTCGAAGTGTTCAAGTGGCACTGTGGTAGTGTCCCTATCTTTGAACCAGAAAACCTGGGTTCAAATCCCACATGCTCCAGAGGTATGTCACATCACATCTGAATAGGTTAATTTTTTTTTTGAAAAAAAAATTGACATCTTTCAAGTTAAAGAAATTCGTGGCACAGAAGAGACCAATTAACTCTTAATGCTAGTGCTGACTGAAAGATTACTAGGTGGTCTGCAAGTTTAAGTTTTTGCTGAGCCAGGGTGTTGAACACGGAAACAGAGAAGATAGGAGAAGCAGTAGGCCATTTGGCCCTTTGAGCCTGTTCCACTGCTCAATATGATCATGGCTGATCATCCAACTCAATGGCTTGTTCCTGCTTTTCTCCCATATCCTTTGATCCCTTTAGCAAAAGTGTTATATCGAACTCCTTCTTGAAGTCATACAATGTTTTTCTGCAGTAACGAAGTCCACACGCTTACCACTCTTTTGGGGGAAGACATTTCTTCTCATCTCAGCCTGAGTGGTTTATCTTGTATGTGACACCCTGGTTCTGGTTCTGGACACCCCGCCATCTGGAAGATCCATCCTGCACATACCCTGCCTTGTCCTGTTGGAATTTTATAGGCTTCTATGAGATCCCCAATCATTTTTCTGAACTCCAACAAATATAATCCTAACCGATTCAACCTCTTTTCATACTCCAGTCCAGCCTGGTAAATTTTCTCTGCACTCCCTCTACAGTAAGAACATCCTTCCTCAGGTAAGGAGACAAAAATCTGCACACAGTACTCCAGATGTAGCCCTGTATAACTGTAACAAGGCATCCACACTCCTGTTAGTATGTGAAAATCATGACAACTGGTAAAATCTGAATCTATGGCAATAGTTTTAAGAGCAGGATTCTGAGTCATTATTACCTGCGACCATTCCCCTGTAATCCATATGTATTCACAAGGTACAATAATGCAGTTGCGCACAGAAGGAGGTCTTGCTGAATGGTTGCAGTAGCTTTCTTCCATTTGCTTCTGAATGTGATTGACACATAGCACCTTGCGGCTTTGTACACCTTGACCGCATGATGTGGAACACTGGAAAACAGGAACCAAAAGACATATTAGTGCAAAAGTGGGATTTCTTAACAGCTCTTGCAGGCTAGAATTTTAGGATCACATGTTGTCCCATTCGAATTTTGAATCCGTGATCTATTTTACTGATTGATTGCAACATATTGATAAATATCCGTCCTGTCTAAAGACAAACTTGCAGATTTAAACACAGTAGCAGTGTATACAAGAGAGTCAAATTCTGCTTTAACATTTGCTTTCTCAAGAGCTTGCATTCTAAAATAAATTCCCATCTACTATTAGTCTGCAAGTGGTCCATTTCAGACATTGAAAATACATTGACCCAAGATTATACCATTGTTTCTATAAACTGCACAATTGGATGAAATCTTCTGTATCTAGTGGGACCAAGCTGTGAACGCCACTGTGCAGACTGGTGGCATACTCCACCAGAATTACATTTTGAGCGTTAAACCCATGTTTCTTCATGTTCCACCACAATTGAGGTTCTAAAGTTGCCAATTAAGGATCACATAAAGGCCCATCTCACCACTGCAGGCAATCAGGACTTGATTGAAGCACATTGGACATCAGAGAGGGGATTCCCGCTGGGAGTCATTTCTCTGCTCTTCCTTCAAGCTGTCCTGACCCAATTATGAGAATGCCGTGCTTCATCAGATCACCATCACAACCCATAACAAACACTGACTAAGTACAATCTTCAACAAGTACTTTTCAGTCTCATTTGAAGATTTCACAATGACTTTTGTTCAGAACTTGAACTGAAATTAAAACAAGGTTGAAAGACCTCAGATCTTGTTACAACAGAGTTCTGAAGAGGCATGGCATTCTCAGAATCAGGAAGACTCTCTCCGATGTCCACTGTGCCTCGATCGAATGAATGAACGAATGAATGATTTTATTGTCACATGTATTTAGGAAAATACAGTGAAAAGTGTTCTTTCATCACAACCCAGCACCATTTTGGAATTTCAAAATGAATAAAAACAAATTACTCAAATAGAGTTTCATCTTCTGTTCAATTGACAGAAAAACATAAAGGCAGTGGCGATATGGAGCCCTTATGTGATTCTCAACTGGCCACCCTAGGACCTCAGTTCTGATGGGGCATGAAGGTTGACCATGGGACTTATTGCCAGAAATATCTCCGGAACAGGTTTGATCTGAAAATAGCACGTGAACTGATGAACTAGTTGGCTGAGCTTAAATTGCTTCAGTGTATTCTTTCCACCAAATCTCACTTCACCCAGCAGTTCTCTTTCGCAGTTTGACATCTTTACCACAGTAATTGGTATTAACATTTTAAGGGTTGAGTGAGCACAGTGAACCTGCTATGACAGACCATAAATAGTAAACTACTTTATACCGGCTGGATTTCTGTCTTCAGCTCTAATTACACGTAATAAATCATCTGAGGTATATACAATAAAAGATCCTTTTACTAGGTTTCAAGGATACTTGAATAGAAATACTGCATTAAATCTGCAAACATGTCCTTTTCATTTCTGATTAACTACTCAATGCACCAATTTTAAATTAACATGTCTGTAGACATATGTTTGGCTCAGTCGGTCTTAACTTAAAAATGAAAACAGTTTTTTAACCACAATGTAAACTGGCATCCATTGGAGTCTCGTCTATAGTGTATTGCTTAGTAAATGAAATAATCTATGCATCCAACTCTACATTATATGGATTTCCTCTGTGTAATGGTGCAGTCAGCCTATGAAGTGGACACGAGTGGGTTCCTGAGATGGAAGATCTTAGGAAAAATTTGCGCAGAGGTGAGAATAGGTTTTCAAAAAAAAGGGAGATTTCCACATCAGTGAAAAGATTTTTTTTTTGTGTTACACTTAGTAAGACCAGGATAAATCCAAGGGAAAAGACCATTTAACAACAGAAGGAAGAGAAGTACTTGTATCATTATGTTTGAATGTTTAATGTACTCAACACAATGAATTACTTTTTCTTGTTTGCAATGATATATTTAGCCCATTTAACTTGCCCTGTTATTTAGGTACTCTTTCAAGATCTGTACTGACAGTTTTTTGCATTCCTCTGATCTCAAATTTAGATCTCTGTGCTTCTGTGCTCCCTGCTGAATCAGGAAACTGCCTAAATGCCTTTCGAGGATCATAATTCAATTGAACCAGCAGTCACTGTGTTAGGTGGCAGATTACTCCACATATTGGCAGTTTACACATGAAGTTAAGGAACGGGGAATTTTAAAAGTGAGCATCTCCACAGAGTGATACAACCTCTAGCATGCTTGTTTTCTTGTTCTTTCTTATTCTTCCATGGGATGTTTGCGTTATTGGCAAGGCCAGCATTTGTTACCAATTGGCCTTGAACTGAGTGGCCTCTTAGGCAAGTAAAGAGTGCACCACATTGCTGTACACATGGAGTCATAAATAATCCAGATCAGGTAAGGATAGAAAAGGGTAATTCCCCAAATGTCAATAGTGAACTAGATGGGTTTTTATGACAATGGTAGTTTCAGAGTCACCATTACTGTAACCAGTTTTCAATTCCAGATTTTGTTAATTGAATTTAAATCCCTCCAACTGCCTGGATGTATCTGTCACAGCAGAGTTATTTGTGCTTCAACCTCTAACCACATGCCTCTGCACCCTATCATTTTCTGAATATTGGGTAATGATTAATTTGACTAATTTCTGACAGGATCTTTGATTAGATGAGTACAATTACAACATTTGAAAAGGGCATCTGAATGGGTACATGACTAAGAAAAGGTTAAAGGGCTATGGGCAAAATGCTGGAAAATGGGATTAGATTAATTTAGGATATCTAGTGGCACGGGCGAGTTGGACCGTAGGGTCGGTTTCCGTGCTGGGCAACTCTATTAATCTATGACTCTTATGAAAATTAAAGCTTTTAACGTTTAGAACAAGAATGAATGTTGTCAAATTGAGTCACTGCAGAAATCAATAACAGAAGGAAAAATAATAAATTTTTACCATGTGACCAGCGAAGCAGAAACTTAACAGTATGATGTTGAAGCTGATAAAATACATTCTTCCGTAGATGTGGCATTTCTAGCGAAGCCAGCATTCTTGTTAGCCCCCAGTTGCCTTTGAAAAGGTGGTGGTGAGTTAACTTGTTGAATTGCTGGAGTCTATGTGGTGTAGGTACCTCCTCCACAATGCAGTTATGAAGAGCATGCCAGGATTTTTAACTCCGTCACAGTGAAGGAGCAGTGATATAGTTCCAGGTCAGGATTGTGACTGATTTGGTGAGAAACTTGCAGATGGCGGTGTTCTCATGTGTCTGCTGCCTTAGTCATCCCAGACAGGAAATGTTATGGGTTTGAAAGGTTCCATTAAAATAATCTTAAGGATACAGGATTATTGAGCAGGAGTCAGTCACTCAGTGCTTTCAGCCTGCTCCGTCATTCTAGATCATGGTGGGTTGTTGCAGTGTGTTTTGTAGACGGTACACACAACTGTTGAGAATTGATAGTGGACAGAATGAATATTGAAGGTGATGGACCAAGTAACAATCAAGCAGGATGCTTTGTTCTGGATGTTGCATTGAAATATTAACAATATTGCCTTCATGTAGGCAAGTGGACAGTATTTCATCACACCTCTGACTTGAATTTTGTAGATGGTGAAAGGCTTTGGGGAGTCGGGAAGTGAATTACCAGATTATTCCCAGAGTATGTTCTGACCCGCTCTTGTAGTCACACTATTTGTACAACTCGTCCAGGTCCATTTCCAGTTAATAGTAACCTTCAGGACATTGAAAGCGACGGATTTAGTAATGGTAATACCACTGAATGTCTAAAGCGATGTTTACATTTGCTCTTGTTGGAGATGGTCATTTCCTGGTACGTGTGCAGTACAAATATTACTTGCCATTTATCAGCCCAAGTTTGAATGCTGAGCAGGTCTTGTTGCATTTGAATATGGACTGCTTCAGTATCTGAGGAGTCGCAAATGGTGCTGAACATTGTGCAATCGTCAACGAACATCTGCACTTCTGACCTTATGATGGAGGGAAGGTCTTGATGAAATAGTTGAAGATATTTCACCCAAAGACACTATCCTGAGGAACTCCTGTAGAGATGTCCTGGGATTGAGCTGATTGATTGACCTCCAAAAATCACAACCATCTTCCTATATGCCATCAACCAGTGGATGGTTTTCCCTCTGATTCCCGATGACTCCAGTCTTTCTTTGGCTATTTGATATCACATTAAGTCAAAGGTTGCCTTGATGTTAGAGACAGTCACCCTTATTTCACCTTGAGTTTAGATCTTTGGTTCATGTTTGGACTAAATCTGTAATGAGCTGAGTGACCTTGGTAAAACCCAATGTAAGTGCCAGTGAGCAAGTTATTGCAGTTTAAGTGTTGCTGGATAGCAGTGTCAATGGCTCCTTCCCAAACTCTGCTGATAATTGAGAGTAGACTGATAGCATGAAAATTGGCCAGGTTGATTTGTCCTCCTTTTATGTGTACAGGACATACCTCAGCAATTTTCTACATTGTTAGGTTGATGCCAGTGTTGTAGCTATAAGGGAACATCTTGGCTAGATGGTGGAGCTAGTTCTGGAGCACAGGACTTCACTTTTGCACTATGTTGTCAGTGTTTGAGATGACTTCACATGGAGTGAATTATATCGGCTGAAGATCTGTGATGCTGGGATCTCAGGAGAAGGCTGAGTTAATCATTTAATTGGTATGTCTAACTACTGAAGATAGATGCAAATGATTCAGTCTTGTCTGTTTCACTGATGTTCTGGTCTTCTCCATCATTTAGGATGGGAGTATTTGTACAGACTCCACCTTCTGTCAGATCTTTAAGTGTTGACCACAATTCAGGACTGGAGGTGGAGTGACTGCAGAGCTTTGATCTGATCCTTTGGTTCTGAATTTGCCTTAGACCTGTCAATCACATGGAAGCCAAACAGTTCATGTTCCAAGTATTCCTGCATTGTAGCTTCAACAGGTTGACATCTTATTGTTAGGCATTCCTGACGCTTCTCTCAGGATGGCCTCCTATACACTTCATTGGCCTAAGGTTGATCTCCTAGCCTGATCACCATGGTAGAGTGGGCGATATGCTACACCATATCTACGGTCTGTGGTTGTACATAATTCTGCTGCTGTTGATAGTCCAGAGAACATCGTGGATGTTCAATTTGAGTTACTAGACCTGTTTGAAATTGATCCCATTGAGGTCAGCGATAGACAACATAAAGAAGGAAGCCTCAATGTGAATACAGGATTTGTTCTCCGCAAGCATTGTTCCGTGGTCACTTCCACTAATACTGTCATGGATGAATGTGGCAGGTTGAATGGTGAGAATGAGATAATGTAAGTTTTGATGTAGTGCTCCAGTAAGGCTGTGCCTTTGAACACCGCATTCAATTTGGGTTACCAGGATAGAAAGTACATGTCAAACCTTGGGAATTATAAATCTCGGATTAAAGGCCTGAGTTATGAGCAAAGATTGAAACTTATACTCTTCAGACTTGAAAGGATATAAAGATAAGAGAAATTCAAGGTCTATTTGATATTAAGTAGATTAAAAAAGATTAGACTAGAGCATAATTTTAAGTCATATTAGAATTATTAACAAAAGAGACTTGGTGGTGGTTCTTGAATAAAGTTCTGCAGAAAGAGTCTGATGCATTACAAGGTTTGATAGCAAAATACATTCTTGTAGTTTAAAAAGTACAGGTTGACGTGTACATCACAGGGGCAGAACTGGAAAATGTGTGGGTCCCGAATATGTGTCAGCTGATTGCAAGAAGAGTTGTAGGCTGGTTTAGGGCAGGGAGGTGGGGTGGGGCGGGGCGGGGCAGGGAGGTGGGGTGGGGTGGGGCGGGGCGGGGCAGGGCAGGGGGAGCGTGGAATGCCAGGGGCAGACAGCACACCTACTGTGCATGGTCCACAAGCAGTGCTTGAAAGACAATTAAATGCTCCAACTTGCCATTATCTCTTTTCTTCACACGCTGAATTTCCCCATCCATGGAAAACCTGGTCCAAGGCTATTAATTGTCTGTTAAAATCTAAGGTATGCAACCTCATTAACATATATAAATATCTGACCTAACTTGAGAGCAGTTTGGTCTCCTGAATCCACTCTCAAAATCCTGAAGAAGTGTTCCGACCTGAAACACTGACTTCCCTGCTCCTTGGATGATATCTGACCTGCTGTGCTTTTCCAGATCCACATTTTTTGACTCACAAAACCCATGTCTGTTAAGAATGGAAGTAGGCATTTTGAAGGCTGAATTGGAATTGCATTTCGGCTTTTAAAACTTTTTGAGCTTCCCTATCTACTCCTCTTCCAACAACAAGAGGTTAAAATTTCTCCAATTGTTGGGAAAATCTTTGAACCTTATCCATCTGTGCAGATGGGGTACTGATAGGTTACAGTGGTAGCCAGGTTTAATGCAGACAACTGAGAAAGATTGAGCGCAACTCAGAAAGTCATAAATGCTGGAGGAATACACAGACATTGATCTCAGCAAGATGGCTCACTGAAGTGCAGAATTGTGGCACGTCTTTCATTGGGTGTCATTACACGAAGATTAAGTTGTACCAATTGATCTAAGTGAATCAGACCACACACCCTGTATGTTCAGTAAGTATGACATAGAGCAATTTGATGATTCCAAACAAGCTTCACCTCTTCAATGTTTGCCTACAAGGAGGCTTGTGTAAAAATTCAAGAACATCCAGCCCAGATAATTTGACTACTCATCCCTAAATATCTATTATAGTACAAATAGATAGATGGCATTGTTAATCAAAATCAGATCCTCAAGAGCACTTGCTGATCCTAAACACAACTGGACAAAATAAAATATCTATAGTAGACCAAATGGAATTGGTAAATGAGAAAGATTGATGACAAAATCTCTCTCTAGCTGAAGAGTTAAATTCTGGAATAAATCCCTTGTGAAGCATTTTGGATGCTCAAAGTTACTGTGATTTTGAGATGACTGAAATGCAGTCAAACGCAGAAAGCAAGGAGCAGGAATACAAACTACTGTCAAGAATTTGGAGAAACTTCAGGAACATGTCACTGGGCAGGCTTTTTATAAATGAGTGAAGCAGCTATACAACAGAGTTAAAGTTCTGGTACAAGTAAGGGAACATTTAAACAGTCCTGTCTGGATTTTCTGGGGAGACAGTTTGTGGCTTCCTTTCGAGTTCCCATGCATATCTGGTTTGGCACCTGGTCAAATAACTGTAGGCACTATTTATGCAAACATTTATTTGAAGTCCTTACTCTGGAGGAAGCCCCATAAAAGAAGCCCCTCTGTCATTTCTGACATTAACTTTTTCATCTTATCAGGCCATACTTACGTCTTCCCATTCATCTGCAAGCCATTCATTCTGCAGACAGTCAGGCAGCCGGCACTGCTGTGTGCTGGCTGGACGAGAGAATGGATTGCACGTCTCTTCACTTATTCGACCTACGCCCTTCAGCCGGCAGAAGACCTCTCTTTGCTGATATCCTACTCCGCAGGTCACCGAACACTATCAGCAAAACATGAAGGGCAAGAGAGGAGAAAACAAAGGTGAAGGTAAAGAATGCATGAGATAACAATGTTAAAATGACCAGTTGGGTCTAATATATTCATTTTCCTGCATGCTTGTAAGACTTTCATAAAAGGCAAAAATTGACGCAAGTTTTGCAATAAATAATCACCTTCCTGTGCGACTGACTTTGTTTGATATAGTTAAGCAATCCGAGACTTCACGTACACAGCAAACCATGTATGAATTGCCGAGTTAGAGGGAGACGGATTTTTTTTTTTGACAGAGCAATTACTTCTCCATCAGACTTACATTCCATGAGAAACCTAACCACAAAATAGAGAGCAGCTGTTGGGGTCAATCAGACCGTACTCCAGATATTTGACTTGGGGAGCTCTTCTCTACCAAAGGCAGCTGCCAAACTGAATAAGTTACTTAGATGTCCCCATTTTCAGGAAACTTATTATATTCAAAATAACTACATGGCTTCATCAGACACGGTTGATGTATAATTCTCAATGTATTCACCTGTGTCCAATGATTTTTTTTAATGTTTGGTTTCTGCTTTGAACTCCTGTTTCCTAAAAGTTGCTTATAATATCTCTGCAGTTGTTTGTTAGCTCGCCGAGTTGCTTGTTTTGTGGTGTGCAGACGTTTCGTTACCATTCTAGGCAACGTTATCAGTGCGACTTCTAATCAAAGTGTTAGTGTTCTGCTCTGTTCCAAATTTATATGGTCCTCTGCTGTGATGGGCCAAATCATTTCCGGTTCTGTTTATTTTTAGCAGGGATACAGGGTCTATTTCTATATGTTTGTTAACGGAGTCCCATGTTGAGATCGATCCTTCCAGAAATTCCCTTGCATGTCTGTTGTTCACTTGTCCCAGTCTAGTCACTTTGTCCCAATCGATCAGTGATGAGTGCCATCAGTTCGACTGGGACAAAGTGACTAGACTGGGACAAGCAAACAACAGACATGCAAGGGAATTTCTGGAAGCCTGATTCTCAACACGGGACTCCGTTAACAAACACATAGAAGTAGACCTAGTATACAGACCACTGCTAAAAAGCAGAACCAGAAGTGACAAGACCCACCACATATAAATTCGGAACAGAGCAGAACACCAACACTATGATTAGAGGTTGCACTGATGATGTTACCTAGAATGGTAATGAAACGTTTGCACACCACAGAACAACTGGCTTGGCGAGCTAATGAACAACTGCATCCATAACCCAAGCTACAAATTTTCACTAAGACCTTATAATATCTCTGTTCAAACTTGTGATAAAGAAAGACATAGAGTCATACAGCCCAGAAATAGTCCCTTCCGTCCAACCTGTCCACGCTGAACCAGGTTTCCCAAACTAAAGCAGTCCCATTTGTTTGCATTTGGCCCATATTCCTCCAAACCTTTCCTACGCATGTACCTGCCCAAATGTCTTTTAAATGTTGTAACTGTACCTGCATCGACTGCTTCCTCATGCAGTTCATTCCACATACGAACCACCCTCCACGTGAAAAAGTTGTCCCTAAGGCCCTTTTTAAATTTTTCTCATCTCACCTTAAAAATATGCCTTATAGCTTTGAACTCCCCCGCCCAGGGAAAAGACTTTTGCTATTTACCTTATCTACGCTCCTCATGATTCTATAAACTTCTATAAGGTCACCCCTCAACCTCCTACTCTCCAGGGAAAGAAGTTCCAGCCTATCCAGCCTCTCCTTATAACTCAAACAACATCCTGGTAAATCTTTTCTGAACCCTCTCCAATTTAATAACATCCTTTCTATTATATAGCATCATTCATGATCTTCGATATCTCCCATTCCCACAGTTTCGAAATCAATGCCAAGTCCACCCAGTGGCTTGGCCAGTTTACTCCACAGCAACTTAAAGTCAGGCTGACAATTGACTTTAGGTGACACTGCTGTCCTGATCCGCCAATCCAAATTCCCAGTAGCCCAATAGTGGGCTGCAATGGAGCTGATTGCAAAAGGAGAGTGGGATGTTGTTGAAACACAGCTGGCAGGTTCCAGAGAAGAGGTGAATGGGAGGCTGGAATCGACACAGATTATAGAAAGGGCAAATCAGGAGAAGTGAATGCCTTGGAAAATGTCTCTGATTAGCAAAGGGGTCCGCAAAAGAAGACACCCTACCCACTTTTGCCTGGCCACCAATTCACAATGTGAACAGAATGAACACTTTTCCTGACCATGAGTAATATCACCTTGGTGATGGGAGGAGGTACTAAATTGGCCTTTGATTGGTAACATAGGAGTCTCAATTGGTACATGGGCAAGCATGCCTCCCCCACCCCTGGTAAAACCGAAGAAGGCGTTCAAGAGGGTAGGTTTTGCAAATGTTTACCTCTGCTATCCCCACCTATCTGTTAAGGGAGGCAATGCCCTAGTGGTATTATTACAGGACTGTTAATCCAGAGACTCAACAATGTTCTGGGGACCCAGGTTTGAATACTGCCATGGCAATGGTGGAATTTGAATTTAATTTTAAAAAATCTGGAATTAAGAGTCTGATGATGATCCTGATTGTTGATTGTCTGGAAAAAACCTGTCTGGTTCACTAGAATCCTTTCAGGAAGGAAACTGCCATCCTTGCCTGGTCTGGCCTACATGTGACTCCAGACTCTCAGCAATGTGGTTGACTCTTAACTACCCTCTGGGCAATTAGGGATGGGCAATAAATGCTGGCCTAGCCAGTGATGCCCTCATCCTGTGAATGAATGAAAATGTCTCCTGCATCTGTCAATGCCATCCCAGGGGACTGGAAATTTCAGTCCATTGTAATGTATAAAATGCAGCAGCCAGTGTGTACATAGCCTTATCATTACATTGCTGGTAATTGCTAACCTAGTCATAAAAGTAAAAATGCAACTGAATAATTTGTTAGTCTTCAGACAAATTCATTGCCACAAAATTGTGACTGTGTACAATTCCCCAGATAATGGTTAGAAATAACTGACTTTAAAGAGATCACTAGGAGAATTAGATGGCAGAATAACCAGGTGAGTTGCGCCCCCAGACCTGCGATTTGTTTGAATCTAATACAGATGGATCCACACTGGTAGGACGGGAGTGGACTCACTGACATTACGACAGAAAGTAATGGCAATATTCCTAACAAGCTGGAGTCCATTGAATAACACAGGCTTTACGGTGACACCTTGTCACTATAAAGCCTACCTCTGTGAGCAAGCTTTTAGTCTTCTGCCCTATGATTTCTTTGAATGGTTTGGTCTCAGATTTTGACTAAGAACTATGGTGATACTTCCTAGAGTAGTTTTACAGTAGGGCAGGATTTTACCCCCCGCCTCCCCCAGAAGCAGAGGCAGGGGGCACAGGTGCTTTATTTTTTATTCATTCATGGGATGAGGGCATCTCTGACCAGGCAGCATTTATTGCCCATCCCGAATTGCCCAGAGGGCAGTTAAGAGTCAACCACATTGCTGTGGGTCTGGAGTCACATGGAGGCCAGACCAGGTAAGGGTGGCAGTTTCCTTTCCTAAAGGACATTAGTGAACCAGATGGGTTTTTCCGACAATTGACAATGGATTCATGGTCGTCATTAGATTCTTAATTCCAGATATTTTATTGAATCCAAATTCCACCATTTGAACCCGGGTCCCCAGAACACTATCTGGGTCTCTGGATTAATAGTCCAGTGATAATACCACCAGGCTATCGCCTCCCCATTCAGATAGGCTGACAGCTCACTGAGGTAGGACTTCCACCCCTGACTTTGGAGAAAGTCTCACCTCAGCAACAGGGAGAGAAATCGCACCTTCAGCCAATTAATGCCCCATGGAGTGATAAATAGTTGCAGGGCTGTGATAGCAGTAGGGATACAATCCCCACTGACCTTTCTCAATGGTTAGTGGGACCTGCCATCCAGAAAATGCTGCCTCGTGCTAAAGGTGCTATGGAATGCAACATACAATTATTAGCACTCTTATTCAAACCAGCTGGAAGGATAGCTGCTGGTGGATATAGAAGCATCGTATTGATGCTGTACAGGGTGCTGTACGTCATTATGGGGGAAACTTTAGGGAATTTCACTGAGAGGAGGTGTTTGAAATGAGAAAAGCACTAATATTCTTTATTTGAACGTCTGTATTCCTTTTTCTTTACTGAATACAATTACGTAGACAATATTTCTGAGAATTTAAGGACAGACTGGCACAATAAATGAATTTTCAAATAATATCATTAGTTAAGTTTGATTGCTTGGTTGATCTGAGCTGTTGCTGAGGGGACTGGGCCACTGTGGGGCTGGGTCGATGACATGTTTTTAGTTCCTTTCAAGAGATTAACTAATTTTAGTCAAGGCCTCCATGGGTAACTTTGGCACAGTCTGGAAAGAATTAGCTTGATGGTCTGAATAGCCATTTCATTTTACCCATTAGCCTTTTATATTCATACATTGTATTCAAGATAAGTGGTTTGATATGATTCAAAAATGAGAACTCTGTGAATGCAGAACTGAAGCAGCAACCTGCAGGAAGTTGGAACTTTCACCGCATATACCCCTGTGCCAGATCACTTGACCCATTCCTATTCAGCACAATTTGCTAAGCTGCGGATTCATGCACACAATTTCCTCACATGGTGAGGCACTGCTTCCAAGCATGATTTCCCTTTCAAACCTTTTGTGGGTGATCAAAAACAAAAAGGCAAGAGGCGATATTCAAGCAAAATTAGACAGGGATACTTTTGAATGTGTTGGCTTTCACAATATAGGTTTGCAAAATGAAAATAAAGTATGGCATTTCCCATAGCTCTCTACAGCTCTTTTCAACAAGGGTACATTTATCCAATGTGCCTTTTAGAAAGATTACTGAAAGAAATAGGTTAAAATAGAATTAAAAAAATTAAGATTTTGGACATTGCCTTTTGATGGTTGGTAAATAGCTATTGTACTCTGAAGAAAGGAATCTATTCTTTATTGCCAAGAAATTTAACAAATACCCTGTCAATCTGTCGTCTTGATTATTTTTGTCAAATGTTCTCACCACTAATACTGTTGATGAACAACTGTCTACAATCAACCTGAATTCTCGCATCCAATTTCTGATTAAGTTTGAATCTCTGCCAGTAGTAATGTGAAACTAGCAATGAGGAAGTCATGCATCTACATTGGGATTGTGCTTTGATTTTTAATTCACGGATATGTTCATGCCATGGGGAGAATTAGGAAGTTTGATTTTCCACTGTGCTATTGGATTCTTAAAACAGACACTTGGGGTGGCACATGGTACAGAACACAAAGAGGTCACATTCTTTTGAATGTCAAGGTTAAAGTCTATTACAAAAATACTCTTTCTTGATTTCATGATAATAAAGTAGTAATTTTTTTTTCTATGCATTTGTGGGATGTGGGTGTCGCTGGCTGGTCAGCATTTCTTGCCCATCCCTAGTTGCCCTTGAGAAGGTGGTGGTGAACTGCCTTCTTGAACCACTGCAGTCCTCCTGCTGTGGGTTGACCCACAATGCCATTAGGGAGGGAATTCCAGGATTTTGACCCAGCGACAGTAAAGGAACAGTAATATATTTCCAAGTCAGGATGGTGACTGACTTGGAGGGGAACTTGGAGGTGGTGGTGTTCCCATATGTCTGATGCCCTTGTCTTCTAGATGGAAGTGGTCGTGGGTTTGGAAGGTGCTGTCTAAGGATCTTTGGTGAATTTCTGCAGTGCATCTTGTAGATAGTACACACTGCTGCTACTGAGCGTCGGTGGTGGAGGGAGTGGATGCTTGTGGATGTAGCGCCAATCAAGCGGGCTGCTTTGACCTGGATGGTGTCAAGCTTCTTTAGTGTTGTTGGGGCTGCACTCATCCAGACAGGTGGGGAGTATTCCATCACACTCCTGACTTGTGCTTTGTAGATGGTGGATGGGCTTTGAGGAGTCAGGAGGCGAGTTACTTGCCGCAGTATTCCTAGCTTCTGGCCTGTTCTTGTAGCCACTGTGTTAATGTGGTGAGTCCAATTGAGTTTCTGATCAATGGTAACTCCCAGGATATTAATAGTGGGGGATTCATTGATGGTAACACCGTTGAATGTCAAGGGACGGTGATTAGATTCTCTTTTATTGGTGATGGTCATAGCCTGGCATTTGTGTGGTGGGAATGCCACTTGCCATTTGTCAGCCCAAGCCTGGATATTGTCCAGATCTTGTTGCATGTGAACATGGACTGCTTCACTCTCTGAGGAGTCATGAATAGTGCTGAATATTGTGCAATCATCGGCGAACATCCCCACTTCTGACCTTATGATGGAGGGAAGGTCATTGATGAAGCAGCTGAAGATGGTTGCGCCTAGAACACTGCCCTGAGGAATCCTGCAGAGATATCCTGGAGCTGAAAGGGTTAACAAAAAATTTACAAGAATGTTGCCAGGGTTGGAGGGTTTGAACTTTAGCAGAAGCTAAATAGGCTGGGGCTATTTTCCCTGGCGCGTTGGAGGCTGAGGGGTGACCTTATAGCAGTTTATAAAATCATGAGGGGCGTGGATAGGGTGACTAGCCAAGGTCTTTTCCCAAGGGTTGGGGAGTCGAAATCTAGAGGGCATAGGTTTAAGGTGACATGGGAAGGATTTAAAAAGGACCTGAGGGGGAACGTTTTCACAAAGGGTGGTGCATGTATGGCATAAGCTGTCAGAGGAATTGGTGGAAACTGGTACAATTACAACATTTAAAGGCATCTGGATGGGTATATAACAAGTAAGGGTTTAGAGTGATATAGACCAAATGCTGGCGAATGGGACTAGATTAATTTATGATATCTGGTTGGCATGGATGAGTTGGACCTAGGGGTCTGTTTCGAGCTCTATGACTCAAGAATCTATACAATTATACAGTCATCAAGATTCTCAATTATGCATATACAACATCATCTTAAATGGAACAAAAACAAAGTTGCTGGAAAAGCTCAGCAGGTCTGGCAGCATCTGGGGAGGAGAAAACAGAGTTAACGTTTCGGATCCGGTGACCCTTCCTCAGAACTTTGTTTTTGTTCCTGAATTACAGCATCTGCAGTTCTTTTGGTTTTTATCATCTTAAATGGGCTATACTTAAAAACTGGACTTGCATTTGTTTGAGGCATTTCAAATGCATCCATTATATCATGAGTAAAATAGGGAAGGCTGAAATAGAGAAGTACAGATCTTCCCCCATCTTTCCTATTTAGTTAGATCATATCTCTAATAAATTTTCCACTGCTGATAAGTCCCTGTTGATATCCCAGAAATTTCGGTTCATCATGTTTCATTAGATATCCTGCCAATTTGAATGAAGATATGTTTCATTTTGCCCAGCTGAAATACAGAAAAGAGCAGAATAAATCCAGTGAATTAATTCTGGACTAGTAATAAAGAGGTATATTGACCTTGAACAGCATCTTTCAGTTTATGGAAGATACATCATTACACAGACCAGCAAAGATTTTTCTCCTAAAGGATAAACTTCACAATTTTGAGTTTGATTACCTCGTATTAGCCTTGCTGCATTTTTCCCAGATATACTTGCTGACAGTCATTTCCTTGGCTGATTACTCCGTGGCCTAGACATACTGCACAATAGATCCCCCATGAAAAAAAGTTATCATTCTTGACTTCTTTAATTTTCAATCCACAAGGGCTGTTCTGACCTAGTGATCTAAGGTAGTCTGTAGCATAAACTGGAAATCTGGTTTTAATTCCCTGTTCAGCCCTAATTTACAGCACTGGATCCATAGAATTCAAGGTCAAAGTTCTCCTTTAAGATTCAACATGTCTCCAAGACATTTAATTGACAGACTGTTGATTTAGACTGTTCTGAGGATGGTTCTCATCTGAAATATTTTTATCTTGACCCAGGGAAATCGGTGTGATTTAGCTACTTTTGCATTTAAAAAATTCTGAATGTTTTCTTTGTGACAATTTCAGTTTGAAATTAAGCTTCACTTGAAGTTTCACAGCAAGAATCAAAACCCTTTCTCCTCAAATGAGCAGAGCTTCTGCAGCAATGGAGTTAATATAAAGTAGCATAATTAGCAGACAATGGATTATTAGCACTTGGAACTGGGTGTGTGCCCAAGGAGAGGGAGACCACCAGTCTACCTAAGGTCACTCTGACTGTTGGGAATATAGTTCCTACAGACATATTCAATGACACAGTGATTTTGTTTCAAAAAATTTCTTTTCATTCCATTGAAATTGGACTTGATACTTTTTGTAAATTATTATTTATGCCACTTTATAACAAATGAATATTTCCGAATTAGTTTCACAAGGGCAATCCAGTTACCTATTTACAGATCAATTACAAATATGCAACCGAGCAAGTCTCCATCTTGCACAGCTGATTTTTGGACTGATGTATTCAGGAAAGGGGAGTATTTTCAATTAGTCCATGCTAAAGAACTCAGAGTTAAAGAAAACCTATTTGCTACAACTTCACCCATCCAATCAGACAAACAAATAGGCCCTGCAACTTGAGGGGGATTAATGTTTGCTTCTCATGACCGTCATATTTAAGAGGAATGAAATAAGATGTAGTCTTCATCATCAAGTGGTTAGCTCAGTTGGTTGGATGGCTGGTTTGCAATGCAGAATGGGTTCAATCCCCCACTGGCTGAGATTATCATGAAGGATTCTTGTTCTCAACCTCTTCCCTCACCCTAGGTGTGGTGACCTTCAGGTTAAATTACCACCTGTCATCTCTCTCTAATGGAAGAGCAGCCTCATGTGGTCCTCTGGGACTATGGAGACTTTGCCTTTACCTTCAGCATCATGAGTAAACCAACTTCTTCATGTGAGTGACCATATCTAAATACATGGAACATTTTACAGGTCCTGTTGTTCTCTCTTCAACTACCATAAAGAGTTCAATGGAATAACAATTACTTTTTTCCAGTAGACAACTACACTTACGTTTTACGTAAGACGCACTGAAATTTAAATAGGAAGGAATTAAATTAGAGAGATTATGATGAAAGACTGGAAGGCCTGGAAGATTAGAGATTGGCCAATGTAAAACTGCCCATTGTGTCCAGGGATGTGCAGGCTAGGCGAGTTAGCAGGGTTACAAGGGTAGGTTTGGGGTTATATCTGGGTGGAATGCTCTTCAGAGGGTCAGTGTAGACTCGATGGGTTGAATGTCCTGCTTCCATACTCTTGGGATTCTATAATTCTATGATCTTTGCACCGTGGTAATATTTGGACAGTTATTTTTTTCTAGTTCTGGTTTCATGAGTGGCTGAAACCAACTAAAAACTTTCAGGAAAATTCAAAAATCCTGCACAACTCCGAAACTAAGCCACATTAAGCAGTTCATAAAAGAGTGGATCAGCTTAATTATTCAGCATTTAAAGATAGAATCCAAAACATCTGCCACTGATCCTAAAGGCTCAAGAGCTTAGTAGATTTCCCTTCCTCAACAACCCTCCATTGAGACTACATGTTTGGTT
The DNA here is from genome assembly GCF_021869965.1 of Rhincodon typus. Classification (NCBI taxonomy): domain Eukaryota; kingdom Metazoa; phylum Chordata; class Chondrichthyes; order Orectolobiformes; family Rhincodontidae; genus Rhincodon; species Rhincodon typus. Next base: position 10,445,105 of record NC_063349.1, read on the forward strand.
TTAAAACTTTTCAGAACACAATTAAGATTGTACAGTGTGTATTACATCCCAATCAGATAGTACTTTGTATATATTATGTCTTTTCCCAGGAAGCTGGAATTGTGTTACAGATTTCTTCCAAAACCATTCTATCTCCAAGCCTAAATTGTATACATTTTATGCTCTAACATCAAACCTATCATTGTAGTAAGGTTTCATTTCAAAATAAACCAATTTTGCCTCTTTACAACTTAAACTTGATCATTTTCCCAAGCTTGTCACAAAAATGTAGCAAATTGTGTCCTAATAGGAGAAATGCCCGTCATTAGCATGTGACATAAAACTGCAGTTGACTTATAGATAACCTGATTTCTGATCTAAAGTCTTTCATGGTAACTTTCCATTTTAGTGGGGCTTCCCATTATACAGCCTACACAATTTACTTTCCATTGTTGTCCGAGCTGTATGACTTGTCATGCCAAACTGAAAGCCCAGTTTTCCAACCCTGCCAAACCAGTACTTTAACTCCATCATCTCTAACATATTCAGTTATAAGTCCTTGGTACAGTTCATTCATTATCCCATGCTCCCTAGTCAAGATAGGCTCTGGGGAAGTTTCAATTGCTTCGGCCTGAGGTGGCTGGTATTTTATGAACTCCAGCCAAGATAAAGCTGCCCTTGCCCTTCACTCCTACCCATGCATTTTGTGTGTCCTTTTGCAAAGTCTCAACAATTATGAAACACACGATATGGCTCTCTGTTCTGACAACCGAGGGCTTACAATAAGTGCATGAAGGTTACCAGTAGCACCTTTTAAACAGCAGTGGCTAGATTTAATTAAATTAGAAAAAAGCGAGTTAACCAGAGGTTGAGGAAAGTGTGAAATTTTAAATCAGAAATGGAATCCCTTTGAACAGTTTAGTGGGATAAAAGCACAAGCAAACAAATGGCTTCAAGACTTAGTTATTGCAAATGTGTGAATGTTTAGATTATCTTAGTAATATATAAGGATTTAATGAATTTTAGCATTACATCCTCAGTGGTTAAACTGGCAATGAGCCCTAGTGCAGATTTGTTGTAAATTAATGAAAACCTCAATGCCAAAATTAAAAACGGCTGTGACCGAACCTGTAGCAATTCAAGGAACAGAACAAACTGAGAAAGCAGAATTCATTTCGGTGACTATAACAGTGAATTATATGAGAATAAGAACAGGCTGTGGTCAATACACAAATGGACAGTGCAGATAGAAGAAATCAAAAAGTGAATCCTTTTTTGCTGATGTGTGGGGTGGTGGGAGAAAACATTAATGATGAAACACCTCATTAACACAATGTATACGAGCACATAGAATAACTTGTCCCTGAGAACTTGTATTATGTAGTGTCAGCTAAAACTCTATATTAAGACAAAGGTCAGCCTTAACAGAGGTACAAATTTAATCAAATAGAGAGAAAAACATAAAGCCAGGCACAAGCTATATTTGCCTTTTAGTAGCAAACCTTCAAATACTGAAATGTTTGTAAGATTTGCATCTAGAGTGAAATTTTAAGTTATTATTAATGTATCAATTACTAGCTTAAGTGTCCTGAAGGACAGGTTGTTGGGAGACAGATTTCCCCAAATATTTCCTTTCCCTCTTACACTGAATTCCTGATCTCAGCTAGAACATCAGTGAGAATATGATGAAGACAAGGTTCTCAAGAAAGAAGTGGAACCGCTGAGGAGAACCCGATGGATGTCATGCATTTGGATTTTTAGAAGGGTTTTAAAGTCCAACCTAGGAGGTTAGTAAACAACTTAAATCGCATGGGATGGGGCAATGTACTGGCACGGATTGAGCATAGGCCAGAAACCATTGGAGTAAATGGATCATGTTCAGTTTGGCAGGCTACAATCAATGTGGTACTGCAAGGAACAGCGCTAGTTGTTCATAATTGGTATCAATGATTAGGATGTGGAGGTCAATTGTAACATTTGCAAGTGGAAATTTGAATTATAAGGAGGATGCAAAGATATTCTAAGGGTGACACGGTGGCTCAGTGGTTAGCACTGCTGCCTCACAGCACCATGAACTTGGGTTCAATTCCACCCTCGGGTGACTCTCTGTGTGGAGTTTGTACATTCTCCTTGTGTCTGCGTGGGTTCCCTCCTGGTGCTCCGCTTTCCTCCCACGGTCCAAAAATGTGCAGGTTAGGTGGATTGGCCATGCTAAATTGTCCACAGTGCCCAGGGATGTGTAGGTTAGGTGGGTTAGACATGGGAAATGCAGGGGTGGGGGAATGGGTCTGGATGGGATGCTCTTCAGAGGGGTGGTGTGGACTTGTTGGGCCAAATAGCCTGTTTCCACACTGTAGGGATTCTTTGATTTTATATCTTTCAAAGGGATTTAAATAGTCTGCGTGATGGAGCAAGAACATGCCAGATGGAATATAATGTGGATAAAAGTAAGGTTTGTGTAGTGGTTGTAATAAGATTAGCTAGTGGATCTCATAGAATATGAGCTCCCTGATTGGGGCTATTAACTTGGTCCAGTAAGGGATCCCTGGGTGACAGACGTAAACAGGAATGTTAGGGGTTCTGCTCACTCTCGGAGCTGGCTCTAAGCTAGCTGGATCAGTGTCATGTACTACGCACATGTAAATAAAGGGTGACTTGACGACGAGATACCGTGTGGAGTTATTTCAGTTTGCTAGAAAGAACAAAGGAGCAGAGTATTTTTTTTTAAATGGCAAGAAATCAGAATGTATTAGTGTCTAAGGCAACCTGGGCTTCCTTGTGCAGAGTCACTGAAGGTTAATAAGCAGATGCAGCAAGCAATTCAGAAGGTAAGTAGTAGATGAGCCTTTATTGTAAGAGCATTTCAGTACAGGAGCTTCATATATAGAACACTGGTCAGACTGCATTTGGAGCGTACAGTTGTTGTACACTTCTGGTCCCCTTCCCTAGGGAAGGATATATTTGCATAGAAGGATTGCAGCAGATATTCACTCGATTGATTTCTGGGATGGTAGAATTGTCTTATGAGAAGAGATTGAGGTGACTAGGCCCATGTTCTCTGGAGTTCAGAAGAATGAGCGGACATCTCATAGAAATTTAGAAAATTCTTAAATGGATAGACAGAGCAGATGCAGAGAGGATGTTTCCCTTTGCTGTGGGGTGTAGAACCAGGGGACACAGTGTTAGAATGAAAGGCAAGCCGTTTAAGACTGTGTCTTTGTTAGGCCTGTGCCCAAAGTTCAGAGAAATGACTAATAATTTCATAAGACAGGAATGTTTTTAAAAGAAAAAAAGGTTTTGAATTGCATTGGATCGTACCTCCTTCCATCGAGTGGCCTTCCAGGCTGGACATCGGCCTGCCCGACACACTTTATATACTCGAGGCTTCTTCAAGTGCTCACAGTACTTGTTATCCACAGCTACCTGCTTCATGTCAGTGCAGTAGACATCCCGCTGCTTGGTGCCCTTTCCACAGCTTACAGAACACTAGAAGCAAAGCACAAGAGATTAAATTCTAACAACCTTTTGGCCATACATTTCTTCAGATTTTGTGTCTTGTTAACTGCAATGGAAACAAAAGTCCACAAGAGTAGATTAGAAATGTTAACCAGCACATTTGCCCTCCACATCTCTGTAATGAAGCTGCTGGGTATTTGGAGCAGAGTGAAAGAGTAAATGACAATGGAACGTATGTTAAGACACTTGATATCAAGGCAACACACAAATCTCAAAATAAAAGCCTCATCAATCAGCAATATGCCTGAATATGCAAATATAATGGGCCAGGCTGAAACACTGAGAATTATTTTCAGCCAGAAGTAGCACGCGATTAAACTTGAGGTCTCTGCAATCACAGATGGCAGACCTCAGCCAACTCAAATCATTCCCTGTGATATTACGCAGCCTCTGAGTGCATTAAATACAACAAAGATTAAAGGCTATACAACAGCCTGGTAGCAATGGGCAAGGTTCAAGCCAAACATTTCCAGTGCAGCTACAACACCGACACATACTCAAAAATCTGGACACTTACCCAAGTAAGTACTTTCCCAAAAAAAGCAAGACAAATCCAATGATCACCATATCATCAGCAAAGTGAATGGAGCCATTGACAGTGCAAATAGAACTTGGTCACTAATAGCCAGCTATTTGGTGCCTAGTTTGGATTCTACCAGGATGACTAGGCTCCATACCAGTATTTGCCTAAAAATGGATAAAAGAACTGAACTCCAACAGTGAGTTGAGTTACTGGGCTTGACATCAAGGCAGTGTTTGGCCGAGCATCAAGTAGTAATCATCTAGTAAAGGGAAAGAAAATGCTCCATTGATTGAATCAATACCAAGCATAGAAGAAGATGGCTGTGGTTGTTGGAAAACAATCAACTCAGCTCTAGAAAATGACTGAAGGGCCTCCCAGGACAGGGACCTGGACCCTACTATCTTCAGCTACTTCAACAACTTTGGCTGGATTCATATATTGAACTTTTCTAAGGAAGTTCACTTTCATCGAGACCTCAACAAACTTCTAGTGGCTGGAAATCACAGCAAAAAGCTGCTTGCAATTCATTAAAGGTTAACAAATGGCTGATAACGTCCAAGTTGTAACAGGAAGGGGTACTGTTCTGAACCCAAGATTGTAGCAGAATTTCAGGGCAGAATACAAAAGGTTGTGCTATGCAACCAAGCTTGCTATATTTGACTTGCAAGGTCCTGGTGACATAGGAAACAAGGGTCATTTCACCACAACCAAAGATGTACTCACAGTTGCAAATCTGGGGTGATTTTGAGTTGCAGGGTCACATCCTTTAGGAACTATAGCGGAACATACGGTAGAAACATGGCTTCCTCAAGCATAAAAGATTGTCACAAAATCTAATGTGCTATACTAAAAGTCTTACCAAATAAATACGACTATCATTTAAACATCACCTTCAATGCAGTGCAAGTCATAAATCATTTCACAGGAGCTTAATCAGACTAGAATTTACACTGAGCCAAAAGGAGATGTTAGGACATTTGTGATTGACTGGGTTTTAAGGAGGAGAAAGCAATAGATGGTGAGATTAAGGAGCTTTGAACCTGGACAATCAAAGGCAAATAAATCGATAGTGGGGTGAAGGAAGTTGGGATTTACAAGAGTCATGAGACCAGACAGATGGAAATCTCAGAGGTTCATTAACCTTCATCCAGCCTCATTCATTAATTTATCCAACATTTTTTCTTCAAAGTGCTTTCTTGGTGACGTGACCTTTGTTAATATATTGCCATCATTTCAAATGTTTGATTTCAATCATTCCTTATATTCTTATCTATTGCTTTGATATTTTTTCATCAGTGAAGTTGTTCACATCTTATTAGTCACAAATGATGGAAAGATGAGTCTTCCAAATTAGGTTTCTTTTTTGTCTTCTCCTAAGTTGTGCATGAGACTAATGTCACAGGTTATAGTGGAATGTTGCCATTAATACGCACATAACAAGGATCTCAAATCATCTGATTACCATTTAGCCATTGTATCTTATTAGTTCCTCTGAACACTGTGTACAATGCAACACCATATGGCAGCTTAAATAAACTAGCTTCTGCTAACCAGTTACAAGCTATGTCCTCTGCATCCATAAAATAGGTCATATTCAACCACCAGAAAGGACAGTTGTAGCCTGGTAGATGTGTAGGCTTTGGGGAGTCAGAAGGGGAATTACTTGCTGCAGGTTTCCTAACCTTTGCTCTTAGTGTTGTTGAAGATTAGCCACATCAGTTATATGTAAAAGATCCCATTGTAACAACCATATAAGCATAGGGGCCTTCTCACCAATTTTGTGAGCAATATTTACTCTTCAGTCAACACTGAAAATCTGTTTCTAAATCATGTCATGGGGACTCGGTTTTTGCTACGTTACAGCAATTATCCTACCTATTACAGATGTTACAGATAGATCTCCATAATATACATTATGAGTAGTGATGGAAGTAATCCAGTTCTGAAACACGCTGTGTTATAAATGGAGTATCAAATGCTCATTCCATTCCAGATCTAGTGGAGGACAGATGAAAACTGAAAAAGAACACCTTTGTTGCCATTCATATGAGCCAGCCTGAAAATAAACAGCATCTGAGCTCAAAGCATGAGCCTAGAGTAATGGATTTCACAACCATCACATGTGCAAGCAGAACTAACATGTCTTTAAGTCAACACAAGGAAATTGCATGGTCCTCTTCACCCCACCCCACCCAGTCAATATGAACAATTAAAAAGGAATTGTGCTCATGTTTTAAAGAAAAAGTATTTTTGGTCATTTTGAACTGGGATGCAATTATTTCACATTATATATCCACTGATTCATATAACTGGATATATTCAAACTTAAAATTGTGCTGCTGTGCATTATATATGAGCGTTGGGAGTAAAGCTTAACAGATCACACAAGCAGCTCAATGTGATTTATTTCTGATAACTCTGAATGCATGTGGAAATTCCGTCTTGCAGAAAGCACTTAAAAGAATCATGTATAAGAATGCTGAGTATGATAACAGACTTCAAGATTTTTCTCTTTTGTTGTTTTATTGCTTTGACATTTGTACAATTTGCTGCAAGATTTACTTTTTATTTTCATTCCAAAGGTTCAGGAAGGACCCTGTGCTCTAAGTCCGTTACAAATTGTGTTAATACAGCAAATATGCAAACTCCATTGAAAAGCCAACCTTTACTAAAGCACTCATTTTGATTTATTAACCTCAATTTGTGTTTCATTGCTCCTTCTGATAATACGAGGTTTAATAGTCATTGCTAATTGCACACTGTCTTATTTATGCCCAATAAACCTCTATCGAAGGTGATTTTTTTTCTAAGTATACAATTAATATTTATACTGTAACTGGGAAATATGGCTTGGAAATAGTTAAAATAGTATTAATGCTTTGTTTGCAACATTGTATAAACCGTCTCTGGAAAATATGCAGTATTATCTACTGCTTTTGAAATGAATGACCTTATTAAGGCAATAACTGCGAAGGGATGGAAGATGAGATAAATAATGAGATACCCAGATTTCCTCCCGCATTTTATATCAGAAACATCAACAGGCTATTCTTGCTGTAAGACTGTCCTGTCATTATAGGAGGCACTGTTGGTTATTTTTCAAAAGGCAAGTGAGAATTATTAGGTGACAACGTAATTTGTTTTTGTAGATTTTGAATTCAAGTCATCCCTAACCCTCACCCTATCGTCATTCTGACATTACCTCAGAAACTCTTAGAACCTAAATGTCTTTTTTAAATTGCATTGGGTGTACAGAAAACAATTCGCTGTGACCTATCGGAGCACTGTTCACTTAAAATCTAGTCTGGGGATTGACTGTACTGTATTTGGCATCCTGTAACTTGTATAAACATGGTAATTACACAGGCATTCCAAACACAGGGTAAGATATCAGCTGACCTGTAGTTCAAAGCAGTCTGAGAAAACCTCAGCCTGAGTGGCCTACAATGTGCGTGTCTGCTTCATTATAATGAGTGCTTCTGCTCTAAAAGCTTTACGCACTTTGAAGATAGCGCAGTGCACGAAGAAATCTTAAGTGCACAAGGAAGTGATTTTTATCTCTGTAAATTATTTTTTTTCAACCTTGGCTTTACAGCACATAACCATGCCTCCTGGATTACGTCACCCGACCATCCAGTATTTGTTGCTTAACAGTGGGATATCACATCCATATGGGCAAATTGTCACTCCTTTTTTACGAAAACCTCATCTGCCAGGCAGGAGTTAATCAAAGTTGCTAATCCTTCCAAACAAAACGACAACCGTGGCATTCCACCCTTTCTCGTTTTGTAATGAACTTCTATTATCAGCAGCAACTCACAACAGCTCTCAGTTCAGGAATGAATTCAGTCTGTGAACTGATACATGCAACAAAGTGGAAAGACCACAAGGTAGGTTAATGTTTCATTATTGCTTTCCAGTACTCCGTATGTATACAAAACAAAATTACAGCTAAAGGCATTTTTCCAATGAGCAAGAAAGACTGGAGTTACAATTCTTTGTTATCTAACTTTTGGTTCAAAGCAACTGAGCATTTAAATCCATAAAAATATTTACGCGATCGCAAATGTTTACAAGCTTTGAAATCTATGCAAGTTATATAAAAAACTCCCAGCAAGTATTATACAAATATTGTTCACAGAAGAAACCAAAATTGTACTATGACAAATTGGATGCAAAATGCAAATAGGTGTTTTATGGAATGCATATAAGAAGCAAGTTTTCAGTCTGTAACACGAGGCATTATATACAGATAAATGAAGCACACTCAAAATGACAATTCTGTTTTAATGTATATATTCCATTCAATTTTCATGACCACATTTGCTTTAAAAAAATAACTATATATATTGCGTTGCAAATGTTTGCACCTTCTCCTTTGTAAATCTTAGTTTCTGAAGCTCAACAGATATACCTGGGAGGTCAGAATGTGATTTGTTTGAAGGGCTCACATGACATCATGAACTGAGTGAATTTAAGGTCAAACAATGCCTATAATTACCTGAATTTAGATCAGATTACATCATTCAATCATTCACAGATAGTCATATTGTCTTCTGTCTAATACTAATCAGGATTAGCACGCGGTAGAAAGTTGAGGTTAAAGAAGCTATTATTGTCAATTTCAGCACAATACCTGAAAGATGTATACAGCACCTCTTGACAGAACTGGTTTGATAATCTCATGTCATCAGTTTGTGAAGCCTACAATTAACCTAAACTTGGCTAAAGTTATTATCAAATGCAAAGTGAGAAATTACAGGCATCAAAAAGTGATAGGATAGAGCTGGAATATAACCAAAACTTTATTTTAGAATATCAACTTACTTTCTGGCAGTAATTATGCTTCATTTACAGTGTCAATCTCGTCAAACATATACAGAAGTGGAAATTAAATTAATGTCTCCATGCACTTTTTGGGCTAAGTATCAATTTTGTCAATTTTTTTTTGGAGAGTTTCCTGCCGCAAGGCCTAGCAAGATGTCTCACCATATCTTATCAAAGTTGCCTCATTGACTACCTACACTATGGCATTCCTTTTGCTCAACTCTAGCCCCATTCTATCACACACCTGACCCAGAACAACTCCCCAGTGCCAGAATATCCCAAATTGACCAGCATCCCAGGCATTGGCGCCATCTTTAAAAGCCTGTTGTCAGCCCAGAACCTTGCATGGTTCCTGACATCTGCCCCAGGCACGGCAACCATTGGCGCCCCGTGTTGTAGGCAGGCACCTGGAGGTCCTGGTGGAAAAGGGTGATGCGAAGTGGGGATGTCCACATCCCTCAGGACTAGGAGTGGAGGCTACAACGCCAGACCCTGCTGGCACGGTCCAAGGTTGCCAGCTGGGACAGTGCAGTCTCAGCCATCTGGAGGCATGCCCAGCAATATTGGCCAATGTAGGTCATTGATCTTCTCCACACTACCAGTGTGAGTTCCACCACCCGCTCCATGATAACTCACCCTTTCTCTCTGTTACCCACCTCCTAGCAAGGCTCATGCTTTACCACTCTCACTATTGCCTGCAGCACTTGCTATCACTCACTCCAAATGCCACTAGGTACCTGCTCCAACTTCCATGTCAAGAATTCTTAGCATTGGCTTTGTTCGGCACATTTGATAAGGTAGGAAACTGCATATATTTTTGACAAGGTGTGAAGCCAGAGTCATTCGGCACAGAAACAGACCCTTTGGCCCAACCAGTCCATGCCAACCATAATCCCAAACTAAACTAGTCCTACCTGTCTGCACTTGGTCCTCAAAACATTTCTTATTAACGTACTTATCCAAATGTCTTTTAAATGTTGTAACTGTATCCACATCCACCACTTCCTCAGGAAGTTCATTCCGTACCCGAACCACACACTGTGTAAAAGAAGTTACTCCTCATGTCTTTTTTTTGAAATCTTTCTCCTCACACCTTAAAAATATGGCCCCTAGACTTGAAATCCCCACCCTAGGGAAAAGACACCTGCCATTCACCTTATCTATACTCTTCATGATTTTATAAACCTCTATAAAGTCATCCCTCAATCTACTACACTCCAGTGAAAAACGTCCCAGCCTATCCAGCCTCTCCTTATAACTCAAACCCTCCATGCCTGGCAACATCCTGGTAAATCTCTTCAGAGCCCTCTCCAGCTTAATAATATCCTTTTTCTCACAAGGAGACCACAACTATACACAGTACTCCAGAAGAGGCCTCACCAATGTCCTATATAACTCCAACATAGCATCCCAACTTCAAATACTTAAAAGTCTGAGCAATGAAGGCAAGCATGCTAAATGCCTTCTAAACCAGCCTATCTATATATGATGCAAACTTCAAGGAATTATATACCTGTACCCTTAGGTCCCTCTGTTCTACAACACTACTCAAGGCCCTATTTTTAATTGTATGAGTTCTGCCCTTGTTTGTTTTACCAAAATACAATACCTCTCATTTATCAAAATTAAAATCCATCTGGTAAACAAGCCAATAAGGTCATTAATAATCAATAACCCGCCTTTACAGAAAATTCCCCGCTCCCTAGTGAGGATCTTGCCTCCATGCTCTAGCAGTTGTAAGGAAGACACATGACTTTGATCCTGACTCTGAGCTAGGCCTCACTTAACTTCTCACATGATTCTGCCACCAATCTCACCACAATCAAGGTCATTCAGGCCTTAGAAGATTCCAGGGATTTAATTAAGGAAGGGTATCACTGGTAATGTGCACTTGTTGTGAATACTGGCCTCATCACACTACTGGAAACAGCCATGTTATTCGAAAATAGAGCATCTTTTTGACTCGTGGTGAGCAATGACATGGGATAGCTGCCACTGTCTATCTGGGAAGTGGGTCACATGCAATAACTTCACCTTTGGAGTGAAATGATAGCTAAAAGATCTTGGAGCCTCCATGGCAGTGTGTAAAATCACCATTATCTATACTATCATATGGTTGCTCAGTATCCACAGTTCAGCAATGATTATCCTGAAAATAATCTCTATCTTTACAAAACACATTTAACGGCACAGTTAATTCAGGTGAACTTCTGACAGCCTCAGTATTGCTAAAACAGAGTTCCACCTCCGTTTGTTATCCAGCAATCATTGGAGATTTGTACAGGAGAGGGCAGGGACGGGTCTACTCTGATGCTGTCTACAGTTCAACAGTCTGATACTTAACATGTAAGATCACACATAAAGAATTCCATGGGCGAGGCAGAGTATGGTGGATGATTCCAATTGAATTGTACCTCAACAAGAGTTAACGCCTTCAGTAGAGGAAGGGAGAAAACTGGGCTTGGGGGTGGATGAAAAGCAATACAAGTAAAACACTGCCACACAAACATGATTAAACAGGATGTGATGCTCTCCATTTCCCTCCACTAAGTGAGGTCCAGAGCATGATGTATCCACCCGCCAGCTCTGAGGCTGGCCCAGGAAAAATTGCTGCTATTATCCTCATTGGGTATTTTTTGGTAGGTTCCAGCTGTGAGCTCTATGTGGACTTGGATACACACACTGGGGACTGGAAGCAAATTGGGGCAGTAACAGTGCAGCAGCTTCAAGTAAGGAGAAACAATAGTTTATATGCACAATTCAGCAAAAGGAAACCTGGTAAGTTTACCTTCTGTTCATTGATTGTTTCAGCCCTTTAAACATTTACCTTCACTAAACTTCTTCAACAGTATTTGACGCTAATTCTGCTCTGAACATCTTCATTGCTAAGGTGGTAGTAACAGGAGGTGTTATTTTTGATACCATTATGTCATTATTGTCTTGTTTAAACAGCCTGGCCAGTGCCCTGTATCTCCAGGTAAAATCTCCATGGCATACATTGACGGTCAATGAGGCTTTAAATGAAAATAAGGAGATCTGAACAAGCTCGAAGACTCAAGGCTGTAACTTATTAATGGAACTGCTTAACTGGTACTCAATCCAAGCTTCTCAAATCTATCAATACTTTAATTATAGGAACAAAAATTACTGCAGATGCTGGAATCTGAACTACAAGCAAAAAGTGTTGGAAATCACATTGGGTCAGGCAGCATCCATGGAAGGAGAACAAGCTAACGTTTTGAGTCTAGATGACTCTTCATCAGAGCTGAAGTGAAGTGAGGAGGGGGCAGCATTTATGCAATAGTTGGGGGCGTGGGGGGAAAGGGGAGTTGGAGTGCTGGTGGAGAAAGGATGTTGTTAGTTCAGATTAAGTGTTCTGAACGTAAGAATAGTAAAGCAATGGTGTGTCTAACTGCCAGACTGGAAAGAACAGACAGTCCCACTAGGGGAAGGGGAGAGAGGGGGATGGAGAATGTAAGAAGAAAAGCGAAAAGAAAGGGAAGGAACGGGTTCACAATTTGAAGGTGTTGAATTCAATATTGAGCCCAGAAAGTTGTAAACTAACTAGTTTGAAGACAAGATGTTGCTTCTCCAGTTGGCATTGTGATTCGTTGGAGCATGACAGCATGCTGAGGACTGACAAGTGGGCAGTTTAATTATCTTTGCACCTAGGTGAAACTTATCTATCACTCAAAGAACCTGATTTCACTGTAGTCAGTCTGAAAAGTCAAATAATGATTTAACTCTAGTTATTTTGAAAATTGTTGATATTTCTTGAAAAGTCCTATTGTGTAGAGCAGTTGTCATCATCACACTCCTGTATTGCAGTGAGACCTGGTCTATGCGTCAGTGCCAGAGAAGTGCTGGAGCAATTCCATTGAAAGTATTTCTGCTGTGTTCCCTGAAGTCAATGAGAGCACTGGCAGACAAATGCTAGTGTCCTTCTCAAAGTCTGAATGTTGTGCCTGGGTGGCTGTAAAACATCTCCCAGACGGATCCTGTTTTCTCAACTTTCAAAATGCCCAGCATTCCAGAGAGGACAAAAAAAATGCTCAGCTCTCCTCGAAGTCAGGAGCATTGTTATTAATGGCACAGACGAGTTTGCCACCAGTTGTTCAAAACGACAACTTACTCGTCATGTTATGAGTCCAACTGTCTTAATGATGAGGCAAAGTGGTGGAACAGTAGGAAAGAAAAATGAGCAAATCCGGCACTCCAGATCCTGCTACCTCACGGGATGTCCTGCCCCATGAGGCAAAAGATCTGCAGGTTGCAAATCAGTGAGTTCAAACATGAAGACCAACAGCCAGAAGGCATGAGCTTGAATAGGCATTCTTCTCAAATCGAGGCTTAGCCAATGGAGATGATATCCGAACCATGTTTAGCTTGTTTGGCTGAAGCGGTGCAGAAATACTCAGAAAGTTCTGCCTTTACAATGACCATACTCAGGAATAATTACATAAACCTGACAGCCATAGATACTTACAGCCTAGGAAGTCATTAACCCTTTTGTGGCAGAGCTAGCTTTTTGATGAAGAAATCTGCCCTGTATTATGTAACACTTCTAACATTTAATCACTTTGCCTTTAAAAGATTCAATAGCCTCCATTTCAACTGCTCCCTGTGGCATTCCTCCAACAATTACTGGAACAAGACACCTCACCTCACCTGTCTCCTCACCCTTATACTGATGTCTCCTTAATCACAGACTCACCAAACCAAAGGAAATGTTCTCTTCCACTGTCTTAAGACTGTTAGTTTTCTTTTCCTGGCATCTTCCTGCTGAATTTACACTGCGCACTGTCTATTGTTTAATGCTCTTCATATAAAGGCATCCCCAGAACTGAATAGAGTATTTTAAGAACATAAGAACATAAGAACTAGGAGCAGGAGTAGGCCATCTGGCCCCTCGAGCCTGCCCCACCATTTAATAAGATCATGGCTGATCTTTTCGAGACTCAGCTCCACTTACCCGCCCACTCACCATAATCCTTAATTCCTTTACTGTTCAAAAATTTATCTAGCCTTGCCTTAAAAACATTCAGTGAGGTAGCTTCAACCACTTCACTGGGCAGGGAATTCCACAGATTCACAACCCTTTGGGTGAAGAAGTTCCTCCTGACCTCAGTCCTACATCTGCTTCCCTTTATTTTGAGGCTATGCCCCCTAGTCCTAGTTTCACCTGCTAGCAGAAACATCCTCACTGCCTCCACCTTATCTATTCCCTTCATAATCTTATATGTTTCTATAAGATCTCCCCTCATTCTTCTGAATTCCAATGAGTATAATCCCAGTCTACTCCGTCTCTCCTCATAATCCAACCCTCTCAACTCTGGAATCAACTGAGTGAATCTCCTCTGCACCCCCTCCAGTGCTAGTATATCTCTTCTCAAGTAAGGAGACCAAAACTGCACACAATACTCCAGGTGTGGCCTCACCAGGACCCTATACAGCTGCAGCATAGCCTCCCTGTTTTTAAACTCCATCCCTCTAGCAATGATGGACAAAATTCCATTTGCCTTTTTAATCACCTGCTGCACCTGCAATCCTACTTTTAGCGATTCATGCACAAGGACACCCAAGTCCCTCTGCACAGCAGTGTGCTGCAATTTTTTACCATTTAAAACATAGTCCATTTTGCTGTTATTCCTACCAAAATGGATGACCTCACACTTATCAATATTGTACTCCATCTGCCAGACCTTTGCCCACTCACTTAGACTATCTATATCCCTCTGCAGACTTTGTGTCTTCTGCACACTTTGCTCTCCCACTCACCTTAGTCTCATCTGCAAATTTTGACATACCACACTTAGTCCCCAACTCCAAATCATCTATGTAAATTGTAAACAATTTAGGTCCCAACACTGATCCCTGAGGCATACCACTAGCCACTGACCGCCAACCAGAAAAACACCCATTTACCCCTACACTTTGCTTTCTACTGGTCAACCAATCCTATATCCATGCCAATACATTACCTGTAATACCGTGCAACTTTATCTTATGTAGCAGCCTTTGGTGTGGCACCTTGTCAAATGCCTTCTGGAAATCCAGATACACCACATCCACAGGTTCCCCATTGTCCACCATTTAAACTTGAATCATTGTTTTTTTTCACTCATGTATCTTGGGACGCCAAAACAACTGACCTTTTTATGGCTTTATTGAAACATTAGAAACGTTAAATCTCACAACTCTTTAAAATAAAAAACCTTCATGTCACTGGGCATTGTTAATCAGCACCAGAATTTATTGCCTAATTGTCCTTCGGTTCAGTGGATTGCTTAGCAATTTCAGAGGGCAGTCAAGAGTCAACCACATTGCTGTGAGGGTTGGACTCATGCATGCCAGACCAGGTAAGGATGGCAGATTTCCTCCCCTGAAGGACATTAGTGAATCAGATGAGTTTTTACAACAACCAATGTTTGTTTCTTTGTCACCATTCCTGAGGAAAGCTGTTTCGTTGATGACATTTACATTTGCCTCAGCTTGAATAATGGGGTATGTATCCACCTCCCCAAAGCAATAGTCTGGCTTGTTAGATTCCCAATCCAGTGATATCACCATTATGCCACTGTCTGCTCATTTGTTCAGACCCTACAACATCGTCCTATTGACCATAACCTCTCATCTATTGCCTTTCCTACCAAAACATTACCAACAGTAGTCCACAGTAGCCAAGTGAATGAACAATGTCTGATTGATGATTTTTGTAAATTGATATTGTTAATAGTTTTCAAAATTGTGCTCCCGATTCCCAAAATCATTGACTAAAAATCCAAAATAGACTCCCAGGGAACAAACTGGCAACCTCTCATCAGTCACAGCAATCCAAGTCATGAGGTTTCCTTGTTGTTTCTCATTGATCAAGTACATTTTGCTACATGCTGCAACATTTCCAGTTTTGTCACATATCTGAACTTGTTAACAGATTTTCTGTGGGACACCTTATTGAAGATGCACTCATAACCCATTTCTACTGTATTCCTTGCAGCTATCCAATCAGTTACTTGTTACAAGAATGAAAATAATGCCAATGCATAAAGTGTTCAACACTGCCAACAGGGGCTGTAAATACATAAAATCAGTTTCATTCAACAGTTAATCTACTCACAGGGAGTGCAGTAAAAACAGGTTTATTCTTAGAAAACAATTAAAGTGCAAATGAAAATGAAGCCTAATTTTTTTTAAAAAAAATCAGAGCTGGTTACCAAGTAAAAACAACGAAAAGACTTTCAATATGAACAATAGAGGCACTTAACCTCACACAGCAGGGTAACACATTAGGATTTACTTTGCTCAGCTATTTCTTTCAGCACTCTCATTCTGACTGTAGATTTATCTCCTAATAAGGGCTGTTCCATGTCCCAGCCACATTCTGTGAGGAACAGAGAATGTGACAGCATTTCTAGGCATTGATTGCAAACCATTTCAACAACAGTGTGCACCGCACCTGGTGAGGAGAGGGCATGTCTGGCTCATTGATTGATCTTGTGTCATAGAGTCATACAGCTCAGGTCATAGATATAATCAACTTCACATGCATCAGACAGAGAATATTATTGATTTCACACAAGTAATTCAACTGTAGTGGAAGCAAACAGCAATCTTCATGGTACCTAATTTCTTGGTTCTTAAAGATCTACCGGTGGCACAGTGTTAATGATAATCTGTGGACAGGGATTAAATTTGAAAGGTTTTCACACTTACTCTGGTATAAAGTTTGTTTGATGAACAACTGCCCCAGATGAACAGAGTAGCATGATACTCTAGCACGCTGTCCACTCATTTCTGAAACCTGAGCTTGAATCCTGAACAGTCTGAAAGCCTGGCTGTTTTCATCAGGCTAAGGAATCTTAGGTGTATACGTTTTGTCAGATTTAATGCAATCTACCAGTGGAAGTGAGCTCATGACACATAATAAAGAAATATTCAGCATTAAACCTTAATCAGGGAAACCTGAAGGGGTTAATCAGGACAGGGAAATGTCATAATGTTGCAATTGAGAACATAAGGACCTGGTATTAACCAGGCTGGCAATTCCCTGGGAACACCACTTGTAACCACTGGCCACAATGCCCTTCTGCTTCTTCTACCTTACAGAATGCACCAACCCACTTGAGCACATTGGCAGAGACCCAGCCATTCCTACCAGAGTACCTGTTATCAATTGCATGTGGGGACTGTGCCTGGAGGGAGCATCAATTAATCTGCCTCCTATGCTCCCAAACAGCTCCGGCACTAACATTTTGGTTGAGTCCATACCAGTGCTCAGAGTGGGATTGGAGGCTGAGAACAGCACAAAAGATTGTCCCGCAGACAGTGGGGGGGAAGGACTCACTGCTGAGCGCACCCACCCTCCCCAACAGCAGAGGACCTTGTGGCCTTGGTGCTGATGGACCAAACACAGGGCGGACGTGAAACAGCGGTGAAGTCTACAAAAATGCACTAGCCATCACTGCTCATGAACTGGAGCAATGCAGCCAGTTGTGGAGAGTCAGGACCAGCTCTCTCAGGAGATGTGGAGAGTTGTGTACAGCTGCACTCTCATTGCCCCAGGCTCTGGTCCTCAGGACCAAAGATAGGACAAGAGTTGGGAGTGAGGGGTGTTGGAGGAGCCTTGACCCCCATCCAAATGTCCCATCTTCACAGGGGGACAGGGCAGTGCCAGGAGGTACCCAACCGGAGGAAGAACCACATAAGCGCCTCTCAGGTTACTCTAGAGCTGTGCAGACCTTCCAACTCCAGCCTGCCTCCCCTCCACTCTGAGCCTAGGAGGTTGAGGATTAGAAGGGTCACCTTGACTTTGGCAAGGACACCCTTGGCACAAACATCCCCAGGGTCACCTGACCAAATGTCAAGAGACAATAGACTCCACTGCCTAAGGTAGCTTCCTCCATCTAATCTGTGGAAAAGGGGAGTGCATATACTGAGGGCATGTGTGGGCCTCAGCTGACAATGTGGTGTTAATATTTATCACCATTCATGTGGCGGTTCGTGTCCTTGTGCAGGGCCTTGCAGCTTCATTCCTTGGGTATTAACAATATTTGGGGCCAATAACCAGCGCCAAGTAGATCCCTACTCTGACACGTTACGCAGCCCTCTTTAACAGTGCCTACTGCTTTCAGCTGGTTCTGTGTGCAGGAGTGTATGTATGGGCAGTTTGCCAGCTGTGATAATGCCAGGGAGGTACAACACATAATGCTAGCCAGGGAGAAGGCAGCCTGCATGTCTGTGTGACCAACATATCGCACCTTCCCGGCCACGTGAAGGCCCAGTGCTTGCAGATGCAACTCCCCGCACTCACACCTCAGCCAACCGACTTTGCTCATTCCCAACGTGAGGCCATCTTCCCGAACATGGCACAGTCTCCACATGCATCATGGTGGACATGACAACAGGCTGTCCTTTGCCGCTGGCTCAGTTAATATGCCATTGTGACACCCCAGATCACTCTTATCTTCCTGGTGCTCGTTCGATGGACCCCACGGGTTCCACATTTCCTGAGCTGTTCATCACCCAAGCTGTCTACTAGCCCCATCCCCCTTCTCTCTGTTACCTCCCAGTCACTCTACCCCTGTTTCCGCACTTGCCTTCCACCCAGGCTCACGTTCACTATAAACTCCTTCACTTGGGTCTTACCCACCTGACTCCCCAATACCACTGACCCAACACGGCTTTCTGCACTGTATACTCACTTACTCTGGATACCTCCCCTCCTTTCCCCCATCAGCAGCAACACTAAAGGCTGCGTCACACACTTTTGCCTTACTCAATCCCTCCCTTTCTCTCATTCCAGGATGAAATAACTAATAGAGGCAGTTGAGTGAGTAACAAAAACAGAAGTTGCTGAAAAAGCTCAGCAGGTCTGGCGGCATCTGTGAAGAAAAATCAGAGTTAACTTTTTGGGTCTGATGACCCTTCCTCAGAACATGGGTAACGTTTGGCTCCTCACCCGCTATGAGGGGAAGATCTTGATTCTGACCTTGGGACCTCAAGTGGTCAAAGACCATACCAAGACCCTTGACTGATACTGGAGGATACCCCTGACTTCCTGAGCCAGGACACTCTGACCGAAGGGTAGATCTGAGTGAGAACTATTGTCTTAGACTTTGAGACATGGCCATTGCTTGAAGCACATTCACCCTTCCACATACATTGCCGGCATGTAGTACAGGTGAGAGATGGATGTAGCACACTGCCATGCAGCAACATTCCACACACCTTGACTGATGTCTGCCGACAAACATGACAAGCTTCCTGGTATGTGTCTGCATTAAAAAGCACATCAAAACTGAAGTACAGTGTGCTTGTTAGCTCTGGCTGAAGGGCAAAACAAAAAAAGACAAGGCAAAGCAAAGAAACCATGAAAATCAGTTGAATGAAAAAAAAATTCTGAAGAACTTCTGTTATTGAGTGACATAAAATGAGTTATTTTAACTTTCCTCACTTACCAAAACAGTGAGGAAGAAAACCCACTTCCTCCACTACAACTGATAACTTGAAACATTTTCTCATCAATTCACAAAAAAGTTTCCCAAAGTCTGTCTCATTTAGTCCCAGCAGGAGGTGTAGGGAAAAAAGTGCTCATTCAAAACCACGCGGAGGCTTGGGGACCGCTTTGCGGAACACTTACGCTCGGTTCGCAACAAACAACTGCACCTCCCAGTCGCGAACCATTTCAACACCCCCTCCCACTCCATAGACAACACGTCCATCCTGGGCCTCCTGCAGTGCCACAACGATGCCACTCGAAGGTTGCAGGAATAGCACCTCATATTTTGCTTGGCAACCCTGCAGCCCAATGGTATCAATGTGGACTTCACAAGCTTCAAAATCTCCCCTCCCCCAACTGCATCCCAAAACCAGCCCAGCTTGTCCCCACCTGTCCTTCCTCCCACCTATCCCCTCCTCCCACCTCAAGCCCCACCCCCATCTCCTACCTACTATCCTCCTCCCCCCCCCTTGACCTGTCCTTCCTCCCTGGACTGACCTATCCCCTCCCTAACTCCCCACCTACACTCACCTTTACTGGGTCCACCCCCGCCTCTTTGACCTGTCTGTCTCCTCTCCACTATCTTCTCCCTTATCCATCTTCTATCCTCCTCCCCCTCTCTCCCTATTTATTTCAGAATCCCCTTCCCCTCCCCCATTTCTGAAGAAAGGTCTAGGCCCGAAACGTCCGCCTTCCTGCTCCTCTGATGCTGCTTGGCCTGCAATGTTCATCCAGCTCTACACCTTGTTATCTCTTATTCAAACCTGATTCATTTCTCTAACCCATGCTCCCCAAAATTTAATGTAAATTGCTTTGCATTTTACAAAGTTGCTTTACTTGCATGACGCAATGCCAATGGAAACACATTGTACAACTTTTGCACGACAGTGCATTATGATACATTTTTCATTTACTCTTTGGGATAAATATTAGCCAAATTAGGACCCATCTCCACAATTGCAGAGACAGCTGTGGAAAACTGATGGTAAATGTAAATAGCCATCCTCAACAATTGCCCATCATAAAGATTTTCATGCAAAGTGAGCAAGGAGGAATCTTTATCAATGCAACAATTATACTAAGAATCACCGTAAGGCAATGTAACTTTTTTTATTCCTCTATTTTGTATCACAGAATTATATCTAGGTATTTTGTATCCAGGATGGTGCCGTGAGGGGTGACTTTGTAAAACTTTCACTGTACTCCTGTACACGTGTACATGTGACAATAAACCTAATTCAATTTTCCAATTAAGCATTTGCTCTGACCAGTCTTTCAGCATGTCCGAGATGGATGGTGAAGTACTACAATAGCCCTTACACAAGAGATTTGGCTACGGAGGATCTCTTGCCAAGATGGCAACAAGGATTTAAAGGATTAGTGGCTTTAGCAAAATTAAATGGAACTCCTTATTTTCACACAGTCAATCAGTCTTTGTTTTGTAAAAACTAACTAGCATTAACTCTAAGGGCTCTCTCTCCCTCCCCTCTTTAATCCCAAAGATAGAGGGGACAATGTTGAACATTTGATCAAAATGTTTAAAAAGTGTTTTGACAACAAGCTGTCTTTATTTTCTAGTCTATGTTTATGCAGAAAATAGGAGTGAACTTTCCAGAACATGGGATATTTATATAAAGAGATGTGTTCCAATTGTAAACAGCTTCAATGTTTTTGGAATCAATTACTTTTCCAAGTTTTTTTTAAAATAACATTTTTACACAACATTTTCCTCCCCTTGTCTTATGCAGCAACCAGAGTTAGGGGCCAGGCAAACAACTTGTTTTCAGGCATCCATTGCTTCTGTTTGTGTGTTCTGTGTAGCACATCAGAATCACTGAGGCTGCTTTTCTCCCTGCATTTTTCCAACCCTTGATTCTAAAAGCACATCAGCGTCATCAGTTTTGCATATTAGGATCAGCACTAAATAAGAGCAAACTTTAAATGACCAAACTATCTCACACTGGTCTCTCACTTTTGCTAAACCGGAAGTACTTTCACAAAGTTCACAAGATTTTCCCCCGCCACTGATAGTAGACTCTCACAATTAATAGATTCTGTGTGCTTGGAAGTGGCTTTAAATGCTCCTTATTTAAAGACTAAAATTATGAATTACGACCTAAAAGATGATGACAGAAGGGTTTAAGGATTCTTGCATGAGATGTATAAAACTAACAAAAATACCAAGTGACAAACAAAAAAAAAAATTGCTGGAAAGGCTCAGAAGATCCGGCAGCATCTATGGAGAGAGATCAGAGTTAACGTTTTGGGTTCAGTTCTGAGAAAGGGTCACTGAACCCAAAATGGTGACTCTACTTTCTCTCCATGCTGCCAGACCTGATGAAACTTTCCAGCAATTTCTATTTTTGTTTCTGATTTCCAGCATCCACAGTTCTTTTGGTTTTTAAATATACCAAGTCAATAGAAGTTTATAAAATAGTGAGGGGTTTAGATAGAGTTAATGGTAGTTATTTTTTCCCCAGGATGGGGAATTTCAAGACTTGGGGGCACATTTTTAACGTGAGAGGAAAGAGATTTAAAAAAGACATGGGGTCAAATTTTAAAACATAGGGTTGTTCGTGTGTGGAATGAACTTCCCGATGAAGTGGTGGATGTGGGTACAATTACATGTAAAAGACATTTGGATGGATATATGAATAGGAAAGGTTTGGAGTGAGATGGGCCAGGAGCAGGCAGGTGAGACTACTTTAATTTGGGATTATGTTCAGCATGGACTGGTTGAACTGAAGGATCTGTTTCCATGCTGTACGATTCTAAGACTATGAACTCTATAACATACACTGGAGATACGATGGTGATGTGGACTCCAAATGGGCTACTTACATTCTGTCCAAAAGCTTGCAGATAACCAAAGTCGACTGATATGATAAACCTCCTGTTCCATCCTAACAAATTGCAGGAAAAGATATGGCCAGGTAAGTAATTAGTTTGAGAACTGCAATCACTGCGGACACATCCTGATTTGCATTTTCTTTGTTTTCAATGGAATGAAAGTTGGTTAGATTTGTTAATGGAGGGCTGAATTGCAACATTAGGAACAGAGTCATTCTTAGGTGGGGCAAGTCTAGCAAACTCTTGTCTGTCAGACAGACGCTTAGTTCAAATGACTGCATTGGGTTGTTACCCCTCTGCTATCCAATTACATTTAGTTTTTTCTTCCATTGTCTTATATGAAGTAGTGTGATTCCAAGACTACTGATCCTTTTGCCATTTGGGTGCCTTTCAGTTTGATTTCATGCTGAGTACATGCCATAACAGGGGACAAAGCATCAAGTCAACTTCCATCCACACTCGATATCTCATGAGACTCAAGGGTAACTACGGATCACCTTTAAACACTGCTGCAATATAGAGTCAAAATTTACTTTCCCTTACCATCAGACAGGTAGAAACATTAATGAAATATGTTCACTCCAATAGTCATAAGCGTACATATTAAAAAGGAAATGGGATTAGTTTAGTTTGTAATTTAATGTGGCACAGAATTGTTCAGTGTTGAATAATGAGTAGAAACAAATGGAGGGAATTTAAAGAGAGTGGGTTTTGGCCAGCCACAAGGGCCTGAGTACCATTACACTCCAAATGCACAAATAACATTTGGGATAATCTTGAAAGTCAATTCAAATAGAATCACCTCTATCTGTCTTGGCTGTAGGTAATTTGTCATCCGCTCTATTTACACTGTTAAACTTGCTGCGTAACATGTCGATGAGAGAATAGTTGCACTATCACAACTTCAAATTTCAATTCTCTTGATCTTGTGGTAGAATAGAACAATGCATTA
Source organism: Rhincodon typus (assembly GCF_021869965.1). Classification (NCBI taxonomy): domain Eukaryota; kingdom Metazoa; phylum Chordata; class Chondrichthyes; order Orectolobiformes; family Rhincodontidae; genus Rhincodon; species Rhincodon typus. Next base: position 10,468,250 of record NC_063349.1, read on the forward strand.
ACATGCTCATGGCCCATATACTTAGCCTACCTGCACCCAGGAAAAATGTTGCTGGCACTGTGCCCATGGTGGAACAAAGCAAAACAAAATCTTCAGGTGGTAGCCTGTCAGCGGGTGGACCAAACACCTACACTGCAGGTTTGCAAAAGCACTCAAAGTTAGAATTTTGCTTACTGATCCTTCAAAACCTGTGAGATTCCCACACAAGTGTGGCAGTTCCAGGTACAGTGAGTGCAGTGAAAGAGAGAGTTTCCACAAAAGAAGTTACTTCAGACCCCTTGGAACTAGGTAACTCCTTGAGCCAGAAGGTTACTGATTTAAGTCCAGTTCTGGAGGCTTTACAAAAACTCCAGTGACTGACAGTCCAGTGCAGTACTGAAGGAGGTGCTGTCCCTCAGTTCAGGTATGAAACCACCCTCTCAAGGTGCTATATAAAAGATCACATGGCCACTATTCAAAGAACAGAAGGGGTATCTCCCCACTGATTGACCAACACTTATCACTTAACTATTTCTGATGAAGGGTCTAGGCCCGAAACGTCAGCCTTTCTGCTCCTATGATGCTGCTTGGCCTGCTGTGTTCATCCTGCTCTGCACCTTGTTGTCTCGGATTCTCCAGCATCTGCAGTTCCTACTATCTCTGATACAATCTCATTGTTGTTTGTGAGAACTTGGGCTATTTATATGCAAGGATCTGCTACCCTCTGTTTGGCAAGTTCTGTCTGAATGTCCACAGTATCCTTCTAATGCTGGGTTGTTTGATGGTTTATTAAATTCATTTATTGAATTTATGTTAATATAAAGTGGCCAAATATATGGAAGAATGTTAATATAAAATGATTATAAAGAGAAGACAAAATATAACAAGTATCAAAGTTAAAATCAAAAAGCAGAGATTCAAGTACATATAACTTATGAAATTTAACTTTTTATAATATTTGTATAAGCCATAAAAGATCAAGAGTTATTTGGCTGGATCAGAATTGCCTTAATATCTAGAATTTTCACCACCATTCTGTTAAGATTGTCAAATTGATACAGTTTTTAGATGAAATGTGAACAGTAGCACTCCTAGGGAGTTTGGCTATAATAGCAGTTATCGGCTTATGCTTCACTTGAGCTTCATCCCATCTTTTCCCAAATAAATATACCATCCATTCTAGTCTTCCTCAAAGCCTCTCTACCTTTCCTTTAACTACATGTTCTTTTTCAGCTTCACCCACTCTATGTGCTGGTGCATTTGAAATTGTACCACTTGTTGGGTAAAGAAGATTTCCAAGTTCCCTGTTGGATTTCCTTGTGAATATTTTATATTGATGGCCTCTAGTTATGCTCTTCTCCACAACAGGAAACATTTATTCTGCACCTATGCTATCAAAACCTTTCATAATTTTAAACACCATTAGGCCACCAAAAGAAACACGATCTAGCCTATTGATCCATTCCTGCTACGTACACACACCTATTTCTGGTATCATACTTGTATTTCTTCTCTGCACCCCTGCAGTGCCCCCATTTCATTTTTATATTGTGGCCACGAGAGTGACATTCAAACTGTGATATAATAAAGATTCAGCATGACTTTCCTAATTTACAGTAATATCCCTCCAGAAATAAACTCTACTGCTTGTTTAAAAGGCCTATGCATAATTTTTAGTGATTGAACACTGAAATTCCATTTGGGCTCCTCTACCCCACCCTAGATTTGTATCCAGCAAGTAACAAGTGACCTTCTTATTTTTCCTACCAAGATATATAGTCTCATTTATCTGTGTTGAACTTCATTTATCAATTAAAAACTGAAAGAACTGTGAATGCTGTAAATTAGGAACAAAAACCGAAGCAGTTTTGAGGATGGGTCCCCGGACCCAAAACGCTAACTCTGACTTTGTTCTTCACAGATGATGCCAGATCTGCTGAACTTCTCTACCAACTTCTGTTTTTGTTCATTTATCAATTGTCTGCCCATTCCGGAATTTTATTAATGTCCTCCTGTAATTTGTTGCAGTCCACCTCAGTGTTGACCATACTCCCACTTTAGTGTCATACAAGTATAAACTTTTCACTATACTCATTGAGTATATGTAACAATGAAGGCTATTCTATTCTACTCTATCCACAAATAATCATTAACCTGTTTCTTATACACTTAATCTTTTTTTGTGTGTTCCTCATAAACTGATGTGCCACCTTGGTGTGGTTTGTTGGATCAAATGCCACTGTTAGTGTACGATAGTATGAGTGTTGCCCTATGTGTTAGCTCATGCAATGCATACCATAAAGCTTAGGTTCTTGTTGAGACAGATGTCTTGAAGTTTCTTAACACTGACTTAAATATAATCTGTCCTTACTGCTGTTATTGTACATTGCAGACTGAACACACCACACTACACCACTGTATTAAGAAAGTGATAGAAGATGAGACAGATATCTTCTACTGAACATCACATGATGTCTTATTGTACAACTGTGCCAAACACACTCTGCCTGCAATGCAATTGCACAACATATACCTGTGAATCATAGAATTAATTATTGTAAGATGAAATTCTCTGTTGGGATTTTCAAATAGCTCAATCTCCAGAGCAGATTAACTGTTTATGAAATCTGGTCACTTGATCCAAAACAGATAACAGGACGAAGAGTACTTTCTCTACAGACAAAATATAATTTCTCGGTTGTCTAAACAACAGGATAAACTGGTGTTATTTGCAACAGATGTTTGCAGTCTGAACCTGCAAAAGTGAAACAAACTGCTGTGAGTAACCTGGTATTCATTAGTTTTCTTTGAGCCTCAAGATTCAGTTGTCACTCCAGCAACCATGCTGGTCTGCTTAGCATGGTAAGTACATTTAAACAGTCAGCATTTTATATCAACTGTTACCAAGTCTGTTATGTGCTTCAGCAACTAAAAGTGCTGTTTGTGTTCGGAAAGTTGAAGAAAGATAAATTTGAGCATTTTTTGTCAATTTGATTTATAACTGTCACGTGTACTGAGGTACAGTGAAAAATAGGAGCGAATTACTGCAGATGCTGGAATCTGAAATGAAAGTAAATAATGCTGGAGATCACAGCAGGTCAGGCAGCATCCATGGAGAGTGTTGCCTCATGTGCTTTATAGGCAGATCACACTATATAAATGCATTAGGGTAAAAGAACAGAGTGCAGGATACAATGTTACAGCTGCCAAGAAGATGCAGAGAGAGATCAACATTAATGTTTAAGAGGTCCATTCAAAAGTCTGATAATAGCAGGGAAGAAGTTGTTCTTGAATCTGTTCGTACGTGGATACAAACTTTTATATCTTCGGCCCCATGGAAAATGTTGGAAGAGAGTACAACCAGAGTGGGGGACTGATCTTTGATTATGTTGGTTGCTTTCCTGATGCAGCAGGAAGTATTGATGAAGTCAATGGTTGGGAGGCTGGTCTGCGTGATGGACTGGACTGTGTTTACAACTTTCTGCAGTTTCTTTCAGTCTTGGGAAGAGCAGTTGCCACACCACACTGTGATGAATCCAGATAAAGGCTTTTATGGTGCATCTTTAAAATTGATCAGTGTCTTTATGGACATGCCAAATTTCCTTAGCACCCCAAAGAAGTAGAGGCATTGCTGTACTTTCTTGACCATAGTGTCAATGTGGGTGGACCAGGACAGATTGTTGGAGATCATCACTCCCAGAAAGTTGACGCTCGCAATCAATTGCCCTTATAGTCAGATAAAGTCATTCGACAAAATCGTGACATGTTAATTGTTAGACTCATCGGGGGTTTATATTTCTTTTATCAGGTTAATGAAAAGGTTCAGGACAATTCAATGTTGCAGGTGGTTGTATTTTGTTATATCGCTGCGTATCACGTATATTGAGGACCTCATTTTGCATGCTGCCAATCAAAGAAATTCTGTGCTCATTTAATAGTCATTCCAGCTGGAGAACCAAGTGTTCTGAGGAACCAATTGTCAATGATCTTCTAATGCAGCTGACAGTGCCCACACTCACCAGAAACATTGGGCAGAATGATACCCTCCCTGGAGCTGGTGATAGTGGGAAATTATTGAGCAAATTGGCCTTGACAAGATACTCACCCTTTTTACCACCTCATCAATAAAGCTCTGGGTAAGGGGACTTTCTTGACTCACCAGAAATTGAGTCCCTTCGGTGCTGATTCAATAACCATTGAAGGGCCACAATTTTCCATCTGTCGGATTACCCGCCTTCCTGGTAGCTGGGAAAGCTGGTTAGTTTCCTGACTGTGAAATCTGTGCAACTTGTCTCCAGGAAGGGTTCAGTTACTCATAGTTGCCAGCTATATGCACCAGCCCCACACTTTGATTAAAAATGGAATTATCGCATGCATACCTTCCCCCAAAGTGAATGGCTAGTTAACTAATCCACTAACAGAGTAATTGGTTGCCTTTCTGCCTCCTGAGCATGTAGCTGACTTTCGAACTGATAAAGTAAAAGAACAAAAACTGTACCTGTACTGGTCTGCCTCTGGACTTGACTTGCAAGGTTACTAAAATGTAACTCAGAAAGCCCAATAAGCTGCTTTTATTTTGTATTCCTCCAGATGAGTGATGGTAGACTTGGGAGGGCAACACCAATTGGCATTGACCAATTGCAAGTCTGCCACTGTGTGGACAAGGTGAAGATGCCAACTTTTTGCCCACTCCGCTATACCACACGAACAAATTATTTCATCAACGTTCTATTTCAACAACAGTTAAGAGCTCTGCTCATGGTCATTTGAAGTATATTTGGCATTTCAGTGTCATTGCGAGGTCGGCTTGCAAATGGACAAGGCCACTGTGATACTTTGAGCAGGAAGATTATCCCTCCATTATTCTAAGCTACAGTTGTCTCTGGATTCCAGCGTCAAGAGAGAAGCCTGCTACACCACAGCTCCATGTCATGTACAGAGTCTGAAGCAATATTTGTTAAAAAGAATGCAATCCTATGCATGCCTACAGAAACTGCTGGAAATATGTAGATACTATCACATCTGTTAGATGCACGTGATTTTGCATAGATTAGAACATGTTGGTTCAATTCGCTTTGTGAAAGAGGTCATGATCTACGAACATGACCATAGACTATCATACCATAAGGATGCTATCCTTTTAAATGCACACTACACCTCTAATCGCTATGCTTCACAGCTCCAACAGTTTTAACATTGCTAGCAAGGCCAGCTCTCGAAAACGTGGTGATGAGTTGCCTTCTTGTACTGCATCAACTTTAAGTTTAAACAGATAGTGCTGCTTCTTTCAAGCTTTGCTAACAATTAAATTACTTCAACTGCAGAATGCCTTGCAGCAATAGCCTGCCAGTAGATTTGTTTTATCTTATCAATGTAGATAGCAATCAGGTTTGATGAATGCAAAGTAATGCTACCACCCTATGTGAACAATCACTGTCATCAGCGCGGATATGCATCTTGGCAACCACAGTCTGGGAACTGATAGTAGCATTGCATTAATCATGAAAGTTCCTGCACATTTCTACTGAATGGCGAAAGACGTTTAAATGTAATTAATTAAAAGTTTAAAGTGACAGTTTTATACTTTAATCTGAAAGATCACTTCCTGCAGCAAAATATTGGGGACATATAATCATTATAACACTATAATTGAATAGGACATTCCCAGATCACACTTTAAGTGGAGCAATCCATGCATATTCATAATTTGCACTATTTCTGGGATTATGGCATGCACTTACTCTTGACTAACTGGATCACTTGATTTCACACACCTAGCTACTATATCTTCATTATTTTCATGATTTGCTGCATGAAACCAAATTCACCACTGACAAGGAATTTTTATTTCTTTAGCTCTTCTTTATCCTGCTTTTAAGCAATTAGAAAAACACAATTTGATCACTTAAGTGCCAAAGGCAAACCATCTTCCTAGCTCTTTCACTTCTGGTTTCCCACTTTTTAGGTAACTTGAGGTAAGTGACACATATTTCTGAACAATTATTGAGTTCCTGCAGCTTTTTAAATGTTTGCGCATATTCAAATGCCATCACAATTCATATGATGCATACAAACAACTGTTAGAAATTAAAACATACTGGATTTTGTGTCTTGAGAATATGTTTTTTGAGCTGTAGCTGAATAGGATGGAACCATTATAATGCTGTTGTATTTTTTCTCTCTTTTCCTTTCTTTGAATGCTCTTCCTTTGTCTTCTGAAGCTAGTAACACAGACACTCATGAGTTTCTGCTGTTCACAAGCAAGTCTGGATGGTTATCTTCTCAAAAGGGGACTGCAGCTCAGCCCAATCCTGTCCATTTGAGGTTAACTTCTAGCAAAGGTCATTGGGTCATCATCATAAATTGAGGCCTCCGCTAATTCGCCATCTCGATCATAGGATTGTTGATGTTAATTACAATACACCCTAAGTAAGATTACACTTCATGCATTGTACCTTCTTATCTTTGAGATACAAGTGAATTTCAAAATAATTCTGAGAGTTATTTTACTTACTAATCTGCACAAAACAGTTAAGTCTCAGAAACACTGTCCTCACATTTTATTGGTTTAGGTTGTTAATCATTGTGTTCAGTTAAGACAGGCATTAAAACTTCATATACAATCAAAAAAGGGCCCATTGCCTAATATCATTTTTAACCTTGATTAAAGCACATTGAAGTGTTAACCCAATCTCAGCAATTGAAGGGTGATAACAGATATGAAATGTATGCCAACAACATAAAAGAACTAAATCCTTATCCTGAAAGGAAGCTGACGGCAGGAAAATTAGCTAATCATCTGAAACTGTGATTTAAATGCTTATTTAATTCAAGTACAAATGGAGAATGAATTACAATGGGATACATGAAAGAGTAAAGTATTTTGTACGTACTGTACCTAGTACTTCTAACATCTGTGGAAAACAAAGTCTTGCCAGACAAGAGGGTTTGCCTTTGGCTGTCAGGTTAATGTGCAAATCCTGTCCAGATGCACAATGAGTACAATCACAACAAATCCTTTGGGGTTTACTTGCTCTCAAATTTTATTTCATACCCATTAAAACAGACGCATTTTTTTCCAAAAGTAATATGCTGGGCAGGCAATCTGACCTCAAACCTCTGTCAAAAAACTTGCCCCGAAATCTCTGCTGATAAGTTGCCTGAGGCATCAATTCATCTTCTGAATTTGCCCAACCACCCCAGGGGGAGACATGTGCATTTCAGCTCTCCCTGTACATCACCGGGGAGTCCTGTGTGGATTCAAAGGAGATATGGGCTCGTTCTCATGACTTCATGACACGCAGATTCACTGAAAATCTGACCAAGCAGATCTCAGTATAAAGGGATGTGTAGATGCACACTGTATTCCTGAAACAAAGGCTTGCAGATATGTTGCAGGAATGTTACAACTGTTCTCTATGTTTAACATTGGGAAAAGTAAGTCACTGCTCAGTGATGAACATATCTGTGTACCCTACAAGTGCAGAGATAAGTTTCAAAATCCTCAGTAAGTTGGAAGTTAATCAAAGATACAAAGAAAAAAGTCCAACTAGTCCCAAAAATATTAATAGAACAATCAGCTGCACTAAACTGCCTGCCCTGGCCAGCTAAGGCAGCTAAAGGTAAGCAATGCACTTTTAATCAACACGTCTAATCTTCTCATGGGAGCATGACCTTTCCTCCAGATCCACTCTATTTAGTCTGTATCCAAGGCTAACTATTTGCTTGCACAAGCAGTCGAGCACAAGCAAGTACTGGGAGATGCTGGTGAAGTGCAGAGGTCAAAGTTCTTTCTGCCACCTTCAAGGTACTGAGTAAACTGCCACTGTGGACAGTTAATCTTATTTCAGTGGTGTAACCAAGTGCTTTCTGAACTACTAATCACTGTTTTTCAACAAGACTGAGACACATCCAGTGTCTTAAAGATGTTTTTTTCAAATAAACAGTCTTCAAACGCAAAGGAATGATTGCTTGCCGTGTCTCTGAAATGAAAATGCCTGGACTTGAATCAAGGTAAGGTGAATGCAGTCTACAATAATTGCCCATTCCTAATACTTCCTTTAATTATTGCGGATTAGAAATATTGATTGTAAATCACATAACAACGTTGACATGTAAAGCTAATAAAAATGTAAAAGACCCCTGCAAAATTATGTCATGGTTCCGTCCAACAAAATTGCAATGTAAGTAAAGATCCAGCAAATTTGGCTGCTGCAATTTAGCATGGGGAAATATAAAGCTGCAACCAACTGAAGTTTTGGGAGAGGCTTTTTGTTTGACTGATTTTTAAAAAGGAGGATATAAAATGATTGAAAGTTTTACATATCAACCGGAAATCTATATCCTTTTAAAACTTTTGAATAAAAAGGACTTTACTTACTACAGTCATTACACCCTTTCATTAAACAAAGTGGTGTCTTGGCCAACATATATTCATACACACAATAATGGATGGCTAGGCGTAAGTTCCAAAGCAGCAATTCAATTAAATCATGTTGATGACATCAAACAGTGGGACTAAAGTGTGCTGGTATCCATGTTCTGGTATTTGAACAATTGCTTTAAAACTCGCTACCAATGGCAGCTTTTAAGTTCCATAACTTTTCTCATTGCTAACTTTTTTCTTACAGCTGATACACTGCATGTGAGCTAGGTAAGTAAATAATACAGTTGATCATGGCAGATTGCAAATGTCATGGAAAAAATGTGAAAGAGCAAAAATTCACTGACATCTGATTGTATGTTAGTTTTAAATAACGTCATTAAATTCACTGTTTGTAATAAATCTAAATGCCAAGCTACAACTATTCAATCATATTCAGGTGGGTGAGGAAGTTGTAACAGAGTAAAAGGGACTAAAGCTGGGTGATGATATAAAGTGAAATATCTAATATGAATCATAAATCTCAGCACATCTGTGTGCTGATATTTCCCTTTCATATTGTCAGAACAGCCTTCAATTTTTTACCACACTTTTTCAGTGGTGTCATTTTGCGAGAATCATTTATTTCAAATCCAACTTCCATATCAGCAATGCGACAGCAATTATAAAATACTTGCATTTATAAAGCTCCTTACATCAGTAAATTGCCTCTGAGTGCCTCCTATATAATGAATCATCATTGAAGTGCAGTGCTGTGTAAGCAGAAACAGCAATTATTTAGTGCCAGCAATATCTCATGAACAACAGTGAGACATTTGAACTACACCTTTTTTTTATTGTGAAAAGATCATTCTGCTTCTACACAGTGACCTTTTAAGGATACCCCAAAGTGCTGCATAGCTCAGGAACAGTTTTTGAATTTTAAGCATGTGCAGTGTTCAAAATGCATGCAGCAAAGTCCTTGAAACAATAATAATATAAATGGCCACAGAATTTACTTCAACGATGTCGATGGAGGGATAGATGTTAGCCACAACACTGGGGCCATTTCCCTGCTTTCCTTTACATATTGCCGTTATTATCATATGAGGAGGCAACATTCTCATCCTAAAGACAACATGCCTCCAGTATCGCTCCAAATACAGCTTTTATTATTCCCTCAAATAGGGCCTGAACACAACTTCCTGCTTCAGAACCAAAAACTGTGACAAGTAAGCCAAGGTAGACACCTGGTTGAAAGTTAAATGGTATCTAAATTACCAGAAATTTTTTTTGTTCCTTTCACATAATAGAACTTTTCATAATCTGAAGCGGGTCACAATTTACCATCTCAGAAATTAATTTTACTTCTATGAAAGGTGAAGCAGGTTTTACAGGAAATCTGACATTAGCCTCAATTTTCCCTATATCTGGCAAGATGTCCTAATTCGATGTACACCAATTCATAAGAGGTTCAACAGTGTATTATCCACCTTATTTCCCAAGTCACAAGCCAATTTTATTGTTTTCTGACCAAGTAAACAGAATGAGAACCATTCGAATATTTTAGGTGACGTTCTCCTATAACAGTTATTTTCTTCAAAGCAACTTATAAAAGGTAGGCAACTGTTGAAACTTCCAATTGTGTTGCAACATGCTATGGTGACTAATCAGAGAACTGTCTAGCAATCACTGGTTAATCAATTCATGCCCAAACATACCAAATAGCAAAGGGCCAAATCAAATGTTGTAAATCTTTCTTGCCTATTTTAATGTCATATTCTCGACCCTGTAAAAAGCCCCTCATGCAATGCTACAAATGGGCTAATTTTAACTTGCTATAGATATGGAAAATGGTTATTTGTGGATTGACCATCAATAGTACACAACACCTAACATTCCTTTCCTTTACAGTCAATGGTTGATTTGCTAATTTTGTACTTTGTTATCTCTTCCTTTGGCAATCATATCATTCCCATTAGCACTTCTTCACCTTCTCCTGACAGATAGTAAGAACTGCTAATGCTGGAGTCAGAGATAAGACAGTGTGGAACTGGAGAAACACAGCAGGCCAGGCAGCATCAGAGGAGCAGAAAAGTTGACGTTTCGAGTCGGGATCCTCCGAAACGTCACCTTTCCTGCTCCTCTGATGCTGCCTGGCCTGCAGTGTTCCTCCAGCTCCACACTGTGTTATCTCTTCACCTCCTCCTTATAGTTTTGTGTACATTTCCTGCTGTTGGTAATGTATCAGTCTCTCCAACAGTCTGGAGTGTGACTGAAATATTTATGCTTGGTACAAAAGAGTAAAGAAAAGACAATAAAAATTGCCTTGGATATAACATAGGAAAAGGAACCTCCTTGCGAATCAAAGAATTTGTCTGTAGTAGAGGTGAGGCCAAAGGTGTGAGACAACAGCATCTGAAGTTCATGTCCCAACATTCTGAACTCAGAAACAAAAGCCTAACTTTCCATTCTCCTTTGTTATCTTATGATATTCAGTAGGGTCCACTTTTTTCAATTGCTCAGTACAGTTGTTAAACGATATCCAAGTCTACGCTGTCATTTTTGTATACAATTTGTTTAAAAATATTGTTTAAAGCTGTTAAAAATATTAAACAGTAAACTTGGCATTATTATCTCCATTATATATTCTGAGACGCAACATTCAATGCCTTTACCATTGGTACACTGGCTACAGTATGTACGATCATGCATAGACTCATCAAGCTTAGTTCAACAGTTTTTCCCAACTCGGTGACATCTAACACCAAGGAGGAGCAATGTCATTACGACATCACCATTTCCAAGCTGCATGCCATTCTGGTTTGGACAGGTATTGTCACTCTTTCTTAGTCATTGGATCCAAAGTCTGAAATTTCCATCTGATATCATTTTGGGAGCACTGTCACTACAAGGAATTCAAGGAAAAAGTTCCACTCCACCACAATCTCAGGACAACAAATGTAACTTTACAGGTACGCAATCCAGTAATTACAAAAAGGAACCAACCACAATGGATATGCACTGTAGGCTAAGAGCTATGACTTTGAAAAATCTGTTGCTTGAGATCAGCATTCACCTTTTAAGGCAAATTTCTTTATTTGTTCACAGGATGAGGGTGTTGCTGGCTAGGTAGCATTTATGCAGGGGGCAGCTAAGGGTCGACCACATTGCTGTGGGTCTGGAGTCACATGTAGGCTAGGCCAGGTGAGGATGGCAGTTTCCCTCCCTAAAGGACATCAGTGAACCAGATGGGGTTTTCCAACAATCAGCAATGGATTCATTGTTGTCATTAGACTCTTAACTCTAGATTTTTTTTTGTTGAATTCAAATTCCACCATCCACTGTGGGGTGGGATTTGAACCTGGGTCCCCAGATATTATCTGGTTCTCTGGATTAACAGTCAGCAATACTATCATTAGGCCATCGCCTCTGCTAGATATAATCTGTTTTTAAGATAATTAAAAAATATCGAATAACAGGGTAAATTAACCGTGTACTCATAGTCAATCCTCTGTCACAATTCAGACGTTGATTTTATAAGGATGTGCTGCCATGGACAATTTACCTTTGGTCACAGAGATTGGGAAACTGTGGGAATATAGCTCATGGTTTTTCTATTTAATTCTCGAGATGTGCTCATGAAAGGGTATTTACCGCCCATCTGTTTGCCATAGTTAGTAGCAGTGGGCCCTCTTTTTGTGACATTGCAGGCCACTTGCAGTTTAATAAAACCGAAAGGTTTGCTAGGCTATTTCAGAGTGCAGTTATAAATCAGTGACAATGCCATGACACTTAAGTTAAATATAAACTAGATTAGGGATCAGATTTTCTGGAGGCCTCTAAGAGTGGTAGGTAGGATCCAATTCCTGGATTCTGGCTGCTATTCCCAGTAGTGGCAATTTTCCCCAGCGTGAGATAAGTGTGCCAGTTGCAAACTCCCATCTTGCACTTCCAATTGGCTCCATTGTGAGGAACTGATAGCTCTTATCCTCTACCAGCATTATCATAGAGTCAGGCCATTTTCCCAAGAACACTTGGTTCGCAGTCTCTCAAAGAATTCACAAACCACAGGGTGGATCATCATCTTCTTAAAGGGCAAGTTTAAAAGTTTCTAACCATGACTGTATGAAACCCCTGCCCACATCCTCCATGCCAACTCATCCACAGGCACTACAGAACCAACCAGCCAGAAAATAACCATTGTGGGTCTTGAAATACACTTTAAAAAACCCATTCAAAAAGCTGGTTTTGAAAACACCTACTCTTACAACACTATAAAAGCATCGGACAGAACCATTATACTGTAAAAAAAAAATAGAAGCCTTACTTCACACGTCTTGATCCTGTGCAAAATAAACATACAAAGAATGAAAGAAATTGCTCAAAGAATGACTTCCTGTAAATTCATTATGATGTCAGTCAATCAATATGAAACACTTTACTTTAAACCATGAGAATGGACCTCTGCTGAGCCAATTTATTAATAATTCTTGGAGTTTGGCTAAACATTCAAAAAGAGGCCACCTGCCAACTGTATCAACATATGGTAAGGCATTTGTTACCTTATGATGAGCTAAAGCTTTAGTATGGAAAGGGCATGGGGTGCAGATGGTGAAGTGAAAGTGTGTGAAAGACAAGGGCTATAGGATTTATTAGCCTATAATACAATTGGAGTCTCAGAAATTGAGGTGGGCCTTCTAACCAGTCCATGTTGACATTCACTAACTTCTGAGGCTATCTCCAAAAATGCCTCTGGAGACTGGACCCAATTTCATCCTGTCCCTGCATCCCCAGAATAAAAATATGGTGGGCAGGCAACATTTTAAAGGAGATGGATCTATCGATGCAGGAAATGTATTGACGTGAACTTCCCCCTTGGTGAAAATAAGGTAAGGATGGCAGATACCCTTCCTGAAAGGATAATAGTTAGGAGCTTATGACAATCCAATAGCTTGTGGTTACTGTTACTGATGTCATATTCTTTAAAAAAGATGAATTTATACTCTCAGAATGTCATAGTGGATTTTGTCCCTACTGATGAAGATAGATGGCTTCAATTCAATCTTATCTGTTGGTATAAAGAGAATCCTAGGCCGTTCTACCTACTTCTTCTAAAAAAAATCCCTACACATGACTTCTTAACAACTGGGACATTGAATATGATTCACAAATATGAACATATACGTAATGTTTTACAGATATGAACATACAACTAAATGATTGCCTTGCATTTTGTACAGCTAATGGAACTGGCAAAATTGAAGAGAAAGCAGATGTGAAACCATCAGCAGAACACCAAGTTAAATATTTCAAATGCACAGGTAGAAACAGTTGGAACATAGGAATAATTTTTCACTTCAGATGAATGGATATGAATTTTACATTCCACGAATATGTGATAGTATTGCATACCTGAACTCATGATGTTTCTTCCTCTCTGTCTGTCTTTCTGAATAATTACCCGATATGTTCAAGTATCCACTAATGAAGTTTGCTGCTTCTACAATGAATAACTTGCTTGGGTAGATGAGAAACTACACTGCACATGAGAAGCCCTCCATTTTCTGTATTCACCCCAGAAAGAGGCAACATATCATGCTTTTAAACAACTGCACAGGTTAAACTGCCTGTCCAGATTTATTTAAAGATAAAATATCACAGAAGCTGTAAGATCACAGATATGAAATTTTATCTGCAAACAAATTTACTCTCCACACAGGCACCACAGCCTCTCTTCACCATGTCCTAAGAAGCAAAGGACTTCAAATCCTGGGGTCAGCAAATCTATCTGAACGAGAGTCAAAAGCATGGCCCCATCTAAGTGGTCAGCACCTATAAATTACGATGAATGGGTCAGGCCTGATTGACTATAGCAGAGGTTCCAGCAGTGACTGCTAACATGAATGTTGGTGCAGCACCTTGCAGATGGTTCTCATCGGCTAATGGAGGGGAGCAAAATTCCTTCCACTTCCCAAAGGGAAAGAAGGTCATGTAATGCTGATCAAATGCTGCTGGGATCAATTATATTTTGTAGCAAGCCTTAGTATGGCCTGGCATGGAACCTATATCAGCTCTACCAATATCTGGCCTGCCAGGCTTATTAATGGCGAAACTGATGGGTAGTCAGGAACATTTGGAGACACTCTGCAAAGGCATGTGTTGAAGTACGGAGAGTAGATGAGCGTCTCACTTGATCAGGATCTTTACTGTGTATTAAATGCGACAAAGTCCCAAAGGGAATAGACTATGCCTCAAGCTCTGGTTGTCTTGTGGACAAACCATTCCACCTCATATCCTCACGTACTGCAGAAATGTTGGATCCACAGTTGCATAAGTTGTCTTACTTCATATAGAATTCTTAATTCTCACATATAGATGAAAAGGTACGTAAACTGATTGTAGAAGTAATGGCAGTCTACAAGGTGCCGTTTCCTTTGTAAAGGATCAGCAAAGATTCCTTTCACCAAAGGGTAGACTGCAATGTAAAATCAGCTAACGGCTTAAGTAATATATTGCCCACAGCTTCAAAGTCGAACCATCCTAGACACCTTCACAGGTATTCAATGGCTTTAGTAGGGCAGCAGCCACGATAGTTGGGGGCAGGGCTAGAGAGGGAGTTCTTGGGTGTCCTCTCTGTGAAGAGATGTCTACCATCTTGCTCTAGCCCAATCCAAAGCAGAGGTTAGGTACATAGTTGTAACAGAGGAAGTCGTGATTGGGCTGGCTCTTCACTGCCCAGTACATGATGTTAGAACATCGCAGGCAGCATTCTGAGAGTAGACATGTATCCCATCTCTTTATAGTAGGGAACAGTGAATAGCTTACAATAGCAGACAGAAAATGAACAGTTACAAACTGACCACAGGGGATTAAAAGGGCATTAGGTTGTTTGCTTGTGCAAGGGTAAAGGACAATAGGCATCCAGCACATTTCATTCTTTGTGGTGCCCACTGTTGCTAGCTATCACAAGAATAGCAAGGATAAAGGGATGATCAACTTATTTGTAAGGTAAGAGAAAGATTTCCCTCCTGTCTATGTTTGGTGCAACAGCAGAAGCTTTGGAGAGCTATGCAAATGAGGTGGGGGCTGCTCACAGGACATTTCCCCTCATATCCTTTGAGGATGCTGGGGATGCACCCACTTAAAGGGCTGACCAGAAATTGGCATCAAGTCTTGTGTCTGGCTTCCCTTATTTTAGAAAATTTGAAACAGATATTGCAATGTAAGAAAGGAATTGGCATTCTCCTCTCATCTCTCCTCCACAGCATGTCCTAACTAGATTCACAGTTTTGCATACCCTTTGGGTATGTAGCAATATTAGAATTATGTCCAAAATTCTGGGTGCAGGCCATGCAACAGCCATACTGGCGTTGTGCATGCAAGGCCATACATATAGACAGTTAATTCATGTCAAGCAATTTAGCTCTACCTGACTGTTATCTGAATAGCACGATAGAAAAATATGTAAGACCAGAAGATATAGGAGCTGAAGTAATTCATTCAGTTTATCAAGTCTGCTTCAATGAAATCATGGCTGATTTGATAATCCTCAACTCTGCTTTCCTGCCTTATCGTCATTCCCATTGACTCCCATACTGATTAAAAACGTGTTTTTCTCAGGCTTGAATATACTCAATTACCCAACCTCTACTGCCTTTTGCAATAAAGAATTCCACAGATTCACCACCCTCTGAGAGAAAAGGAATCCTCCTAATCTCAGCCTTAAATGGGTGATCCTTTAATCTGAGATTACACCCTCTAGTCCTAGACTTTCCCCACACAGGGTAAACAAACTCGCTGCATACACCCTGTCAAGCCACTTAAGAATCTTGTAGGTTTCAATAAGGCCACCTCTCATTCTTCTAAACTCAAATGAATACAGGCCCAAATCTACTCAACCTCCCCTTTACAAGGTAATCCTTTTAGTCTGGTGAACCTCCTCTGGACTGCCTCCAATGCCAGTACATTTTTTCTTAGCTAAGAGGACCGAAACCATTCACATTGTTCCAGCTTTACTAGTTGTTCACCGTTGACGACTGGGCATTGGGTCACATTTGAGAACTTGAGGTGCCACCCAGTTGACAGTAGGGGGTGGTGAATCCTGTTTCCAGTTTGACCATCAAGATAAAATAGTAAAATCAATGTGACCATGGTTATGACCTGGACTGCACAGCCGAGAATAGTGAACTGGATTCAATAATTATTTTCAAGATAGAATTGGCTAATTGCTTAAGAAATAAGAACATGCAGGGTCATGGACATAATTATATAGTTCTTTCAAAGTGCTAGCACATTGAACAGCGTGACTACCTGCTGTGCCTGTATGGTGCCATTCTATTCTATTCTATGCTGTATCTCACCAGCTCTTCTCTAAGCCCACGTGGCTACTCTGAGACTATCAGCAATGGGAGCTGAGCATTTTCTAGGGGCTAACGAAAGACGCTGAAGAGATTATTTTACAACAAAGGCTTGACTGACGTGCATTTGGCCTGAGCTTTCTTTTCCACAATTCTGAACATCTGCCGACCCAAGTTTAATTTGTAGTTTTAAACACATGTCTCCTATTGAGTAAAAGCAAACAGCAGCAGGTATCTGGAAACAGGAGTTAATATACAATTGGCTTCACACAAAAAGACTTCCAAAACAGAGCCCTTATCTGAATTAGACATGCCTTTTACATCAGAACACAACATTTCTGAGAAAGGTAGAGATAAATTGGTTTCATATTCTTGGAGAATGGAAAAATAAAGTACAATGTTCCAAATATGAAGGAAACAGGGAGATGAAGGGTGAGATGTTATATTTTACAGATGTGTTTAAGTATTCCAAATAATGTGGATGCCAGAAACACTGATATTCCCCCTTAGAACTACTGTGCATATTTTGTAAAAAGCAGCATTGTCTCATATAGTCGGACTAGACAGTACAGAGTTGAAGGCTTGCAATAATTCTGCACATTCTGTTCTTAGATAGACAATGTCTCTGAGGAGAGATAGTAGGAACTGCAGATGCTGGAGAATCCGAGATAACAAGGTGCAGGGCTGGATGAACACAGCAGGCCAAGCAGCATCAGAGGAGCAGGAAGGCTGACGTTTCGGGCCTAGACC
>NC_063349.1:10486100-10486470 GCF_021869965.1 Rhincodon typus
ACTCTCTCCGTGACTCCCTTGTCCGCTCCACACTCCCCTCCAGCTCCACCACACCCGGCACTTTTCCCTGCAACCGCAGGAAGTGCTACACCTGCCCCCATACCTCCTCCCTCACCCCCATCCCAGGCCCCAAGAAGACTTTCCACATCAAGCAGATGTTCACCTGCACATCTGCCAATGTGGTATACTGCATCCGCTGTACCCGGTGTGGCTTCCTCTACATCGGGGAAACCAAGCGGAGGCTCGGGGACCGCTTTGCAGAACACCTACGCTCGGTTCGCAATAAACAACTGCACCTCCCAGTCGCGAACCATTTCAACTCCCCCTCCCATTCCTCAGACGACATGTCCATCCTGGGCCTCCTGCAGTG